>NW_028318623.1:4512500-4840000 GCF_062004578.1 Staurois parvus | reverse complement strand
TCAGAGAAGGAAACTAATGCAGTCACAACAAAGGATTGACAGGTTGAAATATCTCAGATTATCGTGTTTGGGCATAGATACAGATACTCTGTGTGGTGCCTGTGTGCACAATTTGCTGTATTTCAAAGTGAAACTATTCACCAAATGATGACCAGGCGTTACGATGTTCTGCAACTTCTGAGTAAAAAAGTATGCACATAGACATCTGATATGCCTGGACCTGTTCATTGGTTAAACAGCAACAAAACACACATACAGTATACATATACAGTAAAGATAACCGCTACTTTATCTTAATAAGAGATGTCTTCCAGATGTCTGGAGGTTTCAATTGAAACCCATGCACAAAATTTGCAACTTGTTAAGGTAAAGCATGAAGAAGCCATACATGTGCAGTGGATGGATTTTTAAGGGTTTATATTTAAAAGTGAAGTATGGCCTTAAAAATGAAAATCACTCGCCTAAGTGGATGCTGCATGTGTCCACTGCTGGCTCTGAAGTCATAACTGAGCAATCAAACAATGCTGATTGCTCAGTTCTCCCCTCCACTCTGAGCAGAGAGCTGGGACTGTCAGGGCTCTCTGCCCTGTACTTCCTGCACGCACTGGAGCGTTGGGCTGTGAAGGGGCAGGAGGGCTTGATCAGGCTCTCTGCAGATCACCTGTCCAGGCTTCTGGGTGGATCCGGACCATATGGTCAGGATCTCTTAGAGCCTGGATCGGCTGAGTGATTTCAGTCGATGGTGGAGCTTAGATGGTGGCTATACCTCCTCCCCAAACTGAAGCCCAATTTATGGGCATTCCTATGAAGAAGAAAAAACACAGCACTGTAGCCACCACCATTTTTCTTTGTTGAGCGGAACTGCTATGAATTTAGAGTTCATTACTTTTACACATATATTTACACACACCAAGTGCACACACTCTAGGGCAGGGGTGGGCAATTGTAGCCCTCCAGCTGTTGGTCCCATCATGCCTCTGCCTTTGGGAGACATGCTCGTAACTGTCAGTTTTGCAATGCTTCATGGGACTTGTAGTTCTACAACAGCTGGAGGGCCACAGTTGCCCACCCCTGGTCTAGGGACAAATATCAGAACTCCATTGTACTCAGAGTGTGACCCAGCCCACGTTCTTTGACATAATAGATATGGATCTATGATGTACATAAGATAGGGGTGAGTAGATATTGAGGATGTATTCAGTCGTCAACCATAATACAATCAGCCGTGTTTTATGACATATTTTAAGTTGTATCTTTGAATAAATTATCTACATTTGAAACAAAAGTTCTAGTGTACAGTTGCAAGAAAAAGTATGTGAACCCCTTGGGATTACGTGGAGTTTTGCATGAATTTGGTATAAAATGTGCTCTGAACGTCATCTAAGTCACAACAACAGAAGAACACAGTCTGCTGAACATAATACTACACAAACATTAGATGTTGCCATGGTTTAATTGCACATAACATATAAACATTCACAGTGCAGGGAGGAAAAAGTTTGTGAGGCCCTAGCTTAATGACTTCTCCCAGAGCTAATTGGAGCCAGGAGTGAGCCAACCTTGACTCCAATCAGTGTGATGATATTTGATGTGTTGCTGACAGCTGTCCTGCCCTTAAAAACACACACCTGTTTTGGGTTTACTGGTTTCAAGATGCACTGACTGATGTGAACCATGCCTCGCAGAAAAGAGCTCTCAGAAGACCTACGATCAAGAATTGTTGATTTGCATGAACCTGGAAAGGGTTACAAAAGTATCTCCAAAAGCCTTGATGTTCATGTGTCCACGGTAAGACAGACTGTATACAAATGGAGAAAGTTTAGCACTGTTGCTACTCTCCCTAGGCGCGGTCGTCCTGTAAAAATGACTGCAAGAGCACAGCGCAGAATGCTGCATGAGGTAAAGAAGAATCCCAGAGTGTCAGCTAAAGACCTACAGAAATCTCTGGCACATGCTAACATTTTTGTTGACACATCTACAATAAGGAAAACATTAAACAAGAATGGAGTACATGGGAGGACACCACGGAGGAAGCCATTGCTGTCCAAAAAGAATATTGCAGCACATTTGAAGTTTGCAAAAGAGCACCTGGATGTTCCACAGCACTACTGGCAAAATATACTGTGGACAGATGAAACCAAGATTGAGTTGTTTGGGAAGAACACACAACACTATGTGTGGAGAAAAAAAGGCACAGCACACCAACATCAAAACCTCATCCCCACTGTAAAACATGGCGGAGGGAGCATCATGGTTTGGGGCTGCTTTGCTGCCTCAGGGCCTGGACAGATTGTTGTCATTGATGGGAAAATGAATTCCAGAGTTTATCAAGACATTTTTCAGGAAAACGTACGACCATCTGTCCGCCAACTGAAGCTCCGCAGAGGATGGGTGATGCAACAGGACAATGACCCAAAGCATACAAGTAATTCAACAAAACAATGGCTGCAACAGCACAGAATACGCCTTCTGGAGTCCTGACCTCAACCCGATTGAAATGCTGTGGCATGACCTTAAGAGAGCGATTCACACCAGACATCCCAAGAATATTGCTACACTGAAACAGTTTTGTGAAGAGGAGTGGTCCAAAATTACTCCAGATCGTTGTGCAGGTCTGATCTGCAACTACAGGAAACGTTTGGTTGAGGTTATTGCTGCCAAAGGAGGGTCAACCAGTTATTAAGTCCAAAGTTTCACATACTTTTTCCTCCCTGCACTGTGAATGTTTACATGTTATGTGCAATTAAACCATGGCAACATCTAATGTTTGTGTAGTATTATGTTCAGCAGACTGTGTTCTTCTATTGTTGTGACTTTCAGAGCACATTTTATGCCCAATTCATGCAAAACTCCACATAATCCCAAGGGGTTCACATACTTTTTCTTGCAACTGTATGTGTTCCTACAAAGTCTCAGTGATAATTTTCCTTTAGTGTCAAACACTATAATGCACATACAGTCAGGTCCATAAATATTGGGACATGGACACAATTCTAACATTGTTGGCTCTATACACCACCACAATGGATTTGAAATGAAACGAACAAGATGTGTTTTAACTGCAGACTGTCAGCTTTAATTTGAGGGTATTTACATCCAAATCAGGTGAACGGTGTAGGAATTACAACAGTTTGCATATGTGCCTCCCACTTGTTAAGGGACCAAAAGTAATGGGACAGAATAATAATCATAAATCAAACTTTCGCTTTTTAATACTTGGTTGCAAATCCTTTGCAGTCAATTACAGCCTGAAGTCTGGAACGCATAGACATCACCAGACTCTGGGTTTCATCCCTGGTGATGCTCTGCCAGGCCTCTACTGCAACTGTCTTCAGTTCCTGCTTGTTCTTGGGGCATTTTCCCTTCAGTTTTGT
The DNA here is from genome assembly GCF_062004578.1 of Staurois parvus. Lineage (NCBI taxonomy): Eukaryota > Metazoa > Chordata > Amphibia > Anura > Ranidae > Staurois > Staurois parvus. The sequence continues at coordinate 4,836,626 of NW_028318623.1, read as the reverse complement.
CTTCAACAAGTAAAATGCATGCTCAATCGGATTCAGGTCAGGTGATTGACTTAACATTCCACTTCTTTCCCTTAAAAAACTCTTTGGTTGCTTTTGCAGTCTGCTTTGGGTCATTGTCCATCTGCACTGTGTAGCGGCGTCCAATGAGTTCTGAAGCATTTGGCTGAATATGAGCAGATAATATTGCCCGAAACACTTCAGAATTCATCCGGCTGCTTTTGTCAGCAGTCACATCATCAATAAATACAAGAGAAGCAGTTCCATTGGCAGCCATACATGCCCACGCCATGACACTACCACCACCATGCTTCACTGATGAGGTGGTATGCTTAGGATCATGAGCAGTTCCTTTCCTTCTCCATACTCTTCTCTTCCCATCACTCTGGTACAAGTTGATCTTGGTCTCATCTGTCCATAGGATGTTGTTCCAGAACTGTGAAGGCTTTTTCAAATGTCGTTTGGCAAACTCTAATCTGGCCTTCCTGTTTTTGAGGCTCACCAATGGTTTCCATCTTGTGGTGAACCCTCTGTATTCACTCTGGTGAAGTCTTCTCTTGATTGTTGACTTTGACACACATACACCTACCTCCTGGAGAGTGTTCTTGATCTGGCCAACTGTTGTGAAGGGTGTTTTCTTCACCAGAGAAAGAATTCTTCGGTCATCAACCACAGTTGTTTTCCGTGGTCTTCCGGGTCTTTTGGTGTTGCTGAGCTCTCCGGTGTGTTCCTTCTTTTTAAGAATGTTCCAAACAGTTGTTTTGGCCACGCCTAATGTTTTTGCTATCTCTCTGATGGGTTTGTTTTGTTTTTTCAGCCTAATGATGGCTTTCTTCACTGATAGTGACAGCTCTTTGGATCTCATCTTGAGAGTTGACAGCAACAGATTGCAAATGCAAATAGCACACTTGAAATTAACTCTGGACCTTTTATCTGCTCATTGTAATTAGGATAATGAGAGAATAAACACACACCTGGCCATGGAACAGCTGAGAAGCCAATTGTCCCATTACTTTTGGTCCCTTAACAAGAGGGAGGCACATATGCAAACTGTTGTAATTCCTACACCGTTCACCTGATTTGGATGTAAATACCCTCAAATTAAAGCTGACAGTCTGCAGTTAAAGCACATCTTGTTCTTTTCATTTCAAATCCATTGTGGTGGTGTATAGAGCCAAAAATGTTAGAATTGTGTCAATGTCCCAATATTTATGGACCTGACTGTATGTCAAACACAAGGACACAAGGACCACGGGCAACTTGCTATGGGGGCACTCAGCAGGGGGGGGTGAGCCCAGAGTGTTGGCGGGGGACCTGAAAAGAGGATGATCAGGAGTGCTCTCTGCAAAACCCTTGCACAACGCAGGTAAGCATGACATGTTTGTTATTAAAAAAGAACAAAAAAATAAACCTTTAGTATAACTTGAAAGTTTCCAGTAGAATCCATCTGGATGGTGCCACAGAGGTAATCCCTTAGCTCTACACAGTCCAGAGATTGCATCACCCCGAAGATCTTGTGTAAACCACTCTAAACAGGTGTCTATGCAGGTTCTCAGTTTTCTGCTGTATAACTACTAAACAGTTTCAGTGGTAAAAATATAACAAACAAACAAAAAAAACACCTTTGTGGTTTCATGACTTATTGCGCTCAGTTGCTTAAAAACAGTTCTAGGAACCACAGACAGTTTATAGCACTACAGGTACTCAGTGAGCTGGGAAAACACTCAGTGATGGTCCTAAGGTGAACCCGATTTGCCCATATATGGCAAAATATTAAGTTTACTTTAGCCCCCCCCCCCCAGCAGTGAATAATAATCTTTTCTATTAGCTGACAGGAAAAAAAAAAATTGCAGATGGTAGGAATCTCTCTTGTTGGCTATTGTTTTCTTAAAGCAGTATTAGTCCCAAAAGCAACCATTTCATATCTTGCAGCTTAACAATTCTTAGATGTGGTGGCTGCATTAGTTTTCTTTTTTAGGCTTTCTCTCCTTAAAGCGGAGCTCCATCCAAAAGGGGAAGTTCTGCTTTAAGGACTGCTCCCCCACTCCCCATTAAGGATTGGCACCTTTGGGGAGCGGGTACCCAAATTTGACAGGTACCCGCTCCCACTTCCGGTCGGATCGCCTAGGTGATCGGAAGCGGAAGGTGTCCTCCCTCCCACCCTATAGTCTTTTGGGACACGTGACAGGTCCCAGAAGACTACAGGACCATTCATGAAGCGCAGTGCTACTTGCGGATGCGCAGTGGGTACTTGGCTGTGAAGCTGCAAGCTATCACAGCCGGGTGCCCACACTGAAAATGCCGGCCTCCTGGAATATAGGATGGCTGGTGAAACGGGCTGCGTGGGACACACCACGGGAACTAGGAACAGGTAAGTGGCTGTTTTTTAAAAGTCAGCAGCTACAGTTTTTGTAGCTGCTGACATAATTTTTCACAGGGTGAGTGGTACTCCATTTTAATTTTCACCTAGCAATCTAGCCTGTTGTTTATCAAAAGAACATGTCCTCAATTTGTTTAGTTTTTATATCTGTTAGTACATCTAACAACTCCCCCATCCAAAGTGGCAATGCTGCTGTCTACAGGTGTCCCCTGTACTCCTTCATTCAGAGTGGGGGCACTTTAATACAGGAGGTGTATTACTGATCAGATCACCAGGTAAAAACAGAGGAAAAAAGCCAAAAAAAGAAATCACCACCACATCTAAGGAATGATAAGCTGCAATCAGGGGCGGATTGACCATTTGGGAACTCGGGCACTGCCCGAGGGCCCGGGGTCAGTAGGGGGCCCCATGAGATGCCCCTGGTACCTTTCATAGGCTTTTTTGGGTGTGGTTTGAATGTGGGCGAGGACACAGGGGCCCCATGATCCCCTATTGCCCGAGGGTCCCACGAGTTGTCAGTCTGCCCTTGGCTGCGATATATTACATCTTTGGTTTTGAGTTTAATACCAATTTAAACTGATGAGCCCAGCAGTAATGCACCCTGGGAATTCATTAATTAGATATTACCTCATTTCCTATTCTGCTGACGTTGGTTTCACCAGACAAGCAACAAGGGAAAGTCTGCAACAGCAAGGCAGAAAGCAAAAAAAACCTGACGGGGCTCTAGCTTTTCATAATCTACTGAAAATAATATATTTTTGTTTCTGTCCATGGGGAAAAAGAAAAGCCTAAGAAAAGAAAATGAATGCAGCCACCACATCTAATGATTGGTAAGCTGCAATATATTTAGATTTTTGAATTTGGGTTCAATACCACTACCTCCATGCTTCCCTCCTTGTTGGGAGTCCAGTGTATGTCACATATGAGGCCTTCCCTAGGGTGGGTTCTTCTAGTCTATGCTAGGCAACTTGAACAGAGTCACTGCCTTGCACATGGGGTAACATTGCTTTGTTTGTTCACTGGGTACATTTGAACCTCTAAACCAGGGGCAGGGGCGGACTGACAACTCATGGGGCCCCCGGGCAATAGGGGATCATGGGGCCCCTGTGTCCTTTCCCACACTCAAAAAAGCCTATAAAAAAGGTAGCAGGGGCATTTTAAGGGGCCCCCTACTGAACCCGGGCCCGAGTGCTCGAATGGTCAGTCCGCCCCTGACCAGTGGTCTTCAAACTCTCTAAACAAAAGGCCTGTCTACAATCCTTCAGACTTTAGGGGGGCTGGACTGTGACCAGTGAGAGTAGAAGATGCTAGCATCATCAGTGGGCATAAACAGTGATCTATTATTGGTTTGAAAGGAAGAAATAGTGCCCGATCATTGGTTTGAATGGAAGGAATAGTGCGCCATTGTTGGTATCAATGGGAAGAATAGTGCCCTATCAACATTGTCAGTTGGTGGAATATTGCCCCAAGGACCAGATAAAAGCAAGCCAAGAGCCACATCCGACCCCTGAGCCGTAGTTTGGAGACCACTGATCTAAACGGTTTTCCAATTAACTCTCTTGTTCCCATGTCCATGTAAACCTGCACTGTTACTTGTTGCATTTCAGAGGGACATGGTTCTGTCAAGGTCCTACCTTTTCCCAGTGACTGTGCAGCTTCATGTACTGGCGTCCATCTTGGGTTTCTGCAGAGCATGGTGGGAGTCTTTTATGCCTTCAGGTCTCTGAGGTCCATCCCCCAGAGGGGTGTGGCTGAGTACATATAAGCCTGTGATCTGCACATGCTCTTTGCACTTGTGTCTTGTGTCGCTACAGCTCTGTGTATACTCTCGTGACTCTTCTGGTATCTGACTCGGCTTGTGACTAGACCATTCTCTGTGTTTTCCTTTGATCTGACCTTCCGTTGCTGAACCCGGCCCGTGACCTGTGATTCTTGTCTACTGTTCTGTACTGTTTTGTCCCGTTGTTTCCGACCCGGCCTGCCTGACTACGCTATTGTCATTCCTACCAGCTACACGCCATTGGCGGCGGCCATTACCGCAGCCGGGGTGTCTCGGGGGGCGTGACCTGGTTCCTGGCTGCGTCAAGTCCATCCCCACCATCAGGGGCCCTGGTGAAGGGCAGCCTGGGACTTAGACTCCGCGCCCTGAGGGACTTCGGTCTGTTGGTGGTGGTTGTCGTCAGTCAGTGCGTTACCCTGCCACTAGGCCTACCTGTCCGTTCCACAGCCCTGCCCTGACAGGTTCCTCCCCACTCCACTCCACGACAGGCTGCTTGACTGACCAATGGCTTCCATTATCCTTGGCAACCACTGACTGTCTTCCTACCCCAATGTGTCTACTGACCCAAGTTATAGAATGTGTGTGCTGGTTACTTGCATACACTCCTTTAGTAACTTCAGACCAGGCAAGGTTTAAAAGCTTTACTGAAAAATTCTGAACATAACAGAGTTTAAAGTATAATACAGTTGTTTCCCTACTTTCCTAGTCCCTGTCTCAGGCTTGTGTGCTGCCCCGTCTTACCTGCATAGGTAGAGTCCATTCATGGCATAGTCCATGGTTGGCAGAATCCAACAGCTGGTATCTTCATGGTAGACTAACAGTCCCCCTACATATTGGAAGGCTTTGAAAGGTAAGCAACCTCAGACTCTGCCACCGGTGGTGACACCCAGCTCATAGGCCAGGAACTCCAGTATCCAGAACTCACAGAATAGGACTCAGATAACCCAACGGCTCCACAGTTCCAGACCACTGTTCCTTTTTATAGGCACAGGACCAGTTGGTGGGACCCAAGAAATCCTGCCAAAGAAAACCTGAAAATAACATTAACCCTAACCCTTCTGTCCAGGGCTGGACCTACCGTATGCAGGCTACCATAAGGAACCAGCTTACATGCTTTAATGGTGGTGTAAGTTCAAGGTTAACTGCCTTGGCATCTGTGTCACAGGGAGTCTGGGATGGAGGGCTCTTTGGGGTACACTAGCACATTATGAAAGACTTACCTTAGAATGAAGCCCTCCAGTGGTGCGCTGTCACTGCTAACAGGTCCGCAGGCTGCGGCTGCTTGAATGGTTGAGCTGCCAATGATGTCACTCTTCATTCTGGCCACTGCACACAGCTCTGAAGGAACGACATGAATATGCGGTTCCTTCAGAGCTCATGCACCAGTGATGTCACTAGCTGCTGCTCTGTAGAATATCTCCTAAACAGTGAACGATTAGGAGATGTTTATTTTACCTATAGGTAAGATTTATTATAAGCTCACATGTAGGTAAAAATAGAAAAAAAGAGTTTACTACCACCTCAAACTCGGAATGCAGGTGAGCAACATGTGTTTTGTGTTCTCCTATTTGATACAGTTAAGTCACACTTTGCTTATGCTATCTTTGTTCAGTTTCGTGTTTGCTCTGACACTCATTTCCTCTGTTTAGTATCCTATATGTTAGTAATGGTAACTTTCTAACACAAATTGATGCACTTTTCCATGTGGCCTGTGCTGCCACTATGGAGAAACTAATTATCTGTTTAGTGTGATCCATTTCTGTTTGACACAATAAACTCAGAATGCAAGTGAGCAACATGTTTTGTGTCAGGGGCGGACTGACCATTCGAGCACTCGGGCACTGCCCGAGGGCCCGGGGTCAGTAGGGGGCCCCGTGAAATGCCCCTGGTACCTTTTTTATAGGCTTTTTTGAGTGTGGGCAAGGACACAGGGGCCCCATGATCCCCTATTGCCCAGGGGCCCCTGTTTTGTGTTCACCTCTTTGATACAGATACTGCTGGCTGCATCTTTGTCATACTTCACACTCAGATCACTGATAATTCTCTAACATAAATATATAAAAAAAACAAACTTGAGCAAACCTTAGGCTATGTAAACTGAATACATAATCATCAGTGTGGATGAAATGACAATTTGAAATCAAATCAGCACTTTCATTTTGACTTTTCAGGGTATGAACTGCTTATTGACCTTACCACAAAACATCTAACGTAAATCAGCCTCAATGTGAAAAAAGATTTTCCAACATTCACATAAGTACATTTAATAGTTTCTATACCATTAAAGGAGTCATTTCTGATGCTGACTGTTTAACAGATAAAATATCCCCCCCCAGATAACAAAATTCAAATGATAAATATAATTGTAAGCAACTGTTATTCAGATGAGGAAGGTTTTATAATAATAATAATAATAATAATAATAATAATATCCCATATATTTTATCCCTTAAAATATATTTGAAATATATTTTTTAAATATTCTTCACAAATATATTGACATATATTTGAAATGCTACAATTTTGGCCATATTCCATATATTTCAAAATACATTTCAATAAATAAATATATATATATATATATATATATATATATATACAGTATATATATTTATTGAAATATATTTTGAAATATCTATACTGCGTGTTGAAATGCGTTTTTATTACAAATATTTTAAAAATACATTTCAAATATACTGTATGTCGTTAAAAATAAATAAATAAATGCATTTACAATTATATGTAAACATATATGTAGCACTGCCCCTTGGGACAAGCTGTAATATATTATGGGTCCTGCGCTCAATAGATCCAACCCTAAGCAAACCCAATCCCTCTGGCACAACTGGTAATGAATAGCAAATACCCCGCCAAGAAATTTGCTGACACAGGGTTAAATAAAACAAGAACAATTTTATGGAGAATGAAATGCAGTGTAGAGGGGTGGGGTTCCCCTTTCAACTTCAAAACTTACTTTTCTTCTTTTATGCAATGCAGTAAATTTGGTCTGCCACTAGAGGGCTTCACAGCCAAGAGTCTCCGGATGGCAGAGTTGCACTTTAAGCAGAATACAACTGATATCAAACAAATAAACTTACTTATACTCTATCAATGAAATGTATTACCCACACCGGGGTATGATTCTGCTTCTGAGGGGCGTTAGCCAAAAATCACCTCAGAGTCAGAACAGGATGCAATAAAGAGGTACCTCTAATAAGGCTACTAAGCCAGATTCCCCCACTTCAGTCCTTGTAACGGTGGAGCTCTAGTTGGTGCACGTTTAGTCCTTACAATGAAGTAAATAGCAGCTGAAGGCTTCTTTGGAGTTTCAGCTGGTGTGGGTTACATCCAATTTCACTAGGTTTCTGGGCTGAGAGGGTCCAACCTCAGTGTCTAAATGCAACACAAAGCACCCCAAGACCAGGGGCAGTCGCAGGATGCAATCTCCCAGTATGTGTCAGTCCCCGGGGCAGACAGTCTCAATTACACTGGTGGTGAGGGGCAAAGTAGGCAGAGGGATCTGTGGCTTGCACAGGGCCCCGGATGGGTGAGATCCCAGCAGTGGGGTGCGGATGTCCCAGTCTATATGCAAAGTGTAAATGGTGTGTCTTACTCTCTCCAGGGGGACAGCTCACCAGACTCTAAACACACAGCAGGGTCCCTCTATCCGCGCTGGGTGCTGTAGTGCCTCCTCCTCTGCTTGGACGGGCTCCAAATGTCCCTGTCTTTTCTCCAGCCTCGTGTCTCTCTGTTCTCTCCTTCACTTCCTGCTTCCTCCCCCACTCAGCTGTGTAGTGGATGAGTCATCAACTTGGCAGAATGCCCAGGTTTTACAAACAGGAGAGAGAGAGAAAGGGCTGACTGCTGAACATGTGATTCCTTCTGAATCCTCTTGTACAAGGAGCCTGCTACACACTCCCCCCACCAGAGAAGCTTTGGTCCTCCAAAGACAGCAGTAAAAGCAACCTGTTACATGCTTTTTATATACACGCGGAGAAAAAGCAAAGTTAGTACACACAGGAAATTAAATTATTCACACTGGCATAAGAATCTGGCAGAGGAACCTCCCACCATGTAGCAGAGTGAGGGTTGTCCTGCCCATAGGCCACACTAATGGGAATGGCCCAACCAGATGTGCCAGGGGGTGAGTTGGGGCTGTTCTCTACCGAAACTGCTGTAGGAGAACCAGGCATCACGAGATTCCTTCTAGAAGCATGTACTACTTCCTCAGAGTTTTCACCCAACACATCATATGTCAGTCTTTTTGGGTTGAATAACTCTACGCTCTCTCTGTTCCCTGGGCTCTAGCAATGGTTCTGGCGTTGCTTCCGATGTTGGTTCTGACACTAATGACTCATCAACCCTTGCTTCTTGCTCGACGCTCTCTGTCTCTCCCAGTTCAGCTTCCTCCACATCTTCTCCCTCATCAACAATGGACCCAGAGTCTTCAGGTTCTAACTCGGGTAGAGAAGGCTCAGGCTCTTGCAAGTCTTCTGTAGGTTGGGCCTGAGGCACAAATTCAGGAGCCTCTGGCCTAAGAGGAACTACGTCAGTCACTCCAGTGGAAAAAGGAGTGGTGGGTTCGGAAATGTCAGATGGCCACAGCAAATCTGTCCCTACCTCCTCACTCTCACTGTCCTCTTCATTTGCAGGAGGTGGTGTGGGTTGAGGCCTGGTCACAGGTCTAGTCCTCTGAGAAGTTGAGGGGGTAGACTGTGGATCAGATTGTGATGGTAGACGGACTGCATCTGACAAAGGCAAAAGGTGGTTGCGGTGCCAGGTTTTGAGTGGGCCAACACCCTTTTCCGGTCGAATCTGGTAAACTGGCAATCCAGGCAATTGTTTGCAGATGACATAGGGCTCTGATCGCCACCGATCCGCCAACTTGTGTTTTCCAGGGATACCCAGATTTCTCAGTAAGACTCTGTCTCCAGATTGTAAGTCCTGTACTCGCACTCTGAGATCAAAGTTCTCTTTGTTTCTCCGACCCCTGGCATCTGAGGTGGCTTGAGCCTTCTCATAAGCAATCTTCAGGCTTTTCCTTAGGCGGTCCACATATCCTCTATGGGAAGCTGCAGAGGTATGGTCTACAGAGGTTCCAAAAGCCAAGTCTACTGGCAGTCGGGCTTCCCGGCCGAACATCAGCCGGCATGTACGATGGCTGCTACATGCTTACTCCAGTGTTGCTTTTGCACTGAAGTCAAAGTCCCGAGCATATTCAGAAGGGTACGATTGAATCTCTCTGGCTGAGGATCTCCCTGAGGATGGTATGGAGTAGTCCTCAACTTTTGGATACCTAGTAGACTCAAGAGTCTCTTGATGAGGTTGCTCTCGAAATCTCTCCCTTGGTCTGAGTGGATACGTTCTGGTAGTCCGTAAAGCACAAAGAACCTTTCTACTAAAATCTTTGCCACAGTTGATGCTAACTGATCTCTAGCAGGAAAAGCCTGGGCATACCTGGTAAAATGGTCAGTCACTACCAGGATATTTCCCTGTCCACTCTGATCCGACTCCAGGCACAGGAAGTCAATGCACACCAACTCCATGGGTCCCTGACTTTGAAGGTGGCCCATTGGGGCAGCTCGTTGAGGCAGAGTCTTCCTCTGAATACATCGGATGCAGGAGTGACAGTAACTTTCAACTTCTGTCCGCATGCAGGGCCAGTAGAAGCGGTCTCTTACCAAACAAAAGGTTCTTTCTGGTCCCAGATGGCCATGGTCATCATGGAGAGCAGTCAGCACCGTTTCTCTGTGTTTTGCGGGCAAAAATAGCTGCCATTTCTCTTCAGGATCATCAGAGGGGCCCCTTCGGTAGACCACTCCGTGGCGTAACTCTAGCCGATCCCACTCACGATGTAGCCGCCGGGCCTCCCTTGACGATGTAAGAAGCAAATTAGGGCTTTTGCTTTCTAAAGCCTTCAATACTAGGCCGCAGAGGGGGTCTTCCAACTGATCTCTTCGCAGATCCTTCCTGGAAAGCTTGGGCAGGCCTTCACCCCCAACCTGGGTGACATTGCAATAACACCTGGGAACGCCAGACGCCGAAATCCCAATGTCTTCTGCCCTGGACCCACCTCTTGTTCGGTGTTCCACTCCTTGGCGTAAGGCTCGTACCCCTTCAGAGGGCACCTGAGTCCACTCTTCTGGGGAATCCTTGGAACAGTGAGGTCTTCGGGATAAGGCATCTGCATCCCTATTCCCAATCCCTGGCCGATAACTGAGGCTGAAAGTGAACTCCGATAAGGCAGCTAACCACCTGTGGCCAGTAGCATCCAGCTTAGCTGTAGTGAGAATGTATGTGAGGGGGTTATTATCTGTTTTTATCACGAATTCTGCTCCATATAGGTAATCTTGAAGTTTGTCCACTACTGCCCACTTCAAGGCCAAGAATTCAAGCTTGTGGGTGGGGTAGTTCTTCTCAGCGGACGCCAAACCCCGGCTCACATAGGCGACAGGTCGCAAGCATCCATTCTGTTCTTGATAGAGGACTCCCCCTAACCCATCTCTACTTGCATCCACATGCAATTCGTACGGCTTGGCTGCATCTGCATAGGCCAGGATTGGGGCGGTGGTTAGACTCTTTTTCAGCCGTTCAAAGGCCTCTTCACACTGGGTTGTCCATTGTCCTTGAATAGATTCCCTAGGCCTCCTGGGTCCCACTGCTGGCTTCGCAGGTCTAGAAAGATCTGCATCATCATTGTCTTCTTCGTTTCTGAGCAGTTCATTGAGTGGGCGGGCTATCCGAGCGAAGCCCTGGACGAATCTGCGATAATAGGAGCAAAACCCCAGGAAAGATCTGAGCTCTGTGACATTTGTGGGCCTTGGCCATGAGGTGACAGCTTCCAGCTTCTTGGGGTCAGTGGCCACTCCGTCGGCAGATACGATATGACCCAGGTAATTGACCGAGGGTTGGTAAAACTGGCACTTCTCCAAAGACAACTTTAGTCCCTCATCATGAAGTCTCTTGAGCACCTTCTCCAATCTCTCCTCATGTTCCTCCAGAGTCTTCCCGAACACAATGATGTCGTCCAAGTATACCAGTACTTCAATTAAATTCATATCACCCACTGTCTTCTCCATCAGCCTTTGAAAGGTGGCTGGAGAGTTGCACAAACCTTGAGGCATCCGGTCAAATTCAAAGAACCCTATTGAGGTTATGAACGCGGTCTTTTCTCGGTCTTCCGGGTGCATGGGGATCTGGTAATACCCATTCTTCAGGTCCAGCACACTGAACCACTTTGCCCCTGATAGGCTTTGCAAAGCATCCTCTATCCTGGGGGTGGTATACTGATCAGGAACAGTTCTTCGGTTTAGCGTCCGGTAGTCGATGCACAATCTCAATGATCCGTTCTTCTTCCGGACCACCACTATCGGAGAGGCGTATGGGCTTTGGGACTCTCTGATGATGCCTGTCCTCTTCAACTCTGCCAATTGCTCACGCAGGTCTTCCAAATCTCCCAATGGAACTCGTCGAACCCTTTCCCTGAATGGGGCGTCTTCTCGAAGCCGAATCCAATGATGGGCACTCTCTGCACACCCCACATCGAACTCACTTCTGGAGAATGCAGCCCGCCACCTTAGGAGTTGATTCTTCGCTCTCTCTCTCCATTCCGGGGAAAGGGGGGTGTTCCTTGGGTAAAACGCATCGACAGGGATTTCTTTCTCTCTTCCGTCCCCTAGCTCAGTGGGCAAGATTGGGGTTGCAGGATCCACATGTCCTAACAGCACCCGAGCTGGGATTTTCACTGGGGCAGCAGTTGGGTTATGAACACTGACCGAAACCTTTCCGTGGCTCCTCCGTAGCGCTTTTGTTGACACTACCTCCGGGAGGATTTCCACTCCTGTGTTCTCTTCACAGCCACCAGCCTCAAGGACAATGAAGGGGCCTGGCTGCTTCCAGGTCAATTTGACTGATGCTTGTAAACACGCCACCTCTCCAGGTTGTAGCACCTTCTCATGTTGATCCAGGCGCCATATCTTCCCTATTCTTTCCGCTGGGGCTCTCCTCTCTTGTACCAGGCGCTGATATGCTTGCCTCAGCATGGGATGTACAGAAGTGGGTTGATCATTGGGCTCTTCGACCAATGGCGCCAACAGCCTTCTGACAAGATTGGTGTTGGTCCCTATGATTAGGGGACTCCTATTGGCCCCAGGCGGCCGGGGACAGATGACGGCTAAGGCTTCGAAAGTCTCAGCCTTCCCTGTCATGGAAGGATCAAAAGTTAGTCTGACCGATAGGTAACCATCATAGGGAAACTTCTGGGTTCCTATGCCCCATATTTCCACGTCTTCCAGCTTCTGCAAAGGCAAATGCTTCAGATGCTTGTCATAGAAGTCTCGGTACAGAAGGGTTACTTGGGCTCCGGTGTCCAGAAGAGCCCTGGTATAAATCCCTTCTACCTGAATCGGGACGACAGGGGAGGGTCCCACTAAATTCTCAGGGAGTGGTGAACAGGTAGCCGTCTTCTTCTGTTCTGCAGTTCTTATCCTTACTCCCCTCCTGGGGGAGTTTTGGCTCGGCCTAAGCCGTGGTTGACTCCAAGGTTTGAGGTGTGCACTGACTCCCTGAGGTGAAGTGGCATTTTCCCTAGGCTGTTTGTAAGGGATGGTGGGGTCCTTCTGGATAGGACCAGATTTTCTCCTCGCCCCCCTTTTACTTGGTTGAGTGGAGCTAGCTACGGTGGTGGGGTCCCTGGGTTGCTCCTTCACCAGGGCCCTCTGAAGTTTTTCGCCGGTTTTTGGCGCTTAGCTTCAGGCTTCCTGGGGCTCGGACAGACTCTCCTGACATGTCCAGTCCCTCCACAATTAAAGCAGGTCATTTGAATGGTGGGACTAGTTGCTTGCGTTGGGGCAACTCCTGACAGGTTTTCAGAAACTGCTCTCGTCTCTCTCGCTAAACCCGACGGTCCCGCCATTAGTAAGGTCACCATCTCCATTAGTTGGGACACCTGAGTCTTAAGGAGTTCAACTTCAGGGGTGTCACCTCCCACATTGACTACCCGGACCCCTACAACAGAGTCTGACTGTCTCTCTTTGTCATCCAACATGGCTTCCTCCTCTCTCACAGTGCGGATCAAGTCTGGATAGTTCAGGAGGCCACCATCTCGCCGAGTTCGTAATAGAATAGCAATGGGGTCTAGGGGCCTGGCTCCCCGTAGGACTTGTTGCGCCCGAACCTCATCTACTCTTTCAGGGCCTATTCCCCTTTTTAGCAGAATTTGGTATATTATCTTGTCTAGACGTCCCATGTAACTGGAGAGTTTCTCCCCTTCATTTTGGTAGGTATGCTCTAGCTGATAGATGAGGTCTGAAGCCTTTTCAGTACGCCCAAATACATCTTGTAAAATATCTAGATAGTCCTGAGCAGTGCAATCCTGTTTGCTAAGTTTTAGGTTGCGAATGGCCTCCAATGCAGGGCCCCTTAGGCTCTCCGTAATCCTCTGTTTCTTGTGGGCCTCAGGAATGTCCTTGCATGGCTTGGTCTAGCCACTCTTCAAAGCCATCCTCCCCGGTAGGTATTGGTTGCCTACCCGAGAAGAATCGGAGCTTCCGATACATCCCTGTGTATGGAGAGGGGTCTTTGTGGCATTTTAACATGAAGTCCCCCAATGCAGTGAGGAATTCCGGGCCTATGGTGGCTAGAGGTGTCTGCGACAGGGGTTCTTCCCTCTCAGGTTTTGCACAACTAGGCCCTGCGGTGTTCAACTGAAGTAACTGGAGCCTTGTCCCATCCTCTATTTGGATATTGGCTCCTTGGAAACTGTCAGGGATCCCCTTCTTCCACTCTAGCAGGGCATATGCCAGGGTGGTGTCTGAGGCGGGTATCACATCTATCACGCACGTTTTCTTCCCCTCTGTGGGTAGTGCATTCACTATCTTGTTAATCTGTTCTTTGGTCCCCTTTTCTCTGGGGAACTCGATCACTACACTCCGTTCTGGGCAAGCATTTTCCCTGCTGCACCACTTGGTCGCGGCTGCGACGTCCATCTTAGGAGTTGGTATAGGGCACTGCTTGAGTGGTTGTTGGGTAATTGAGCAGCAAGAATCCCAGACGAGCCCCCACGTGTAGCACTGCCCCTTGGGACAAGCTGTAATATATTATGGGTCCTGCGCTCAATAGATCCAACCCTAAGCAAACCCAATCCCTCTGGCACAACTGGTAATGAATAGCAAATACCCCGCCAAGAAATTTGCTGACACAGGGTTAAATAAAACAAGAACAATTTTATGGAGAATGAAATGCAGTGTAGAGGGGTGGGGTTCCCCTTTCAACTTCAAAACTTACTTTTCTTCTTTTATGCAATGCAGTAAATTTGGTCTGCCACTAGAGGGCTTCACAGCCAAGAGTCTCCGGATGGCAGAGTTGCACTTTAAGCAGAATACAACTGATATCAAACAAATAAACTTACTTATACTCTATCAATGAAATGTATTACCCACACCGGGGTATGATTCTGCTTCTGAGGGGCGTTAGCCAAAAATCACCTCAGAGTCAGAACAGGATGCAATAAAGAGGTACCTCTAATAAGGCTACTAAACCAGATTCCCCCACTTCAGTCCTTGTAACGGTGGAGCTCTAGTTGGTGCACGTTTAGTCCTTACAATGAAGTAAATAGCAGCTGAAGGCTTCTTTGGAATTTCAGCTGGTGTGGGTTACATCCAATTTCACTAGGTTTCTGGACTGAGAGGGTCCAACCTCAGTGTCTAAAAGCAACACAAAGCACCCCAAGACCAGGGGCAGTCGCAGGATGCAATCTCCCAGTATGTGTCAGTCCCTGGGGCAGACAGTCTCAATTACACTGGTGGTGAGGGGCAAAGCAGGCATGGGGATCTGTGGCTTGCACAGGGCCCCGGATGGGTGAGATCCCAGCAGTGGGATGCGGATGTCCCAGTCTATATGCAAAGTGTAAATGGTGTGTCTTACTCTCTCCAGGGGGACAGCTCACCAGACTCTAAACACACAGCAGGGTCCCTCTATCCGCGCTGGGTGCTGTAGTGCCTCCTCCTCTGCTTGGACGGGCTCCACATGTCCCTGTCTTTTCTCCAGCCTCGTGTCTCTCTGTTCTCTCCTTCACTTCCTGCTTCCTCCCCCACTCAGCGTTCTTTGCTGTGTAGTGGATGAGTCATCAACTTGGCAGAATGCCCAGGTTTTACAAACAGGAGAGAGAGAGAAAGGACTGACTGCTGAACATGTGATTCCTTCTGAATCCTCTTGTACAAGGAGCCTGCTACACATATGTTAAAGTTAAAATTTTAACTAAAAGTAAAACTAAACGTGACAGCTCGTGAGGAGAGAAATACCGATAACTGGCATTTCCCTATTTACATGTGATCAGCTGTGATTGGACACAGAATGGCTTTGGAGTGTAGAAGGAAACCCACACAGGCACAGGGACAACATGCAAACTCCAGACAGGAGGTGCCATGGCTGAGATTTGAACCAACAACGCTAGTACTACCAGGCAGAAATGCTAACCATGTAGCCACTGTGCTGCAGTTTACAGTAGTCAGAGACTTTATCAGGTCCTCAACTATGGGTGAATAGTCTGCAGCATTTATTCAGTTTGGGGCATCCCATGTACCCCTAATGCCTATACAACTTCTACCCAAAAATAACGAAAAACCCAAATCCCCTAGACTGTTTTCTGGAGCCATTTAGAATGTGTAGAAAATTCCTGTTGCCTGCCTGTGGGTACTATGTGGGAGAAAATCCCCAATATCCAGCGGCCCTTTTGGAGGTAGCGCTACATAAGTAACGACATGGAGTGAAAAAGGTGCGAATACTTTTGGGCCAAATATGTCATAGAGGTCCAACCATGATTGCTGCTGTCCTTCCCAACTGAGAGTGCATTATTTCATATCACGTTTTTTTTTTCTCATTTTATGTGCTGACTTGGCCTCCTATAGATTTATCATCATTAAAATGAAAATCAGCCTGCCCAGTTGAATCAAGTATTATCCCCTTAAGGGCATGAGAACTAGCAAAAGGCTAAAAGTTCAATAGTGTAAACCTGAAAGTGAGGAAGGAAATCGTTGTGGTATGGTTAAGGAATGACTCACTATACCTATAGTATAGAAGAAGACATAGCACTGCAGGGATACTTACTGTATGTGTGGGAAAAACGAGCGTTGATGTGTCTGTATAGAACAAAGACAACTTCCCTTAACAAAGTGTCTTTCATAAGGGCTCATGGTATTTCCCTAGAAGAACCAATCACAGTTAAACTTTCTCATGTCTCCCGCTAGCAGATTCTAATGTTACTTTAACCACTTGTTCTCCTGAGGATTTACCCCCCTTAATGACCAGGACTCTTTTTTGCTACTTGGCGCTGCACTAATTCAACTGATAATTGCGCGGTCATGCAATGCTGCACCTAAACGAAATTTACGTCCTTTTTTTCACACAGATAGAGCTTTCTTTTGGTGGTATTTGATCACCTGCGTGCTTTTTATTTTTCACGCTATAAACAAAAAAATACCAAACATTTTGAAGAAAAACGATATTTTTTACTTTCAACTATAAAAATATATAGTAAACTCAAAGTTAGTTATAAATTTAGGCCAAAATGTATTCTGCTCCATGTTTTTGGTAAAAAAAACCCCAATAAGTGTATATTGATTGCTTTGTGTGAAAGTTATAGCGTCTACAAACTATGGTATAGATACTGCAATTTATGCCATTTTTTTGCTATACAGCGCTGCGCTAGTTTAACGGACAATTGCGCGGTCATGCAATATGGTACATAAATAAAATTTATGTCCTTTTTTTCACACAAATTGAGCTTTTTTTCGGTGGTATTTGATCGGCTGTGCGGTTTTTATTTTTTGCACTATAGAAAAAAAAAGGCTGACAATTTTGAGAAAAAAAAACAATATTTTGGACTTTTTGCTATAAAACATGTCCAGTAAAAATAATGTAAAAATCAAATTTCGTCATAAATTTTGGCCAAAATGCATTCTGCGACGTGTCTTTACTAAAAAAAACCCCAATACATGTAAATTAATTGGTTTGCATGAAAGTTATAGCCTTTACAAATGGCGGGAAAGATACTGGGATTTTTAATTTTTTTTATACTAATAATGGTGGCGATCAGCGACTTATGGCGGGACTGCGGGACTGCGTCAGACATTCTGACATTGGGGGGGAACTGGCTTGGGGTCACTGACATCCCCAGTGACACCAATACAGTGATCAGTGCGAAAAAAAAAACACTGACACTGTACTAATGGCACTGGGGAGGAAGTGGTAACTTTTATATTTACTGAAAGGGTTAACTGTGTGAGGGGAGTGTTTTACTAGGGGGTGGGGGTGTGCACTGCAAGGGGGACACGCTGATCGGGAGAGATAAACTCTTCTCTCCGGCTCAGCATGTCAGGAGCTGACAGGGAACAGACAGAGAGCAGAGCTACTGCAGCCCTGCTCTCTGTTAGTGATTGCCGCTAATCAGCGGGACACAGCCGGTAACGACTGGCTGTGACCCGGCGACTGACATCCGTGGCCGTGATCGGCGGGACAGGTAGGGCGGAGGCGCACCTTGCGTGCGCCCCCTACCTGTTTTGCAAACACACGTTTTAAAACGTGGTTTTGCCCAGCCGTGCCGTCCTGCCGCCGTATTTCCACAGTGGATGGGTGGCATGTGGTTAAATATTATATCTCCTTCATAGACCATGGGTAGTAGAACATTTTAGCAGTGACTACAGGAGGACCTCACAGAGACAACAGGGGGGAATTAATTAACCACATCACCCCCTTCCTGCCCAGGCCAATATTCAGCTTTCAGCGCTGTCACAGTCATGCAATACTGTACCCAAATTACAGTTTTATCATTTTTTTGGGACAGTTGAAGCTTTCTTTTGATGGTATTTAATCACCACTGTTTTTTTATTTTTTGCTAAACAAATGAAAAAGACAGAAAAGTTTGAAAAAAAAATTGTTTCTTTCATAAAATGTTGCAAATAAGTAATTTTTTCTCTTCGCTGATGTGCACTGATGAGGCTGCAATAATGGGCACTGATGAGGTTGCACTGATGGGCACTGATGAGGCTGCACTGATGGGCACTGATGAGGTTGCACTGATGGGCACTGATGAGGCTGCACTGATGGGCACTGATGAGGTTGCATTGATGGGCACTGATGAGGCTGCACTGATGGGCACGGATGAGGCTGCACTGATGGGCGCTGGTGAGGTTGCACTGATGGGCAGGGCTGCTGTTGAAAACCAAGAGGCACCATACAGCCAACCTGACAGCCCCCCTCAAACAAAACACAGTTTACTATGCTTTAACTATGAATGAACAGTGAGTGATCGATACAGATTACGCATTGTGTTCATTCAGGAAAGGAAGGGGCTGGTAAATGTGACCTGGTTACCAGACCCTTCCCCCACTCTCCATACTGAAAGTTTTTATTGTGTGCTTAAAGCTGCCAATGGGAAAGAGAGAAAGGAAGCCTGCAGCACTAGGGTAGGGGGCACAATCGGGGAGGTGGGTGGGGCCTGAGCAGCAGGGGACGTATGGTGCACAGGGAGGGTGATGGGTGCGGTGGGAGGGTGATGGGTGCGGCGGGAGGGCAATTACTGGAACAGACCCCCTGCATGGTGCGCTCTGCAACAGCTTAAATCCAGGGGAGGGAGAAGATAAGAAGCCAACTTTCAGCTACTGCAGAGAGCAGGTTCCAGTAATTGCCCCCCCGCCATTCCACTCACCCTCCCTGCCCATATCCCATTCACCCTGGGTCCCCTTCTGCCCTGAGCCCTGTACAGGAGGATTGGTGGCACCCCATTTTCCATGGTCCTGCTGATGAGCACTGATGAGGCTCTACCAATGGGCACTGATGGGACTGCACTGATGAGGAGGCACTGATAGGTGGCACCGATGGACACTGATAGGCACCGATAAGCTGAACTGATGGACACTGATTGGCATTGATGGGGCTGCACATTAGTACCCGGGTTATGAGTGCAAACAATGTACTCATTGTGCCCTGTCAGACTTGCTGGTTATCGGCTCTCCTTTCCTCAAACAGAGACAGCCTGTGAAGAAATGAATACCGATAACTGGCAAGTCTGTGTACATGTGACCAGCTGTGATTAGACACTTCTGATCATATGGTCCTTGGATGCCCTCCTGGAACTGGAGAGCCATGCTATAGCCATCTTTTGGCAAGGTTGGGAAGCGGTTAAAATTGTGCTTCCAACCCAGCTTAAAAAAAAATATCAAATTATGTATTTTTTTTATTTATTTATTGCATCCTCCTGGCTGGTCTGCTGATGTTACAGATCCTCAGTCTAGGACAGCATGGCATGCAATAACGTTTGAGCGCTGTTCTGTCTATAAGTGAGCTTCCTGGAGGTGTGTCCATGACAGCCTAGGCTAACAGGAAGTGGTTTGAATGACAATAGATGGTATTTAGTCCCAAAACCTGGCATCTTGTGGGGGAGAATAGGTACTGCAAGAAACAACAGAAGGTGAGTATTGCAGTCAGAGATACTTTTTTATTTTTTGTATATATTGGGCCTCACTTTTTTTTTTTTTAAAAAAGATGAAAGTAGGCTTTAAAGGATAGGTTCACCTTTTCAAAAAAATAATAAATGCACATTTTTTTCTAAGGAGCATTGCACCCACAATCAGCAGATTGCAGATTCAGTCTCAGGCTCCTGCATACTCTCAGTATACCTTGTATTGGCAGGCAGTTACCTGACAGCAGGAAGAATGAATGAACTGCCAAAGTGCTCACCATTGAGAACTTCGCACCATCAGCCATCTCTAGCCACTTCAGCTCCAGAAGATTCACCCCCCTTCATGACCAGGCTATTTTTTGCTATACGCCACTGGGTTACATTAAATGACAAATGCGCGGTCATGCAACACTCTATTATATAAATTAAATTTATGTCATTTTTTCCCACAAGTAGAGCTTTCTTTTGGTGGTATTTGATCACTTCAGGGTTTTTTTTTGCACTATAAATAATAAAAAGATCGATATTTAAAAAAAAATAAATTTCTGTTAGAAATCATATCCCCAAAAAAAAAAAAATCTAATTTCTTCATAAATTTAGGCCAAAACGTATTCTGCTACATGTTTTTGGTTTGAAAAAATCCCAATAATCATATGTTGATATGTTGGTTGGCGCAAAGGTTATAGCATCTACAAACTACAATATATATATACTGGATTTTTTCTTATACTAGTAATGGTGGTGATCAATGATTTATAGTGGGACTGCGACATTGCTGCGGACAGTCTGACACTAATTGACACTTATTGGGAACCAGTGACACTAATACAGTGATCAGTGCTAAAAATATACACTGTTACTGTATTAATGACACTGGCTGAGAAGGTGTTAAACATCTATGGTCGATCAAAGGGTTAACTGTGTGCCTAGCAAGTGTTTTTGTGTACTGTGTGCAGGGGCGGACTGACAACTCATGGGGCCCCCCGGGCAATAGGGGATCATGGGGCCCCTGTGTCCTTGCCCAAACTCAAAAAAGCCTATGAAAAAGGTACCAGGGGCATCTCATAGGACCCCCTACTGACCCCGGGCCCTCGGGCAGTGCCCGAGTTTCCAAATGGTCAGTCCGCCTCTGACTGTGTGTGCTGGTTTTACTAAGCAATGTGCTAGATTTTATTCTCTGCTTTGCAGGGAAAGAAAGTCTAGCAGATCGCTGCTGACAGAACACAGCTCTGCTTTGTTAACATAGGTAGAGCTATGTTCTGTCTGTCTCCTCAGCAGTGGCATCCCTAGGGGGGACGCACTGGGTGACACCATCACAGGGGGTGCAGGAGCAGGATGCCAGCAGAGCTTCTGGGCTCTGTTAAGGTCCTAGCCAGTTATTGGGGTGATCCCAGATTACCGGCACGTTGACAGCTGCCCCCGAGGTAAAATGAGTATCCCGGACCCGTGAAGATATGTATCCCCTGAAGCAACTGCGCATATGCCGGTTTTGGGCCGAAGAAGCCGATCGGAGACTGTCAAGGTCCTACCTTTTCCCTGAGGTTATGTTACTCCATGTGCTGGCGTCCATCTTGGATTCTGCTGTGCATGGTGGGAATCCTTTCATGCCTTCAGGTCTCTGTGGTCCATCCCCCAGAGGGGTTTGGCTGATGACATATAAGCCTGTGGCCCGCACATGCTCTTTGCACTTGTGTCTTGTGTCTTTGTGTTGCTATTACTCTGTTCTGACTCTTGTGACTCTCCTGGAAGCTGACTCGGCTTGTGACTCGACTATTCTTTGTATTCTCCTTTGATCTGACCCTCTGTTGCTGAACCCGGCTCGTGACCTGTGATTCTCATCTGCTGTCCTGTACTGTTTTGTCCTGTTGTTGTTGACCCCGGCTTGTCTGACTACTCTTTTGTCTCTTCCACCAGCTACACGCCATTGGCGGCGGCCATTACTGCAGCTGAGGTGTCTCGGGGGCCGTGACCTGGTTCCTGGCTGCGTCAAGTCCATCCCCACCATCAGGGGCCCTGGTGAAGGGCAGCCTGGGACTTAGACTCCGCACCCTGAGGGACTTCGGTCTGTGGGTGGTGGTTGTCGTCAGCCAGTGCGTTACATTGTTAGGCCTGCCTGTCCGTTCCTCGGCCCCTGCCTTGACAGAGATTGACAGGCCGGCACCTGTTGACCGGCTTCTGCTGTGTCCAATCACAGCAAAAGCGGCGTTCCAACAGCACGTGCGCACCCCCCTACAACGGAAGTGCAAAATTACATTTATATACTGAACGTCAGTCAAGGCCTGGACTGAGCGAAGCTAAAAGGGAGGGCCAGCATGACTGGAGCGTGCAGACGAGGCGGAGCGTGTATTCTGGGTAGGAGTTTATGCAGGAGGTAAGGGGTGGTTACTTACCTGATTAGAGTTGGGGTGGTCTTGCCAGGATTAGGAGGGGGGTTGGGTCTTGTCGGAGGTCAGTTGGAGCTTGTGCTAGCACGGGGGTGGTTTCTCCTGCCCTCCCTCCCTGGAGCTTTTTCGTATTTTGTTTTGCTGTTTTGGTTTGTTCTTTGTCTTTGTCCTGTGTTTGTTTTGTGTGGGTTCCTTGTTCAGAACGGCTTTTTGTGTCCCGAGGTGTTTGTCTGTTTGTTTTGTCATGGCAGCCGGCAGGAGTCCCTGTGTCTTTGAAGGCGGTGCTGGAGTGACCATTTGGTGGATTATGGGTTGGGCCCATCGTAGGTATGGGTGTCCCTTCCCAATTAAAAGGTCATGTTGGTAAGGTGGGAGTTCATTGGCTGTATCTGGGACTACGTAGCTGTAGTATTGTCCCCGAGGTGGTGTAGTAGCGGCTGGGGGCCTTTTCATTGGGTGTCAGATACAGCCGAGTTATTGATGTGAGTAACAGTGCCTTGGAAGACCTTGGACCCGGTTGGGATCATTACTGTCAGTTATTATTTGAGTGTACTGTAAGAAGTGTTATGTTTGAGTTATGTTAAATAAATGGGCTGCTATGGCTGGTTTTACACCAAAAAGAGAGCCTCGTGGTCATTTAGGTGGGGAAGGTTTGAAGGGTGGTGGTTTTTATGGATTAGGGGTAAGTATTAGCCTCGATATTCTGCAAGTCCAACAGTCATGCTCTGTAGCAGTAAGTCTGCAATAGGGTGGACATAAAATGGCTAGTCTAAGAAGGATGAATAAAGCTCCTAATGAAAAGGTTGGTTTAGGCTAAGCTGTATCAGTCATGGACCTGCAAATTAAGTGGTTACTTTCTGCTATATTTAGACTTCTCTGAACAACAGGTGTCTATACAGATTCTCAGTTTTTAGTTGTATCACTACAACAGCTCCTTGGCTTGGTAAAAATATAACCATTTCTTTGTGTAAAAAACTTGGTGGCTTAAAGACTTATTGCGCTTTGTTATTCAATATGCAAAAACCAAAGGCAGTAAAAGGAATACGGACACTCGGAGATGCTGGGAACATGCACTATGCTTTATTTTACGTTTGCTTAGGTATAATATTGGCTTCAGTTATTCTCCATAACGTTCTTAATCCAGTCAGAATAGATGCAGACTTTGTTGTAGACACCAGGAAATCCACGCCAGGCACAGTTTCTACCCCAGGAGACCACTCCATACAGCTGACCATTGCAGATCAGTGGTCCACCAGAATCCCCCTGTGAAAAAAGAGGTACATCAATGCAGGAAAATACTTAAAGGTAAGACCACTGATAGTTACGTTTTTTGCATACACAAGTCAGCAATCTAAATTACAATTTCACCAATGAAACTTGGAAAAGAAGGGGATACAAATATAGAGTGTAATCATAACCCCCCCCCCCTTTCCCCAGCTTCACTGGTGGCAGTGATAATGATAATACTCCTCTTGGGAGGGGATAATTCCACATCTCCAAGTCCTGCACTTGCCTCACATTGACAGTGAAGACAAAGGGGAGTAACAGAACAATACTAACAACTGAGTAAGTGACAGAATGGCGAGCAACAGAAATTAAAGCTGAACTAAACCCTCCTATCCTTTGCAGCCAAAGAAGCTGCCATCTTAGCTCCTCTCTGATCTGCAGCTGCCTCAGTGCCTCACGTGATCAGTTATGACACCAGTCAATTAATGGCTTGACAGTTCGGTTGAGAGCACAAACTGTGACAGTTATCATTCATGGCATGCCTTGCATATAACTGTTCTGGGAAACCAAAAAATTGATGGGTTTAGTTCTGCTATAAGTGGCACAACTTCAGGTCCTGACTGGGCCCCTTTCTGCACTGGGCCCCCATAACCCAAGAAGTAGTTCTGCCATTGGTCCTATAGCAGTCATAATGACTATGGACATACTTACTATTCTAAAATATAATATAAAGACATTTATGAATATTCAAATTACTATAAATCTTTAGTACTCACCTGGCATGAGTCTTTGCCACCTTCTAGGTAACCAGCGCAAAACATATTTGAAGTGATCATGTCTGGATAAGAAGATCTACAGCTGGAGTCCGACAAAACAGGGAGATCGAGACACTGTAATCTTGTGGCATATTGTACTAAAAAAAAGAAAATAATATATACTAAATTGTTATAAAGTATTGTGATTTAAGATATGGGTGATGTTATATACTTCAATGTTTTTACATTATCATTTACATTATTTTGGGAGATCACGAGAGAAACCTTTCCTTTAAATCCGTGTTTTCTTTTTTTTTTTTTATTCCATAACTTTTATTAGGATCAAAAAGACAAAACAAATCAAAAATACAACATGGAGGAGATAACAAAAGGATCGCAATGATCAAGTTAGATAGAAAGACACAATGTTTTAGATGAAAGAATTTGTCTAAAATTCACAATCAATGAATAACAAGATGGGAGAAGAGGGGCTACAGGGGATTACCTCCTGAATAAAATAGATGAAAGGCTATTCCTAGTCGTGGTTTTGGGTGAGGGGCTCTCGTGAACGTGTTTTCATTAAAGTGGAGTTCCAGCTAAAACAGTTGTGTTCAGTTTTGCATTAAGGAATTTTCCCCTACACTTCAGATCCTGGTGACCATGCAGAAAGTGAAAATATTCTTGCAATGGGAAATGGACAGCAATAAAGACATGACATAATACATAACCCTTCCCTGCTCTACTGAAATCTTCAAATAAATGGTGGCAGAGAAAGCGTGAAAAAGACAAAAACACTTCAAGGAACCAGAGTAACAAACTGAAGACCGAAGAACTCAAACTGATTTGAAGTCAACCTGTGCTTTGCAGGGCCCAGAAATAGTTTTTGCTTAAAATGTATGTAAGTTCTAACCACTGGCATAGCTATAGGAGTTATCGGAGTTGCATTTGTGACCCAGCAGCATGCTCCAAGGGGCCCGTGTGGCTCCCTGTCATATTTGGTTTTATTGGACAGGAGGGGCAGTTGGGTTGGGATTTAGAGGAACCAATACCATCCATTTTTCTCTCTGTAGTCGCTGAATGCCCGCTTCTCCTCCTCTCCCTCCTGTCAGTGTTCAGCTGCTGCAGGAGAAAATGGAAGGCATAGGTTTCCTCTATATGCCACCTTTCCTATCCAGGTTACCTGTTTCCTGCTGCTCCCAGGCCCCCGTGAACTCTGCTACCCCTCCATGGCTCCTAGCGTTGCCAGCCTTCCTCTTTCCCGCTACCGCTGGCTGCTGGGGATGTTTCAGGATAAAGAGTGGGGTAAGAGGCCAGTAAATATATCATTTACCTGCCCCTTCCTTTTCTGAATGTATACAGTGAGTGTTTGGTACTGATTGCTTTTAAATATATATATATATATATATATATATATATACAGTATATATATATATATATATATATATATTATGACAGTGTGGCTGTCACGATATAAAAAGGATATTTCACCTGGGATTCTCAACAAGGCAGGTTGAGGGGCTCCAAGGTACTTGTTTGAAGCAGAGGAAAGTGGCTTTTCACTTTCCTCATTTGCTTGTAAAGTCCATTTTGGGACCTGGAGCCATATATATGTTTATTGAAATATATTTTGAATTATATTGAATATTGCCAAAATTGTAGCATTTCAAATATGGCAATATATTTGGGAAGAATATTTTTTAAATATATTTCAAATATATTTTTCTTCCATGTGGGTTGTGTAATTCATTTTACTCATTATTACGTTGAAGACCTTTTAATTATGGTTTGTGGCATTATTTTTTGGCTTAAAGTGTATGTAAGCTCTCACTTTCCTTTTTTGCTCTTTTTTGGTATAATAAATATAAAACAGATATAACAAAATACTTTGCAATGTTATATATAAGTGTAACAAATTGATATGATCAGGAGATGTCCTGTGTCCTCTGCTCACTTCCTATGTTAACTCAAAGATCTATTTACCCCTGCTAGTTCTCATGTTGTTGTGTGTTTCCAACTTCAGTTGATTTATGTTTAATAATCTTATAATTTTATAAAATTATATGTCCTGTTAAGAATATATTGTTATGTAATGAATCATGGCGGGGAATGGCCAGCTCTTTATTGGTAGTTGTCTTGAGGGGCATTATGAATGATGTGCATTTTTCTAATCCTTGCAGAGAATGAGGTTCATGGGTTTGCTTTAATTCATCTTATTGGCCAAGGAGGAGGGCTATTGTGTAATTCATTTTACACATTATTAAGGTTTAGGCTGGCCATACACTATACAATTTTCTGTCCAATTTCTGCCCAACAGGTTAATTAGCATATCAATAGGGGAGGCCTAACTTCTAAAACACATGGTCCTAAAATATATTAATTCACATATCTAAAGCTGGCCATACTTTATACAATTTTTTTATTCAATTTCCTTTAGATTTACCTTCAACTATGTAGTGCAAGGGCCTGCCTAATTGGATACAATTGAAAGTGTTGGTTAGGTTTGACCTCATATTATAAGGTTTTTGGTAAATCTAAAGCAAAATTCTCAAGAAAATTGTATAATGTATGGCCAGCCCAAGACTTTTTAATTATAGGTTGTGGAGGTTTTGGTGATTTGCTTTGGAGCAATATTTAGTTTTGTGTTGTGGTTTGCCCATTGATGATTGGCCTTTCCTACCATGCCTGGCATTGTAGAACATCACGGGTAAGTAATTCTTAGACTTCTGGACAACCTACCAGTGCCAAGTCAGTAAATAATACATACTGGTCTTCCCTCCAAGTGAAGTGCAAGCTCTGGAACTGGAATTATGACATAATGCCATAAGATCTTGTTTTACACATATCATTTAAAAATATATATATATTCCTACAGCTCAAGAAAGAGGAGCGTCCTCCTGTTTCCTCCTCTTAGCATGTTTGTAGTTATTACATGTTCCAATGCAGCTCAGCCTTGACCTTTCTTTACCAGTCTGCTGCAATGCAGGTTATACAGGTCTGATATTAAACTAGGTCCTCCTTGCACTAATTTATTTATTTATTTATTTCAGGTACTTCTATAGCGCCGTCAATTTACGCAATTGCTTGTTTATTTTATTTTGTGTAGTTTTTTTTTTTAATTAGGGCAATGGATTAACCGGATAAGAGGCAAGTCCTTGAAACGCGTCAGCCTTTTGGATGTCTACACTCCCTATTGCGGACTGTTACTCAGCGCAGTGTTGATTAAGCTGTTCTTTTATGATGTGCCTTGACTATATTGTCGTTTGTGAGTACAACACCTACTTTATTTTTTTATTAAACATTTTTAATGGTAATGCACTAGGCCTGTGCGCCCTCTGTTTTTTCTTTCCTCATTCAGTATATTTGGATTTCCCTGGTCTATTTGAGGACAGCAAGGTGTGCATGTTCCAGGACATTCTTAATGTGGTTGCAGCATCGAGTCCATCCCCAAACGCAGGAGCATTTGTGTTTGCTGGTTCAATGGATTAACTGCATTTGATGTTTTTACTGAATAATGTTCAGCTTTAGGCTCCATGCACACTAGCATTTTTTTGAGCTAAGAAGACTGGTAATAGCATTTTTAGTAGCATTTTAGTAGTGTTTAGAAGTGTTTAGAGGCAGTTATGAGTGTTAGCGTTTTAGTAGCGTTTTTACAATACATGTAGAAAAAAGCTGTTAGGAACATTTTAGTACCGCTTTGTAGCATTTAGCATTTTTTTTCTGCTGGAAAAATGCTCCAAAAAACTCTACAAAAACAATTTTATTTTCTGCTTCTAAAAGCTGAAGCTCAATAAACACTAACAGCCTAAAGAAGTGTGCATGAACACATAGGATAATACTATGTAGTTTCTAGAATCAGAAAAATTCTAATAACAGCTCCTAGGAGCTTATTAAAAAATGTTAGTTTGCATGGAGCCTTAAAACAATTATTTATAAAGCCCAGAAATTGAACTTACCTCCAATGATCCTCATGTTTCCCCAGCCTGACACCAGGCATTGGCTTCCTACTGTTGGACAGGATGTGGCTAGTGGGATGGGTTGAACGTACTTATTGAACTGGGCAGGCTCGGCTAGTTTGACCAACATGAAATCATAATCGAAGGTTTTTTCGTTATAGTCGGAGTACATTATAGCCTTTTCCACCTGGATACGTTGTTCTGTTCCTTCTTGTTTACTAACATCATGTTCCCCAAGGTGAGCAATCAGGTCCCGGGGCCTGTATACATTGGATAGAAGAATAAAGAGGAACTGTAGATATCAAAATACTTCAATAATCATAGGATGACTACAGATAATGTGCACAATGTAGAGGATTTCTATAAATAATATTCATGGCTAAACAATTTAAAAGAGAAGTGTGAGAATGAAAGAAAATAATAATACATACTCACCTAGATGGCTGCAGAATCAATCCAATGCTGCATCTGTCCCCTACCAGCTCTAACACTGAAAACGGAGTGATCAAGGACCGCTGATCGTTCAGTTTTGGGTGTTCCCTGTGCACAGACTGTCAGTCACTGCTCTGTGCTCTGTCCCTCCAGTGCTCACTGGAGCACTGGCTGGGGAGGGGGTGGAAGCAGCTGGCTGAGACTCTCAGTGTTGAGAGGCCGAGCCAGCTGCCGGTCAGGCATGTGGGCTGGTCCTGCCATTATTGTCGGGATCCCTGTAGAGCAGTGGTGTATTTAGGTTTTGTGCTGCCCTAGGTTCCCCCCCCTTGACCAACAACATCTCAGTCCCCCCCACCCGAGAGAGCCTTCCATTACCACCGCTCCCCATACACTGGCGACCCCCCACCCCGACAACAGATAAGACACTCACCTTCACAGCTCCAGACATCCCCGGGAACAAGAGTCAGGCTCTGCATACAGCCTCTCTCAGATCCCACCTGGTCCCTGTGCTGCGTGTGTCTCTTCTTCCTTTCCTTCTTTTGGGGGATAGCGCTGTCCCCCTGAAAAATGCTGCTGCCCCCCTGAAAAATGCCACCGTAGGCAAATTCCTTGTTTGCCTTGTGGTAAATACACCCCTGCTGTAGAGCCTGGAATGGCTTTGTGACATCAGGCAGCAGTGAGCTTTAGCTCACAATCGGCTGAATCTGGATATCGGGAGGGCAAAACTAAGTGCGCTTCTATGGCCCACGGGATAGTTATGAACAAAAGAACTTTGGCTATCAGGGGCGGACTCACAACTCATGGGGCCCCCGGGCAATAGGGGATCATGGGGCCCCTGTGTCCTTGCCCAAACTCAAAAAAGCCTATGAAATAGGTACCAGGGGCATCTCATGGGGCCCCCTACTGACCCCGGGCCCTCAGGCAGTGCCCGAGTTTCCAAATGGTCAGTCCACCCCTGTTGGCTATATTCATTTGTTAACTTTGCAGGACTTTGGTGTAGAGTGTGTGACTGTGTTTTGCTACCTCAAGTCTTTCTGGTAGAACAAAAACATGGAACACAAGGCCAGCATATGTTAGCTACAAAAAAAGTCCCTTTGAACACCACCTACTAAATATTCTTCATTTGATATTACAGTAAAGGTGAGTATGATCTCACAGCCAACCTTGCCCTATTAGCTAGATCAGCCTTTCTCAACCAGGGTGCCCAGGCACCCTGGGGTGCCTTGAGGTTTCTTCAGGGGTGCCTTGGCAAAATGTCTAAACGTTGCACAAAACTTGTATACAAGCTAGTGGGTGGAAAAAGCCTGCCTTTTAGTTACGCAAAGCCTGAGGGTTTCATTGTGTGCCATTACAACCTTCTACCTACCAGAGTCCTGACAACCAATAACATCATCAGATGATGAGGAGGATGTCAGTTGCCTGCACAGCATCCTTGTTTAACCCTTTCCTGCCCTTCTCCATCACTGCTGGGGTCACATTAGCTCAGTGATGGAGTAAAACTGAGAGAAACACTGTAATACTAGTCAGGACCAGTGTGAAAAGTGTATTTGATTTGGAAGAATAGATCACTGGCATTGGGTGTCCATGCATGGATGTTGCTGCATTATATAAAACTACTAAAATTGTTTTTTTACATTTTAGAATGGGGTGCCTCAAGACTGTCCATAATTTTAAAGGGTGCCTCAGGACTGTCCATAATTTTAAAGGGTGCCTTGACTGAAAAAGGTTGAGGAACACTGAGCAAGATAATAACTTGTTTCTAATCATTATACTCTGTCCTAGTTTTGGTATTGGGTGACTTTGTGGTTACTGCCGCTACTGAAAAGTATCATAAATATAATATGCAGCCAATATAATAAATAAACAACAGACAAAAGATGGCAGTTGGGTTTGTAGGCATAGGATTATTTTTAATGATTTGAAATTTTAAACTATATGAACAAAAGCCATCCATTATGGTAAATGGATTGTCCAAATTGTCCAAACCTCTCTAGCTTCCACTTTTGCCGGCTCACTTGGCCTGTTAAAGTGGAAAAATAATGGAATTACATTCAGAATCAATAGGTGCTAAAACTGTGTCGGGGGGAATCAGAAAAACAAACACTGCTGCACTAATGTTAATGACAGGCTGCATCAAATATATCATTTTTAAATTTTTGCCTCTAGCTACACTTTTGGGGAAAGCATGAACTGAACAGTGGGTGTGCCTAAAAGGTGATGGTTCACATCTGATTATTCAGACAACTACAGATCCCCTTTTTATGGTTGACCTCAGATTCTCTGATCCTATTCAGAAACTCAAATTACTTCAGCCCTAGGCCACTTGCTTATGCTGCATTCTGAATTGCCAAATTTGAGCAATCTACAAAGAAGAATCATGGAACTTACGGCTGATAGCAATGAGCTGCAGATATGATCCACCGTGATGTGATCAGGGAGCCACCACACCATTGTCCTCCACGAGTGGTGAAATAAACCTGCCAAGGTTGGGAATTGGAGGCACACTCATAACCATTAATGATCTTATCGTCATCAGACCAAGGGGCAGCAGCTGCAAAGGAATCAAAAAGAGTTAATTTACAACTACTTGGAACGGAGACCCAAAATTTGCTGCCAACTTTTGGAAAAATTAAAAGTTTACTCCCACTTCCCAAAAGCATGTAATCTCCTTTCCTTTGCTCCTCTGCTGCTATGTTCAACCAGCAAGAGCAAACAAAGTATATCCAGGTACTTGGGCAATGGATGCTCATGTATACTGACTCTCTGTGACAGTTCTGGGCAAATCACCAAGAACCAGTCACATTGGGAGAGTCCAAGGGCGGACTGACCATTTGGAAACTCGGGCACTGCCCGAGGGCCCGGGGTCAGTAGGGGGCCCCATGAGATTCCCCTGGTACCTTTTTCATAGGCTTTTTTGAGTTTGGGCAAGGACACAGGGGCCCCATGATCCCCTATTGCCCAGAGGCCCCATGAGTTGTAAGTCCGCCCCTGGGAGAGTCCATAATCTTGGGTCACCGACAAGGGGAATGAATAGGAGCATTGACAGAGCAGCTCCTCTTTTCCCCACCAGCTGTATGGTGTGAAGAAGGAGTGAAAGAAGGGTTGCTTCTGTGGAGAAGTGGGGACAATTGAGGATTAAAGTTCACCTTTTGCTTTGCTCTGAGACTGCTATTTGAGAATGCAGCATCACAGTAGGCATCATCCAACTTCCTGTATAAAAAACAGAACCCCTTGAGCAGGTGGGCTATCTCCTCTGTAAGCATTATAAGGTTCATTTTATTAACTTTTTCACCATAACCTTGTTTATCAGATTTACAGTGTTTTTAAATGCTGCTGGCATCTCCATATGCATATTGTATATATGTATGTATGTAACTGTATATATAGCAATTTTTCTTTTTTGTAAAGTGTAGGAAATGGTTAATATATTTGCCATCCTTTTTTTTTTGCTTGTCCCATCAAGAAGATTTACCTTCCCTTTCCTATCTAATTTGTGCTGAAGACCGAGCTGAACTGACTGGATCAGTCACTGGTTGTGGGTGGGTGATTGTGTGGGTGATTAAGAAGATGCCCTTCCAATGGTGGATACTTGTTGTGAACCCTCTTAGGGCTTGGGCTGATGCCTTTCTGGTACAGCCTTAAGGTTGTTTCCACATGTAGACTTGGCTGCCCCCCTGAACCTCAGCTGTCACTTTGTTAGTTTTACCTCCAAAACTTTGCAGATATATAACTTAGGCCTAGGAGTAAAGTAGAAACCCTCTTAGTGTCAGTAAATCTACTCAATTCTTTATTCCTTTGGTTTTTTGGTTTTGTATAGCGTACGAATAGTTCCCATTTAATAGTCTGCAGTAACAGCCCTGAGGAAGGGAGAGCCCTTTTCTCCCAAAATGTATTGGCTTGATATACTTGTCACTATTCTCAATAAACGCCTCTTAATTTACCATCAAACTTGCATTCTTTTGGACATTGGGCATGCCTTCTTTTCTATTATTCCAAGCTTTTCCTATTTAAGGCATGCAATAGGTAGTGAGTGGAAATCTTCCCAAGCAAGGAATGTTACCCTATTGGAAAGCAGACATTGGAGCAGGTGTCCCCTTTTGATAATATCCCCTTTTCTCTTTTGTTCTCTGATGACAACTTGAAAATGTTGGATTTCCCAACACTAACCATTTTGGTGGCAATGGCGCCTTGAGCAAAGAGAAGAGAAGGTGAAGCTACTTAGCAGGGATATGTATAGCAATAAAAACCTACAGTTGTGGCCAAAATTATTCAACCCCCACTGAAATTGAGTGTTTTGGCCAGTTTGACATTGCTTTTGATCATTCAGTCATCTTGCTTACATTTACATTAAAGAGGCACTTGTAGGTCAGACAAATATAACATAACAGTTATAATGAAATAACCACAAATGTCTTTTCTGTGCTCACAGCATTATCAGTTTTATTCAACCCCCAAGTGACATTCAATCTTAGTACTTAGTACAGCATCCTTTTACAGTTATAACAGCTTTTAAACGTGAAGCATAGCTTGACACAAGTGTCTTGCAGCGATCTACGGGTATCTTCGCCCATTCTTCATGGGCAAAGGCCTCCAGTTCAGTCACATTCTTAGGCTTGCGCACTGCAACTGCTTTCTTTAAGTCCCACCAGAGGTTCTCAATCGGATTTAAGTCTGGTGACTGCGATGGCCACTCCAAAATGTTCCAGCCTTTCCTCTGCAACCATGCTCTAGTGGACTTGGAGGTATGCTTGGGATCATTGTCCTGTTGAAAGGTCCAACGTCTCCCAAGCCTCAGGTGTGTGACGGACTGCATCACGTTTCCATCCAATATCTCCTGGTACTGAAGAGAATTCATGGTACCTTGCACACGCTGAAGCTTCCCTGTACCTGCAGAAGCAAAACAGCCCCAAAGCATGATTGACCCTCCACCATGCTTCACAGTAGGCAAGGTGTTCTTTTCATCATAGGCCTTGTTCTTCCTCCTCCAAACATAGCGTTGATCCATGGGCCCAAACAGTTCTAATTTTGTTTCATCAGTCCACAGAACACTATCCCACAACTTTTGTGGTTTGTCCACATGGCTTTTGGCATACTGCAGTCGACTCTTCTTATTCTTTGGAGACAGCAAGGGGGTACGCCTGGGAGTTCTGGCACGGAGGCCTTCATTACGCAGTGTGCGTCTTATTGTCTGGGCTGAAACTTCTGTACCCACATCTGACAAATCTTTTCTCAGTTCCTCAGCAGTCACACGGGGACTTCTCTCCACTCTACGCTTCAGGTAGCGCACAGCAGTCGAAGTCAGCATCTTCTTTCTGCCACGACCAGGTAGCGTTTCAACAGTGCCCTTTGCCTTGAATTTGCGAATGATGCTTCCTAAGGTGTCTCTTGGTATGTTTAACATCTTTGCAATCTTCTTATAGCCATTGCCCTTCCTGTGAAGAGAAATCACCTCTTCTCTTGTCTTCCTGGACCATTCTCTTGCCTTCACCATGTTTGTAACCACACCAGTAAATGTCTAGAAGGAGCTGAGTATCACAGTCATTTTAAAGCTGCCTAATTGGTGCTTATTATGCTTGATTGCTGCTCGGTGACATCCACAGGTGTTTTCAATACCTGATGGAAAGCACCTGTATGAACCTCTGTTCTTCAGAGTGGTAGTCTTTAAGGGGTTGAATAATTGTGGCAATGAAGAAACCACATAAGAACCATTTACTACTGTATTACATAAACAATTGATGTCATTTTAGTTGCATTTGGGTAGTTACAACGTCCTTGTAGGATTTGATTCTGAATACAATTCCAAATGTACACTATAGTCCCTAAACCCCTTTACAGCATTGGGGGTTGAATAATTTTGGCCACAACTGTATTAAGTTTTAATCTTTCTGCATTCTATCCAAAACAGAAAAAAATATTCTGAACATACCTTCATTTCAAGACAACACAATTTCTAATTCAAGCTGCAAAAGAAATGATATGAGGTGTGATGGTGATTAGGTTTTACCTGTAAGCCCCAGGAACATGCATATCCAGATATAAAGCATAGTGAGCTGATGGTAACACTTCTTCGTTGAGTTGTTGGAATTTTGAAAGGACCGTTGTCAGCTCTGGACAAGGTTTATAAAGGTCTTCATTGTGAGCAGATTGTCTGTTCCCATTACTCACCTCCAGACACCTGACCATTCCCATATTATCTGCACAGATATTTCAGCTAACTCATAGGAAACAGTGACTGCTACGTATATTTGTCATCAACTTGTTTGATTCTTATTTACTTGGGGTATTTTTACACATAAACCTAAATAATATTTGGTGAAAAAAAGTTAAATATTTAAAGGTGCTAATTCCCCATCTGTTTATATCTCAGCACCACATCCCAAGTAAGCAAAAGCCAAACTATGGCTTACATCAGAAGCCTGTTGGAAACAGTGATAGAGACTTTTGGTGTGCGCATATTTATGAGAGGATCAGAGAATTCATAAACAATGTATTTGACCAAAATCCGTAAATGTTATTAGAAACACATTAAAACTGGTCATTAGTTACAAGTAATAGCATCTTCCATATACATTCAACTGCCTATCCCCCTACTTGATAATGTAGCATTTGTAGATATGTCTAGATGTCTTAGTGAACATATTATACAGTTGCAAGAAAAAGTATGTGAACCCCTTGGGATTCCGTGGAGTTTTGCATGAATTGGGCATAAAATGTGCTCTGAATGTCATCTAAGTCACAACAATAGAAGAGCACAGTCTGCTGAACATAATACTACACAAACATTAGATGTTGCCATGGTTTAATTGCACATAACATGTAAACATTCACAGTGCAGGGAGGAAAAAGTTTGTGAACCTTTGGACTTAATAACTGGTTGACCCTCCTTTGGCAGCAATAACCTCAACCAAACGTTTCCTGTAGTTGCAGATCAGACCTGCACAACGATCTGGAGTCATTTTGGACTTCTCCTCTTCACAAAACTGTTTCAGTGTAGCAATATTCTTGGGATGTCTGGTGTGAATCGCTCTCTTAAGGTCATGCCACAGCGTTTCAATGGGGTTGAGGTCAGGACTCTGACTGGGCCACTCCAGAAGGCGTATTCTGTGCTGTTGCAGCCATTGTTTTGTTGAATGACTTGTATGCTTTGGGTCATTGTCCTGTTGCATCACCCATCCTCTGCGGAGCTTCAGTTGGCGGACAGATGGTCGTACGTTTTCCTGCAAAATGTCTTGATAAACTCTGGAATTCATTTTCCCATCAATGACAACGATCCGTCCAGGCCCTGAGCCAGCAACGCAGCCCCAAACCATGATGCTCCCTCCGCCATGTTTCACAGTGGGGATGAGGTTTTGATGTTGGTGTGCTGGGCCTTTTTTTCTCCACACATAGTGTTGTGTGTTCTTCCCAAACAACTCAATCTTGGTTTCATCTGTCCACAGTATATTTTGCCAGTAGTGCTGTGGAACATCCAGGTGCTCTTTGGAAACTTCAAACGTGCTGCAATCTTCTTTTTGGACAGCAATGGCTTCCTCCGTGGTGTCCTCCCATGTACTCCATTCTTGTTTAATGTTTTCCTTATTGTAGATGTGTCAACAAAAATGTTAGCATGTGCCAGAGATTTCTGTAGGTCTTTAGCTGACACTCTGGGATTCTTCTTTACCTCATGCAGCATTCTGCGCTGTGCTCTTGCAGTCATTTTTACAGGACGACCACGCCTAGGGAGAGTAGCAACAGTGCTAAACTTTCTCCATTTGTAGACAGTCTGTCTTACCGTGGACACATGAACACCAAGGCTTTTGGAGATACTTTTGTAACCCTTTCCAGCTTCATGCAAGTCAACAATTCTTGATCGTAGGTCTTCTGAGAGCTCTTTTCTGCCAGGCATGGTTCACATCAGACAGTGCTTCTTGAAACCAGTAAACCCAAAACAGGTGTCAGCAACACATCCAATATCATCCCACTGATTGGAGTCAAGGTTGGCTCACTTCTGGCTCCAATTA
Organism: Staurois parvus; assembly: GCF_062004578.1. Lineage (NCBI taxonomy): Eukaryota > Metazoa > Chordata > Amphibia > Anura > Ranidae > Staurois > Staurois parvus. Next base: position 4,800,261 of record NW_028318623.1, on the reverse strand, counting down.
GCTCTGGGAGAAGTCATTAAGCTAGGGCCTCACATACTTTTTCCTCCCCGCACTGTGAATGTTTACATGTTATGTGCAATTAAACCATGGCAACATCTAATGTTTGTGTAGTATTATGTTCAGCAGACTGTGTTCTTCTATTGTTGTGACTTAGATGACGTTCAGAGCACATTTTATGCCCAATTCATGCAAAACTCCACATAATCCCAAGGGGTTCACATACTTTTTCTTGCAACTGTAGTTCTTTCCAGTAGGGAGGATGGCAAGCAATAGCTGAACGTTTCACAAATATATTCTGCTTCCTCAAGCAGCCATGAATGTGGGTATCAAAGAATCAGTGACTTTCCTCACGAATCTTAAAGACTCCCCTGTGGGACTGCAGGAGCACATTAATGGGCCTTCTTAGATATAGTTCTTTTACATGACCCAGTGTGCTCTCATAGGTGGAGGTGCAACTGCCAAACCACCACAGGGTGACAAAGTGGAGAACTTTCTAGTATATCTATAACTCATTGATACTGCCCAAAAGGAGAAGTACAGCCAAAGCTCTTTTGGCTGTACTTCTCCTGTGGATCACAGGAGTGCATTTCGTTCTTCACTTCTCTGGTCACTCAGACAGTACAAACTGTGGAAAGATCCCATCTTCAAAGTTGGAATCCACCCCAGAGTCTGGAGCGGCACCTGGCTCAGCCTCTTAGTGAGCCTTTGAGAGCCTGAGCCAGCTTCTGCCTCCCCCTCCACAGCCCAGCACTTCAGCTCTGGGGGGGGGGGAAGAGCAGAGAGTGGTGACTGTCAGTCACTGCTCTCTGCTCAGATTGGCTGTGAGGACAGTCATGTGATCACTGAGTTCTCATCCGTAGAGCTGGCGGGGGACAAATGTAGCATCCGAGTGATGCTTCATCCACCTAGGTAAGTATACTGGGGAAAAAAAATTAAAAGCCATACTTCTCTTTTAAGGCTGCTGTTGCCTAGAAAAATCTGAATTTTCATGTTTTGCAGAAGGATGCCATAGCACAAATTTTAAAAATAATTATAGGTAGTGATGGGCTGAATACCTCCCTGTTCGGTTTGCAGTTGAACATTCGAACATAACGAAGCTTCAAACAGATGGGACAATTCACACTTGAAGTCACCTGCATCCTAGCAACCAAGGATGCTAGGTGATGTGAGCTACCTGTGCCCTAGCATCCAAGGACACTACACGGTGTGAGCCATCTATGCCCCAGCATCCACCAGGGTTAAGGCGAAAGCCTTGTCACTTCCCACTTTCACATCCAGAATTTATTCTGAGTTGCACCACTTCTCTGGAATACTTCATTCTGTCAATAAATACTTCAAAGGCTCAATAAAAACACATAAAACACATGTGCTGCTTGTTGCAAAAGCCAGTTAAAGATTGGGGTGGCTGCTATTTGTTTGCACCATAAAAACAAACGTCTTCAGAAAACCCCATCATATTCCCTAGTCTTGTTTATCTTCAGATCAGGGGCGGACTGACAACTCATGGGGCCCCCGGGCAATAGGGGATCATGGGGCACCTGTGTCCTTGCCCAAACTCAAAAAAGCCTATGAAAAAGGTACCAGGGGCATCTCATGGGGCCCCCTACTGACCCCGGGCCCTCGGGCAGTGCCCGTGTTTCTAATGGTCAGTCCGCCCCAGATTCTTCAGACTTGTCCCTTGTACGTGCTTTCATGTCCACTTCTCTCCTTCTTGGACTTATTAAAAAATCCTAAACAACTTTTCAAATTGAATTCTAATTACCTGTCCATAAATCAAGAGTTAGTTGTTCAACCACTAGGCAGGGTAAGCCGCCTGCCTCCTAGAAACCAAGAACGCTAGGTGGCATGATCTGCTTGCATCTTAGCAATGAAGATGCTGGGAAGCTCGAGTTATCTGTGTCCTAGGAACCAAAGGTGCTGAGTACCCATTTGCTAAATATGAAACAAACTGTTCCCTGTATTGAATCAATACGAGATCTGCAAATTTACTTTGAAATTTAGGAGGATCCTGTAATATACTGTACAGGTGGCAACCCTACTAGAGAGAGAGATGGGTGGTTGTTTGCTGACCACAACTGGAGGCTCTGTGGAATGCTGAACAACCCATGTTCTAGTGCTGTTGTGCTTGCCAATGAACAGCTGGAGAGGCATTAGAGGAGAGTTAACCACTTGCCTACCGGGCACTTATACCCTCTTCCTGCCCCGGCCAATTTTTTAGCTTTCAGCGCTGTCGTACTTTGAATGACAATTGAGCGGTCATGCAACATTGTACCCAGATGAAATCCTTTTTTCACACAAATAAAGTTTTCTTTTGGTGGTATTTAAACACCACTGGGTGTTTTATTTCATATTATTTATATAAGCAAAAAAAAAAAATTTAAAAACAAAAAATGTTTTCTTTGTTTCTATTATAACATTTTGCAAACAGGTAATTTTTCTTCACTGATGTGCATTGATGATCTGCACTGATAGGCAGCACTGATGGGCATGGATAGGCAGCACTGGTGGGCACTAATAGGCGGCACTGATGGGCACGGATAGGCAGCTTTGATGAGGTGGCATGGACAGGCAGCACTGATGGGCACTGATAGGTGGCACTGATAGGTGGCACTGATGAGCTGGCACTGATGATACTGCACTGATATGCAGCATTGATGGGCACTGATAAACGGCACTGATGGACAGCACTGATGGGTGGCACTGATGGGTGGCACTGATTGATGGCACTGCTGGGCAGCACTGATGGGTGGCACTGAGGGGGGGGGCATTGGTGGGTGGCACTGGGCACTGCTGGGCAGCACTGATGGGTGGCACTGAGGGGGGGGGCATTGGTGGGTGGCACTGATGGGCACATGTGGGTGGCACCGCTAGGTACTGAAGGGCACAGGTGGGGGGCACTGCTGGGCACAGGTGGGTAGCACTGGTGGATGGCACTGCTGGGCACTGATCATCAGGGCACTGATCATCAGTGCCCTGATGATCAGTGCCGATCTGTTTTCTGACAATTGCCGGTTATCGGCAGTAGGAAAGTGCAGCCGATAACCGGCAACTGTATTTACCCGATGATCTGCTCTGTCATTGGACACAGCTGATCACGTGGTAAAAGGCCGCTGTGATTGGCCTTTTACCACATCATGTGATCAGCTGTGTCCATAGGACACAGAGATCACGGAGATCACCGGGCGCGGAGGAGGACGTGTTCTGGGAGGACGTCATATGACACCCTTCCAGAACTGGACAACCGCGATGTAGCCATCATTCGACTATAGAGCGGTTAGCAAGTGGTTAAAGTATAACTAATGGCAAAACTGTTTTGGATAGAGTGGAGATGGATTAGAGCACATGTCAGTTTTTATTGCTGTTTGTGTCCTCTGTTACGGAGATTCACCTCTCTCTATTTACCATTATCATTAAAAGTTAAAGTAAAAGAAAAACCCACATTTTGGGTTGTCCCCAGAAAAGTAATAGATGGAAATCTTCCAATGGAGACACTATATATATACTGTATATATATATATATATATATATATATATATATATATATATGGGCTTTGTTTTGCCAATTCCTTAAGCAAGAAGTTTGTTCATTTTTAAGCTGTTTTACATCCTCCTTGGATGAAAAACGAATGCAATTCTGTTTGAATTAACACCTAGTAATCGCCCGTGATTCATCCCTGGGTCAAAACTGTATTCTGTAAATACCTCTTCCCCCACACAGATTGTATCCCTCTCAGTATAATTATAATAACATTCCTTCCACTGATAGCAATTATGGGGCACTATTTTCTTCCCTGTTACAAGACACTATTCCTCCTCCCACTGACCACAGGCGCTAAGTAATTTTTTTAAATGGTCAGTCCGCCCCTGGTCTGGCATATGAGGCCTATCAGTAGTTCTGTATAAAAACAAAATTTTTGTCACAGACTGCATAACCAATGCTCCACAATTTGTTCACATGGACAGCATTGGAGGGGTGGAAAATTGCAGGATCCATGAGAAATTTATGTTTTTGATATGGGACTTCTGCTTTTCCTAAAGTTACTAATAGTGAAGTTTATATTAAATGTAATTTCTCAGAGTGTCGGTACACTTTAAAAATGTGTAATGATACTATCTAACCTTTTAATGAAGAATATACTAAAAGCTAAGCTCAAAATGCAATGTGAAATAACCCAGAGAGATCAACAAAACACATGCATTAACAGCCAGAAGCTAATTGTTGATTGGTTGTTATAAGATGTTGCTTTTTCCCTCTGCTTTATTAAAAAAGCCTCTATGTTTTTTTGGCATTGATACATCAATTCTAAGCAATATTCAAAAAGCCAGTCTACAGCACACGTTTTGCTAATATCTACAGTATCACGTCGAGCCAACAATATGATAAATGACAATACAGGCCAAGTCAACAAACATGATAAATGGACAAAGATGGCAGACTGTAAACAAGGATGATTACATGATTCTGGAATAAGAGCAGTTAGAGTCCATGAAGATAGTCCCTTCTCTAGAGAAAACCACTGTGGAGTGGAATTCCTGGTTGGTGAATCTTTTGAACATTTTGAATATTGCTCTTTTAAACTTAACACCAACAAATTCATACACAATTCGGTTTATATATACACACATGAGAAAGACCCAAAGCCAACAATATGATAAATGACCCAAAGCCAACAATATGATAAATGACAACACAGGCCAGGTCAACAAACATGATAAATGGACAAAGATGGCAGACTGTAAACAAGGATGATTACATGATTCTGGAATAAGAGCAGTTAGAGTCCATGAAGATAGTCCCTTCTCTAGAGAAAACCACTGTGGAGTGGAATACCTGGTTGGTGAATCTTTTGAACATTTTGAATATTGCTCTTTTAAACTTAACACCAACAAATTCATACACAATTCGGTTTATATATACACACATGAGAAAGACCCAAAGCCAACAATATGATAAATGACCCAAAGCCAACAATATGATAAATGACAACACAGGCCAAGTCAACAAACATGATAAATGGACAAAGATGGAAGACTGTAAACAAGGATGATAACATGATTCTGGAATAAGAGCAGTTAGAGTCCATGAAGATAGTCCCTTCTCTAGAGATAACCACTGTGGAGTGAAAGACCTGGTTGGTGAATCTTTTGAACATTTTGAATATTTCTCTTTTGAACTTAACACCAACAAATGCGTACACAATTGGGTTTATACACACATGAGAAAGAGCCAAACCCAACAATATGATAAATGACCCAAAGCCAACAATATGATAAATGACAACACAGGCCAAGTCAACAAACATGATAAATTTACAAAGATGGCAGACTGTAAACAAGGATGATTACATGATTCTGGAATAAGAGCAGTTAGAGTCCGTGAAGATAGTCCCTTCTCTAGAGATAACCACTGTGGAGTGAAAGACCTGATTGGTGAATCTTTTGAACATTTTGAATATTTCTCTTTTAAACTTAACACCAACAAATGCGTACACAATTGGGTTTATACACACATGAGAAAGACCCAAAGCCTCAGTGACAATCATTCCAATGTCCAAGATCTTCTCATAATAGCAGTCACGAGCAATTACTTTCAAACGTTGCAGGCTGTCGATAAGTTGTAAAGCTTTGTAGGGTGCCCAGCAGAAGACAAACACAAACAAGAGGACTATGATAACCAACTGTGATCGACGGGAGTGGTTGTGCCTGGACCTTTGAAGTGTGCAAAATATTCGAGAGTAGGAGAACACCATAAACGCTAAAGGAATAATGAATCCAACGGTAAGTTCAACAAGTTGCAGAACAACTCTCCAAAAAGTAGACGTGCCAATGGGAAAGTTATACGTGCAAAATGAGCCCTCAGCTTTTCGGAAATAAAACTCTTGCCAGGACAGAGCACAGGAGAACACCCAGATAAAAATGCAAATGAAAACTGTGTGAAGAGGTTGCTGCTTTTTATGAAGTTCTATAGCGTGGACGATGGAGAAGTAGCGATTTATGCTTATGCACACCAAGAAGAAGATTGTGCTGTAAATATTTATGGTAAAAAGAGCTCCTAGAAACTTGCAAGGGATGTCACTGATATTCCAATGGAAACTGTACTGGAAAGCCCAAAAAGGTAAAGTGAATCCAAGAAGAAGATCTGACAGGGCAAGCTGAAACAGGTAGTGGTCTGCTAGAAGCCAAGGAGAGCGTCTTGCCATTAGCACATACACCACCAGCCCATTGCCTAATAGGTTCAATACGAAAACCACCATATAAGCCACTGGAATGAAATAGGTAGCAAAGCCTCCGACAGAATCAAGCGTCATACAAGGAGTGGCATCCTCTGGTGATTCTGTAAAATCCTGTAGGGGGTAATTGAAAAAATGATTATTATGACTGCTCATTACTCTCCAAAACCTAAACTGACAAAACTATTCATAAATATCACTAATAACACATGGCACTAATGAAGTCTAATTAGACTGTAACAGGGGCGGACTGACCATTTGGAAACTCGGGCACTGCCCGAGGGCCCGTGGTCAGTAGGGGGCCCCATCAGATGCCCCTGGTACCTTTTTCATAGACTTTTTTGAGTTTGGGCAAGGACACAGGGGCCCCATGATCCTCTATTGCCCGAGGGCCCCATGAGTTGTCAGTCCACCCCTGGACTGTAATCAACTGCGTGTCTCCTTGCACCCATATTAGCAGGTCTGCCATGCATGGAATACATTAGCAAAGCTATGTTACTTAAAACTAAAGCTCTATTAAACCCCAAACCAAAAATGTAACATATTGCAGCTTACCAATATTAACCACATGCCGTCCGGTCGCTGTATTTAAACTGCCGGATGGTGGCAGTACAGGGGCGGGTTGCCATTCATAAATGGCACCCGCCATTTTGGACTGTGCGTGCTCCCTGGTAGCGTGCAGCACCGCGACCCGGTGCCCGCTGTGTCCTCCGGACACAGTGGAACACCGATCGTCGTACGGGACCTCTGTGCGAGATCCCGATCATGTGATCACTGATTAACCAATCAGTTATTACATGCAGAGTAGTAAGCAAGATGTCACTTCTGGCATCATTGCTTACTACGTGTGAAATCTGTGAATGATCACAGAGGTCACATGGTACAAGGCTATTCACAACAGCCTTGTACCATGTGACAAGCTGTGAGCAATCACAGCTCTCACAGTATTTCGCAGTGGCTGCAACAATGCAGCCAGAGAGAAGGAGAAATTATTGCTTTTACAGCCTTTATGGGTGTAAAAGCAATCAGTGTAAAAAAAAAAATCTTCATCACCCCCACAAGTAGTACAGTGTCACTATGGTCACACTGTACTGCTAGGGTGACAGTATGTAAAAAAACAAATAATAATAAAAAAAAATTAAATAAAAATTTTAAAAAATGTACATAAACTAATTTGGACTATCTTTTTTTTTTTACTAAAAAGTAAACTGAATACATTTTGGACACGATTTATGATAAAATATTATTTATTTGCAAAATTTGCTAAAAAACACCTTTTTTCAAAATGTTTGGACTTTTTCATTTATATAGCAAAAAAATAAAAATCCCAGTGGTGAATAAATACCACCAAAATAAAGCTTTTCTCAAAAAAATGCTAAAAATTTTGTATGGGTACAAGTGTTACATGACCGCGCAATTGTCATTCAAAGTGTGATAGCGCTGAAAGCTGAAAATTGGCCTGGGCAGGAAGGGGGTAAAAGTGTCCGGACTTGAAGTGGTTAAGATGTGGTGGCTGCATTATTTTTCTTATTTTTAGTCTTTCCCCCCTCTATTTTCACATGGTGATGAGGCCTCCTGTATTAAAATGCCACCATTCTGGATGAATGAGCATAGAGGCAACTATGAAGAGAAGCATTGTCTGGGGGGAGGGAAGTGTTAGATGTACTAGCAGATTTAAATACACCGAAAAATTGAAACTAAACTCCAGCTAATATTTTATAAGCAGTTTCAGAAAACAGTATTATTCCTTTTAGGATACAGGTTTTATATAAATAAACATTGATTATTGTAAGCACTCCTGCTAGTGTTAAAGGGTTTGTTATGGAAAATGTGTGATTGTAATATTTGAATCAATTGTTTGATTTATAAGGCAAAATTAATAAAAAAAATACTAAAAAAATGGTTTTTCTCATCTCTGTAATTGATGCATTCTGCTGGAAAGCTTGTTCTTTTGAAAAACAATGGACTTAATGCCTGGATCACCGCATGAAAAAAGAAGAAAGAAAGCCAAAAAAAAAGAAAAAATGAATGCATCCATCATATTTAAGAAATGGTAAGCTGGAATATAATAAATGTATTTATTTATTACAGGTACTTATATAGCATTGACAATTTACGCAGTGCTTTACATATATATATTATACATTCACATCATGTTTTCTTTTGGGTTTACTGCTTTAAATAAAAAAACCCCACAATTTAAAGTATATGTATATCTATAACCTAACTTTGCATTTACTTTACATTTTTCATGTTTTAGGTGTGCAAGGTAGAAAGATCCAAAAGCTACAAACTGTCATATGAACAGGGAAGCACAGTGGCTAAATGGTTAGTCCTTCCACCTGGCAGTACTAGGTTCGTGGGTTCAAATCCTAGCGCTGGCTTTACCTGCCTGGGGTTTGCATGTTCTCCCTGTGCCTGTGTGGGTTTCCTCCGGGTACTCCAGTTTCCTCCCATGCTCCAAAGACATGCTGGTAGGTTAATTGGCTCTAAATTGTCCCTAGTATGTGTATGTATGAATGTGAGCTAGGGACCTTAGATTGTACACCCCTTGAGGGTTAGGGACTGATGTGAATGTACAATATATATGTAAAAGCGCTGTGTAATTTGACAGTGCTATATAAGTACCTATAATACATAATATGATGTAATCATACTGTTAACTCCTCAGGATCCCTCAAATGTTATCAGTCCTGTACATGCTTCTATCAATAGTACCAAACTCTGATGAAGCCTTAAAGTGATATTAAAGGCAGTTTTTTTTTTTAACAACAAATATTTACCTGATCTGTGCAGTGGTTTTGCACAGAGCAGCCCTGATCCTCTTTTTCTCGGGTTCCCCTCCGGTGCTCCTGGCCCCTCCTTCCTTCTGAGTGCCCCTATAGCAAACATCTGGCTATGGGGGCACCCGAGCAGGCTCGCTCCCGAGCCACTGCTCTGTGTGTCCATTTACAAACAGAACATGTCTCGGCCCGGCTGCCCGCTCTCTCCTCATTAGCTCACTGGCTATGATTGACAGTTACAGGAACCAATGGCTCTTGCTGCTCTCTCAGCCAATGAGGAGGATTGAGATGAGGCCCAAGTAAGTGTTACGGGAGGGGGGGGGGGCTGCTGCACACATAAAGCCTTTACATAAAGCCTTTACAACCACTTTAACGCATGTTGGATACAAGAGCCTGAATAAACTTAAATCTGGACTTTTTATAAGTTCTGCTTTTTGGTACTTCTTTTCACAACTGTTCTCTACTCAAGCAAAGAGCCGACCTTTTGGATATTGTTGCTGGGAGAGTTGCCTAAAGATGATCATTCCCTCTACAATGCTAAAAATCAGACTGAAAGCACTTACTTCCCAAGAGGTCCATTACCCCATATACAGTTGTAAGAAAAAGTATGTGAACCCCTTGGGATTATGTGGAGTTTTGCATGAATTAGGCATAAAATGTTCTCTGAACGTCATCTAAGTCACAACAATAGAAGAACACAGTCTGCTGAACATAATACTACACAAATATTAGATGTTGCCATGGTTTAATTGCACATAACATGTAAACATTCACAGTGCAGGGAGGAAAAAGTATGTGAACCTTTGGACTTAATAACTGGTTGACCCTCCTTTGGCAGCAATAACCTCAACCAAACGTTTCCTGTAGTTGCAGATCAGACCTGCACAATGATCTGGAGTAATTTTGGACCACTCCTCTTCACAAAACTGTTTTAATGTAGCAATATTCTTGGGATGTCTGGTGTGAATCGCTCTCTTAAGGTCATGCCACAGCATTTCAATCGAGCTGCGGTCAGGACTCTGGCTGGGCCACTCCAGAAGGCGTATTCTGTGCTGTTGCAGCCATTGTTTTGTTGAATTACTTGTATGCTTTGGGTCATTGTCCTGTTGCATCACCCATCCTCTGCGGAGCTTCAGTTGGCAGACAGATGGTCATACGTTTTCCTGCAAAATGTCTTGATAAACTCTGGAATTCATTTTCCCATCAATGACAACAATCCATCCAGGCCCTGAGGCAGCAAAGCAGCCCCAAACCATAATGCTCCCTCCGCCATGTTTTACAGTGGGGATGATGTTTTGATGTTGGTGTGCTGTGCCTTTTTTTCTCCACACATAGTGTTGTGTGTTCTTCCCAAACAACTCAATCTTGGTTTCATCTGTCCACAGTATATTTTGCCAGTAGTGCTGTGGAACATCCAGGTGCTCTTTTGCAAACTTCAAACGTGCTGCAATATTCTTTTTGTACAGCAATGGCTTCCTCCGTTGTGTCCTCCCATGTACTCCATTCTTGTTTAATGTTTTCCTTATTGTAGATGTGTCAACAAAAATGTTAGCATGTGCCAGAGATTTCTGTAGGTCTTTAACTGACACTCTGGGATTCTTCTTTACCTCATGCAGCATTCTGCGCTGTGCTCTTGCAGTCATTTTTACAGGACGACCACGCCTAGGGAGAGTAGCAACAGTGCTAAACTTTCTCCATTTGTAGACAGTCTGTCTTACCATGGACACATGAACATCAAGGCTTTTGGAGATACTTTTGTAACCCTTTCCAGCTTCATGCAAGTCAACAATTCTTGATCGTAGGTCTTCTGAGAGCTCTTTTCTGCGAGGCATGGTTCACATCAGACAGTGCTTCTTGAAACCAGTAAACCCAAAACAGGTGTGTGTTTTTTAAGGGCAGGACAGCTGTCAGCAACACATCCAATATCATCACACTGATTGGAGTCAAGGTTGGCTCACTCCTGGCTCCAATTAGCTCTGGGAGAAGTCATTAAGCTAGGACCTCACATACTTTTTCCTCCCTGCACTGTGAATGTTTACATGTTATGTGCAATTAAACCATGGCAACATCAAATGTTTGTGTAGTATTATGTTCAGCAGACTGTGTTCTTCTATTGTTGTGACTTAGATGACGTTTAGAGCACATTTTATGCCCAATTCATGCAAAACTCCATGTAATCCCAAGGGGTTCACATACTTTTTCTTGCAAGTGTATTGTAACTACTTCCACAGCTTATTTTTGTTGCCTGCAACCCAGGGGGGAGATTTCCCTTCACTGTCTACCCTGGTGATGCAGCAGCAAGTGGGAGAACATTTCTCCAAAGTGAGGGCAAATCCCCTCTTAGTTGTTACCGAAACAGGAGTCTCCATTTACAAATGTACCTTCATCCCCTGGTTTGGCTGCAACTGTACAATTTTGGATTTTTTTTTAATCAATTTACACCTTGGAGACAATGGTCACCAGGACAAATAGACAGGGTAAATCTTTTCAATGGAGATACAGACAGAAATAACACCCAATGTTTGAACCAGGGGCGGACTGACCATTTGGAAACTCGGGGGCCCCATGAGTTGTCAGTCCGCCCCTGGTTTGAACCCTTCCCCATGCTATCAAAACTAAAAGAAAAACCTTGGCTTGTTGATTGCCCATTTTAAGGCAGTTGTGTATTCCTTTAAAACAAATTTAAATACAAATTTAAACACAGCATAAATACCTAAATCTGTCTTGATGTCAGCCCTATCAGCTCCTGCATAGCATTATACAAACTGGGAAAGGGATGGGCAGCACTAGAAGCTAATCAGGCTTCATGCACATATGCTGACATGGAACCTACAGCCAGAAGGAGAAAGAGTAGAGTGAGCAGAGTTGATGACTTCTCAGTGTGGTGGTGTTCCCTCCAACCAGAAGGCTTTCATCAGGGTAGCAGCACCAATTGTTTCCTTAAAGAAGTAGCGTCACTTTATTTTTTGAAGTCTCTGATCTCTCCAAAGGGGAAGTACATATAGTCATTCCCCCCATCTTTCTATGTGGTCTCTAAGACTAACACTGTGGTCAGACAGGGCACATCCTCACGGCTATCCCACCATGCAGCTAGCAAGGAGATGAATATCTAATGAGTCCTGAGTAAAACCACCTCTCTCCATGTGCTTGCTTGCTGTTGCTAGGAATATTGAGGGTGGGGGATGCATCAGGAATTTTGCTAGTAAGCTCTTCTCTCCCATGGACATGTAGACCAAGAAAAGCCAACAAAGCAAGCTGAAACAAGCAGTGGTCTGATAGAAGCTAAGAGGAGCATCATTAAGTTCCCATGTTTTTCTTACCGTGGCACATCTGGATCAGCCACCCAGTGATTGCTTGGATGCAGAAGACCGGGCTACCAATGAAAAACAATGGCTCTGTGCAGCCAGGACCTCCAGTACCATGGAAACTGATGATGTTCTGGTACCTGAGCCACCAGCACCATGTAAACTAATGATGGTGTGCCGCTTTTACTACCAGCACCATGGAAACCAATGAGGTTGAATTGCTGGATGGCTGATCCAACTGAATTACAGTGAGACAAATGGGGTTGAGCAAAAGAGCTGGGTGGTGCAGTTAGCGATGCTATAGTAGAGGAGAAGGGGTATGGCCATGGGCGGCTAAGAAGAGTGGTCAGGGTAATGATGGTGTGGTACCTGAATCGCCAGCACCATGGAAACTAATGATTCTGTGTCGCTTGGGCTTCCAGTACCATAGAAACCAATTACAATGAATCATCGGGTTGGCGATCCAACTGAGCTGCAGTGAGACACGTAGGGGGTTGAACATGGTAGCTGGGTACAGCAGTTAGTCATGCCATAGCAGAGGAAGCATGATCATCGGCAGCTTAAGAGAATGGTCAATATAATCATCAATACTTCCCACAGCCACACTCAGTGAACAGTGGGTGGTGGTAACTGTGCTCTGTCTGAAATCAACATCCACAAATTGGGCTTCTGTCAAGGAAGGAGCAACATGCAAGAATGATGCATTAAATGTATAGGGAGTGGGAGATGGAAAAAAAATCTCTCTCCATACTCTTGTAAACACGGTTTTACTGATACCACACCCCTATTGAGAATTATATTGAATAGGACCCTAACCAAGAAAACTAATGGGGCTTTAAAGGTACCAAACCATATCAATAAACATAAATTAACCACTTGAGCTCCAGAGGATTTACCCCCCTTAATGACCAGGCCTCTTTTTGCTACTCGGCTCTGCACTAATGCAACTGATAATTGCGCGGTCATGCAATGCTGCACCCAAACAAAATTTACGCCCTTTTTTTCACACAAATAGAGATTTCTTTCAGTGTAATTTGATCACATGTGCGCTTTTTAGTTTTCACGCTATAAACAAAAAAAGGCCAAAAATTTTGAAGAAAAACAATATTTTTTACTTTCAGCTATAAAAAATATATAGTAAACTCAAAGTTGGTTATAAATTTAGGCCAAAATGTATTCTGCTCCATGTTTTTGGTAAAAAAATCCCAATAAGTGTATATTGATTGCTTTGTGTGGAAGTTATAGCGTCTACAAACTATGGTATAGATACTGCAATTTACACAATTTTTCTGCTATACAGCGCTGCGCTAGTTTAACGGACAATTGCGCGGTCATGCAATACGGTACATAAATGAAATTTACATCCTTTTTTTCCCCACAAATTGAGCTTTCTTTCAGTGGTATTTGATCACCTGTGTGTTTTTTATTTTTTGCGCTTTAAAAAAAAAGGCTGACAATTTTGAGGAAAAAAAAAACAATATTTTGGACTTTTTGCTATAAAACATGTCCAGTAAAAAAAAAATGCAAAAATCTAATTTCGTCATAAATTTCTGCCAAAATGCATTCTGCGACATGTCTTTGCTAAAAAAAACCCAATACGTGTAAATTAATTGGTTTCCGTGAAAGTTATAGCGTTTACAAATGGCGGGAAAGATACTGGGATTTTTAGGGGTTTTTTTATACTAATGGCGGCGATCAGTGACTTATGGCAGCGACCAGTGACTTATGGTGGGACTGCGGGACTGTGGGACTGCGGTGGACATTCTGACATTGGGGGGTACTGACTTGGGGTCACTGACATCCCCAAAAACACTAATACAGTGATCAGTGCAAAAAAAAAAAAAACACTGACACTGTACTAATGGCAATGGGGAGGAAGGGGTTAACTTTATTTTGCAGGGAAGGGTTATAGGAGTGAGGGGAGTGTTTTACTAGGGGGTGGGGGTGTGTACTGGGCGGGACAAGGCTGATCGAGAAAGAAAAACTGTTCTTTCTCGATCAGCTCATCCTCGAGCTGACAGGGAAGTGACAGACAGCACAGCTACTGCAGCTGTGCTGTCTGTCACTGTTTGCCGCCGATCACCGGGAGATAGCCAGTAAGGACCGGCTGTGACCCAGAGACTCACATCTGCGGCGGTAATCGGCGGGACAGATAGGGCGGCAGCGCGCCTCGCGCGCGCCCCCTATTTGTTTACAAAACACACGTTTTAAAACGTGGTTTTGCCTGCGAGTGCCGCCCTGCCGCCGTATATGTACAGTGGCTGTGCGGCAAGTGGTTAAACAATAACGTAATGACAGTTTGTAAAATTGAACACCTTTTATTAGGATAAAAAGAACCACCAACAGGTGAAGCATGGTCATCAGACATATACATAGAGAATCATAGAATACAATCGATGAGACCTGGCCACAGTAGATGTTACTGATGTCTAAGACGCAAAAAAAGTTCTTTTTAACCTAATAAAAGGTGTTCAGTTTTAAAAACTGTCATTACATTTTTGTTTGATTTATGTTTATTGATATGGTTTGGTACCTTTAAAGCCCCATTAGTTTTTCTTGGTTAGGGTCCTATTCAATATGCAAGAACGAAGCCAAAAGAGGGGATTTTCTTAACAGTCCATTAGCTTTTCCATGCAGAGGAAAAAAAAATGTAATTTTAAAGTTTATGGAAGTATGGATCTGTATTTAATTTTTTTAAGGCTCATGAGCGTCATTCTTTAACAGAGAAAGCTGATGCCTGTGTTGCCTGACAGAGGTGTATGAATCAAATATCGTTAGCTATTTACCTAGAGTTCGGCTTAAAGCAAAACTAGAACAAAAAAACAAAAAACAAAAACACTTTTAGAATTGATCTTTATAAAATTAATGTTTTTCACCCTGTATTTACCACAAGTGGGTTTGCAAACACATGTGGATTCTCAGTATGAGTCAGCCACTTATAGACCTAGGAAAAAAATACACAGCTGTGGCTCCGGGCCGAATTATAGTAGTAAATAGATTTTAGATTGCTTTGTGTGTCAAAGTGCCTGTTTTTTACGTTGGATATTTTATTATATGTTTTATGTGTAGAACTAATAAAACAATATGTTTCCGTTGTATGCTTAAACCCGATCAATGAACCTCTCTTTCAGAAAATGCACCAAATCCGTGGAACATAATAGAAGTTTATGACAAAGAGCAAATAACTTGTACCAAACCACGGGTACACAGAGCTGTGGTCAAAGCGCAGTGGCTCAGTGTGAAGAGACTCTTAGTCTTTTTTCCATTCAACCAGAGGGTTTAACAAAAAAAGCTGACCTGATTTCCCCATCCTCAGCTATTGTATTTTGACAGCGAGGAGATTTCCCTGCTTTAGTCTACAGCGCTGACCGTGCAGCTATAACCCAACAGGCCAGTTGTACAGACGTCATTCAGTAGCAGGGGCGGACTGACAACTCATGGGGCCCCCGGGCAATAGGGGATCATGGGACCCCTGTGTCCTTGCCCACGCCCAAAAAAGCCTATGAAAAAGATAACAGGGGCATCTCATGGGGCCCCCTACTGACCCTGGGCCCTCAGGCAGTGCCCAACTTTCCAAATGGTCAGTCCGCCCCTGTTCAGTAGATCTACTTCTGGTCAGCTACACTGCCTATTAAACATGTGTATTTCATTTTACATAAAACTGTAACTACTGACTTTTAAAATACAGCCACTTACCTGTCCCTCGGTCCAGCTGTGTCCTCACCACTGCTGGTTTCACTGGCTGTCTTCTCTCAATGGCGCCGGCATCTTCAGTGTGGGCACCCGGCTGTGACAGCTTGCAGCTGGGTGCCCACTGCACATGTGCGAGAAGCGCTGCGCTTTGTGAATCGCCCCGTAGTCTTCTGGGACCTGTCACGAGCCCCAGAAGACTACTGGGGAGGGGTGGAGGGAGGGGGAGGACAACTTATGCTTCTGATCACCTTAGGGGATCACAGCGGAAGTGGGAGTGGATACCTGTCAAATTCGGGTACCTGCTCTCCCCTGCTCCTCAAAGGTGCCAATCCTTAATGGGGAACAGGGGGACGACAACAAAGGATTAAAGCGAAACTTCCCCTTTCGGGTGGAGCTCCGCTTTAAGTGCACCCACTGTCAGCACTGATCTACTACTGTCTGAACAAAAATATGGAACTGAAAGTGGTTCTAAAGTCTAAATGCTTTTTGCCTTTGTGCATTCCCTGCAAAAAGGTAAAAAATGTTTAGCTACCTTCTCCCTGCCCTAGGCACCTACCTGGCTCCTTGGATTGGTTCTTCTCTCCCCTACTCCTGCTTTCACAGGCTTCATTGATTTCATTTCACAGGCTTCAGCAGTGAGAGTCATTGGCTCTTGCTGCTGTCAGTCAAGTCCTGTGAGGAGGGAGCAGGGGGCATGACCAAGCCGCGCCGCGTGTGTCCATGGACACACACACCCTGGCTCAGGAGCACAGTATCTGGCTTTCTATCTGGCTTGTGACCAATCCCCCTATGGGCAGGGCGAAACGCATCAGTGGACAATGGTGGAGCGGTGGCTGAGGCCATCCATCAGACAGCATTGTTCTGTGACTCCTGGGGATCGGTTTGAGCGGCTTTCATCTCTACACACACTTGCTATGGGAGTACTTGTAGGGAGTGCAGTATCTAGCTTGCTATCTGGCTTGTGACCAAGCCCCCTATGGGCAGGGCGAAACACGTCAGAATGGCGATGATGGAGCGGTGGCTGAGGCCATCCATCAGACAGCATTGTTCTCTGACTCCTGGGGATCGGTTTGAGCGGCTTTCATCTCTACACACACTTGCTATGGGGGCGCTTGCAGGGAGCGCAGTATCTAGCTTGCTATCTGGCTTGTGACCAAGCCCCCTATGGGCAGGGCGAAACACGTCAGAATGGCGATGTTGGAACGGTGGCTGAGGCCATGCATCAGACAGCATTGTTCTGTGACTCCTGGGGATCAGTTTGAGCGGCGTTCATCGCTACACACACTTGCTATGGGGGCGCTTGCAGGGAGCGTAGCATCTAGCTTGCTATCTGGCTTGTGACCAAGCCCACTATGGGCAGGGCGAAACACGTCAGAATGGCGATGTTGGAGCGGTGGCTGAGGCCATCCATCAGACAGCATTGTTCTGTGACTCCTGGGGATCAGTTTGAGCGGCTTTCATCTCTACACACACTTGCTATGGGGGCGCTTGCAGGGAGAAGATGCAGGACATTTCTGGCAGCAGACCGCTAATGCAAAGGTAAGGGGCCACTCTGTGCAAAATTGCTGCACAAAGCAGATAAATATAAATCTCTGTTTTACTTTAATAATAATAAAAAAGAACCTTTAGTATCACTTTGAAGGTTCAACAAGCAATCAATCTCTAGTTGTCAGAAAAAGAAGCCAGCTACCTAATTTACTTCCAGAAGCCTACACAATGGGAATGTTCTGTTATAGGAACAGTTGTAGAATTAAAATGACACCTGTGCTAATATTTGTTTTTTTTGTATCAACTCATTATACTGGCATAAAAGGATAAAAATTGCTAGTAGTTAAATGAAAACTAAAACGAAAAATGGCTTGGCATATACTTTAATTCTACTAATATATTAGTAAGTGAGAGAAGTGGACCTTTGGATTCACTTGTAGGCTGTGTTACATCATTTTTAACCAATAGCCTTTAAAGCGGTATTAAGCCCGGGTTCATACCGGCGAATTTGAGTTCAAAATCACATGACAAGTTGCACCCTATTGCCGGCAATGAATCCGCTCTATTTCGAAAGTGGGTCCTGCACTATTTTTGGTGACTAGGATTGACATTTATTATAGGTACTTATATAGCACTGTCATTTTATGCAGCGATTTGCATATATATTGTACATTCACATCAGTCCCTAACCCTCAAGGGGTGTACAATCTAAGGTCCCTAACTCACATTCATACGTACACATACTAGGGACAATTTAGATGGAAGCCAATTAACCTCCCTGGCGGTCTGATTATGTCAGTATTTCTGTGCTGAAAGCGGTACCATTATTCTGCATGGAAATATGTATTTTTTTATTGTAGGCTGTAATTTTTAGGAATAACTCCCTGAAATCTGTCCGAACAAGAGTCTATTAAACATCCCGGGTATGATAAAATTTGAAACACGAAATCATAAATTATAATTTAATAAATAATCATAAAAAATAATAATATAATAATAATAAATTTAATTCAATAATATAATCAAACCAAAAACACTGAAATTTGAAATATAGCGCCAAGTTTGCACATCACTGAGCAAATTTGCAAAATCGTTTTCAGTGTCTGATGACGAATTTCCCCCACGAATCATTATCACTCAATTCTGCAAGTGGTTCTAATTTACTATCGCTGTTCTCTAGCTGGTCTAAAACCGCTTTTGACCTAAAGGGACGCTTTTTGGACGTCATGGACATTTCTCAGTTTCCAGGCAGAAAGAACAGAAAAATGCAGACAGGGGACAGGACAAAGCACTCGGGACAAAATGTATGTGAAATGGGTTGAAACAGCAATGTTTTACTATGTAAAATTTTTTTTGAAAAAAATGACATTTTTTAAAATTTTCAAATTTCCCGCCAGCGGCGGCGCCCGTACGTCCCGACGTCACAGGGACCGGAACACAGAAGCCAGATGCCAGCATCAGCCAGAGGAGATGGCTGGGGACACTGCAGAGGACACATCGCGGGAGCGAAGGACAAGGTAAGCTCTGCAGGGAATCCCTATGCAGTGCTGCAGGGTAAGCCCGAGTGTAGCTCGGGGTTACCGCTTTTGGTACTGAAATTTTACCCCGAGCTACACTCAGGAATACCGCTAGGGAGGTTAACCTACCAGCATGTCTTTGGAGTGTGGGAGGAAACCCACGCAGGCACAGGGAGAACATGCAAACGCCAGACAGGTGGTGCTGTGGTTGGGATTTGAACCAGCAACCTTAGTACTGCCAGGTGGAAGTGCTAACCATTTAGCCACTGTGCTGCCCATATCTGTGAATGAAGTTGCACAGATGTTAGGCAAGTCGCACCTGAAGTCACACTGACCTGCGGCTTTGAAATCGAGCTACTTCAAGTGAAGTAGCTCGATTTCAAAGTTGCATTCAGTGTGAACCAGGGCTAAACCCTAAACCAAAAATGTTATATATTGCAGCTTACCAATTATTAAATGTAGCGGCTGCATTAGTTTTGTTTTTTAGGCTTTTTTTCCCCTCTATTTTCAGCTGGTGATCTGGCCAGTAACACACCTCCTGTATTAGAGTGCCCCCACTCTGGATGAAGGAGCACTGGGGGCACCTTTGGACAGCAGCATTGTTATTCCAGGAGGAGGGGAGTGTATTCAGATTTAGATACAGTAACAAATTGAAACAAAACTTCAGCTAACACTTCTTTAAGCAGTTACAGCAGCGGTTTTACTCCTTATGGGATAAATGATTTTACATCAATAAAAAAAAAAAGGTCATTGTAAGCACCCTTGTCAGTGATAAATGATTTGTCTCAACTCCAACAGCCAAAGCTACACGACAGCTTGTTCTATTGAAAAACAACAGACTTACTGGCAGGATGCGTGAAAATAAAAGAAAGAAAGCCTAAAAAAAGAAAAATAATGCAGCCATCATATCTAAGAATTGGTAACCTGCAATATAGTGAATTCTTATTTTGGGGTATAATACCACCTTAATGTATTTTTTTATTTTTTAGAAGCCTAAAGCTACAATGTAAGTCATCAATTAGCACAGAAAAAGTGATGCCCTTTACATGCTAAATTTTTAGAGCTGCAAACCTTCTTCGTCTTTCTCAGGCATTATACAACAGCAGTTCTAACAAACACAAACACTCACCGGGAACTTTATTAGGTACACCTTGCTAGTTCCAAGAAAATCTCCCCCACACCATTACACCACCACCAGCCTGAACCATTGATACAAGGCAGGATGGATCCATGCTGTCATGTTGTTTACACCAAATTCTGACGCTACCATCTGAATGTCACAGCAACCAGTCTGCCCCATTCTCCTCTGACCTCAGCGAGGCATATTCGTCCACACAACTGCAGCTTACTGCATATTTTCTCTTTTTTGGACCATTCTCTGTAAACCCTAGAGATGGTTGTGTGTGAAATTCCCAGTAGATCAGCAGTTTTTGAAATACTCAGACCAGCCCATCTGACACCAGCAACCATGCCACGTTCAAAGTCAGTTAATCCCCTTTCTTCCCCATTCTGATGCTTGGTTTCAACTTCAGCAAGTCGTCTTCACTATGTCTAGATGCCTAAATGCATTGAGTTGCTGCCATGTGATTGGCTGATTAGTAATTTGTGTTACCAAGTAATTGAACAGGTGTACCCAATAAAGTGGCCGGTGAGTGTAATTACACATAGAAGAGCAAAGAGTTATGCCCGGTACCAGGGGCGGACTGACAACTCATGGGGCACCCGGGCAATAGGGGATCATGGGGCCCCTGTGTCCTTGCCCAAACTCAAAAAAGCCTATGAAAAAGGTACCAGGGGCATCTCATGGGGCCCCCTACCAGGGGCGGACTGACAACTCATGGGGCGCCCGGGCAATAGGGGATCATGGGGCCCCTGTGTCCTTGCCCAAACTCAAAAAAAGCCTATGAAAAAGGTACCAGGGGCATCTCATGGGGCCCCCTACCAGGGGCGGACTAACAACTCATGGGGCGCCCGGGCAATAGGGGATCATGGGGCCCCCGGGCAATAGGGGATTATGGGGCCCCTGTGTCCTTGCCCAAACTCAAAAACGCCTATGAAAAAGGTACCAGGGGCATCTCATGGGGCCCCCTACTGACCCCAAGCCCTCGGGCAGTGCCCGAGTTTCCAAATGGTCAGTCCGCCCCTGCCCCCTACTGACCTGACAGTGCCTGAGTTTCCAAATGGTCAGTCCGCCCCTGCCCCGTACACACTATAAGAAAATCGTCCGACAAGCAATCGTGCAATTTTGTGACGGAGTGTACATCATTTTTGACAGCCGATTCCGATCTTACGAATGAAAATTAATAGTGCACACATCAAACTTTTTGTTGTTTGGGAACAGAACAAACAATTTTTATTTAATGTGTACAGTTTTCGTACGAGAAGAATTGGATACGAAAGACCACGCATAATCGGAAGCTGCTTATGACCCGGAAGAACTTGAAGAAAATAAACACCACGTAATATTCGTAGCATTACAGCCATTAATGTCATTAAACAGTTCGGATTCGGTATCCATGACTAGTCTGAAAATTCGTCACGTCTGTCGCTGAGGGAAAACAAATATGGCACCGAAAGGCGTGGCTACAGGGTCAAACATACATTACATCATTTCCACAGCTACGCTACGCTGTTCGTACGCAATGCCTTTATATCGTATAATATTCTCATGCATAAAACACATCACTTTCGACCAGCAGCGTACGATCGATGATAACCGGATGATCGTTCGTCTGATTTTCTTATAATGTGTACGGGCAATACGATCAAATATACATGTTTTCTCTGTGATACATATGAATGGTAACGATTGTAATATTTTCAGATATGTAAATAATGGTTAGGGCTTATAAGGGGGGTGTAAGATAAAAAGTCCTGGCACACTTCACACTTGACTGCAAGATGGTGACAGTGAAAGCGTCACCTATAACACTGGCACCTCCCCCTCTCTGTTGTAGTCCCCCAAGGCTCTGTCCTCGGACCCCTCCTCTTCTCCATCTACACCTCCTCCCTTGGCAAACTAATACACTCCCATGGTTTCAATTATCACCTCTATGCCGACGATACACAAATTTACCTCTCCATCCCCCACCTCACCCACTCAGTCTCCACCCGCATTGCCCACCTCCTGAACGACATATCAGACTGGATGTCACTCCATTTCCTCAAGTTAAACCTGTCCAAAACCAAGCTCCTGGTTTTCCCCCCAGCCCACGCCCCCCCCCCCATCCTCTCCATCACTACTAGCAACGCCACCATCATTCCCACTCCACACGCCAAAGTCCTGGGTGTCACCCTGGACTCAAACCTTTCTTTCCAACCTCATGTCCAATCACTATCAAAGTCATGCAGGCTCCACCTCTGCAACATCTCCAAGATACGTACATTCCTCACCCCAGACACTACTAAACAACTCGTTCACTCCCTCATCATATCACGCCTGGACTACTGCAACTCCCTTCTCACTGGCCTACCCAAACAAATGCTATCCCCACTCCAGTCGATCCTAAACTCTGCGGCTAGACTCATCCACCTCACCAATCGCTCCACATCTGCCTCCCCCCTCTGCCAATCCCTTCACTGGCTCCCGATTGCCCAGCGCATCAAATTCAAACTGCTAACCCTGACCTACAAAGCCATTCACAACGCCGCCCCAAACTACATAACTGTCCTGATACCCAAATACCACCCTACCCGTGCCCTCCGCTCCTCAGTGGACCTCCTACTCTCTAGCTCCCTGGTCTCCTCCTCCCACGCCCGACTGCAGGACTTCTCCAGGACTTCCCCCATCCTCTAGAACTCCCTACCCCAATCCATCAGACTGTCACCTACCCTCCTCACCTTCAGGCACACCCTGAAAACCCATCTCTTCAGGGAAGCCTACCCCACCCTCACCTAACAACTGATCTCCTCCACTTCTCCCACCACTCCATCCCCCACAGCCACTTCCTCCTGTACCACTTTCCACTCCCTCCTAGATTGTAAGCTCGAAAGAGCAGGGCCCTCGAACCCCTCGTGTATTGTATTGTGATCGTTTTGTCTCATGTTCTGTCCACCTTGCTATTGTACAGCGCTGAGCATACCCTTCGGCCCCTATAAATACTGTATAATAATAATAATAATGATAATTTCATATATTATTTGTAATGTACCTGCGTATTTGTGCCCACTTTATATGTTGGTGTTGTTATTATTTATATGCATCTTTTTGTTGATATATGCAGGTATCTCTCCAGTTTCTCCTGATTATTATTATTTTTCAAGATTTTTATAGTGCCAACAGTTTGCTCAGCACTTTTAACGGGATACAATACAGTAACAATACAGTTCCGTACAAGAGGGATAGGAGGGCCCTGCTCCTTGGAGCTTACAATCTAAGAGATGAAGACTTGTTTGTAGCCGAAACGTGTTGGAAAGACCACTGGGGAAAGTTATGTTGCACTGTTGTGCATTTTTGACATTGTTCCCTTTGTATGTACAAATGTCCTGTATTTGGACAATGTAGTGCAATGGCACATGGCAGAATATGCATATGACAATCTAACTGGACAAGACAAGACGAGAGTTTTGTTTTTAATCCAACTATTGTTTTAGATAGAATTAGCAATAAATCTGTTTTTATTGTTTGTATTGATTCTTTTGAATCTTTATTGACATATTTCTGGATACACATTTTTTTTGTTGCTGCAAGGGAATTTGCTGTCTTCCATTACCGTTCTAGGGATGAAGCAGCAGTTTATTCACAATTATATTACCTTCTTTCTTTGTATAACTCCCGAAAATTAGAACATTGTGCTTACAAGCAACCGTCCGTGCAACTAGGAATGGCAAAGATCCAATTCCTGGCAGAGCTGAGCTAGTTCTTGCCAGCATTCCATGCCAGCAATCTTCCAAGCCTAATTGAATATAGAAATTAGTGTTTTCTATTTCAACTTGGATTGCGCTACCCTTCCCTGTAAAAGGTTACCTTCATATAGTTGTGACTAGGGGCGGACTGACCATTCGAGCACTCGGGCACTGCCCGAGGGCCCAGGGTCAGCAGGGGGCCCCATGAGATGCCCCTGGTACCTTTCATAGGCTTTTTTGGGTGTGCTTTGAGTGTGGGCAAGGACACAGGGGACCCATGATCCCCTATTGCCCGGGGGCCCCATGAGTTGTCAGTCCGCCCCTGCTCAGCACTCGCTGGACAGAGAGGCAGCAGCAGGAGCCATTGGTACAGCCAATAAGCAGATAGTGGGGAGTGGGTAAGCTGAGCTCTGTGTGTCAATGGACACAAAGAGTGTGGCTCAGGACCACGAGTGCCCCCACGGAGGCAGTGGAGGCAGTCAGAGGAGGGGTCTAGAGCATGGAGCCCCAATTAAGGATCCAAGAAGAGGAGGATCGGGACTGCTCTGTTGAAATACCTTGCACAGAGAAGGTAAGTATAACATTCTGGTTATTTAAAAAAAAAAAGATTTACAATCACTTTAACCCCTGTAAAGAACAGACTTTTCAGCTAAGCAGCCGTGGCTAGCCTGGTAAATGTGTAAAAATTAGCTTAGCTCTCCACCAGCTGGCAGAAACTATATATATATATATATATAATATTTATAATTCTTATACTGTATAACATTTCATACTCACCTGAATAAAACATTTTAAAAATATTTTGTCCTAAATACAGTTAAGAAAGTGTATTATAAACCCTTTATCCTCCAGAAGATTTAAAAATGTTCCTCCTTTTCCACCCTTTTGTAAAGCATGTTTCTATTCGGACTCACAGTCAACTTGAAAGCTGGAATCCCAGTGTGCAAGCAGGAGGCAATCAGTGTGGCTCCTGCTTGAATAATCACTGCAACAGCCCCATTATTTAATAAATAGCCTGCTCTTTAGCTTCAGTAATCCTATGTTTCTCATTTACCTTAGCTACTTTTGCAACATTTTTTATTCCCTTAGTATGTAAGTATTGTATTGGTTTGCATTCACTTTGTTACCTTCAGTTTGTAGTGTTGTGTGCAAATTTAAAAAATACATCAATAAAATAGGTAAAAAGGTCCTTTTTCAATTTGTATATAACCTCACAATAAACAACATTACCAGTAAATCCTTCTCTAAGAATATACATTCGGCATTTAGCAGTAAGCAATAAACTGCAGAATAAATTTTGTACTTGGTATATATATATATATATATATATATATATATATATATATATATAAAAATCATTTTTATTTTTACATTTTAAGGCTGTTTGTTTTTTCTAATAGATAAAAAATTCTTGGAAGACAGCTGTTTTTCTAAAGGAGTTGTTCATCTTCACTCAAAAATATTCAGTCATCATATGATAAGCAAATTCTTGTTCACTGTGAATACCCAATCATGAACAGATTATTTGCACATGACTGCACATAGTCACACAGTTTTGTGAGTGAAGATTCTCAACTCCTTTACCAAATCAGCCTCCCTACTACCAAATTAAGCCCTTCTTTTCCACATTTCCTAAAAAAAATAATAAAATAAAAAATATAGGTATCAATTCAGTACCTTGTGGCAAAGTTGTTTATGCAACATTAGTACCCTTTTTGTATTTATATTAGATTGTAAACTCTTATGAGCTGGGCCCTTTTAATCCTTTTGTATTTTATTGTATTATAACTGTATTGTCTCCCTTTATATTGTAAGGAGCTGTGCAAGCTGTTGGTGCTATAAAAAGTCTCTATAATAATAATACCCAATGTGCTTACAATTTGTTTGATGCCATGACTGAATCGTAGGCAATATGGCAGAAATTTTGTATACATAATAATGCACACAAAACGTCGTTTGCATTTATGTGTCCAGGCTCTGAAAGTATCTTTAATATGGGCAGCACAGTAGCTAAATGGTTAGCACTTCCACCTGGCAGTACTAGGCTTGTTGGTTCAAATCCCAGCCACGGCACCTCCTGCCTAGAGTTTGCATGTTCTCCCTGTGCCTGCGTGGGTTTCCTCTGGGTACTCTGGTTTCCTCCCACACTCCAAAGACATGCTGGTGGGTGAATTGGCTCCTGTCTAAATTGGCCCTAGTATGTGAGTTAGGGACCTTAGATTGTACACCCCTTGAGGGTTAGGGACTGATGTGAATGTACAATATATATGTTAAGCGCTGCGTAACTTGACAGCACTATATAAGTACCTGAAATAAATTTCATAAGATTACGTTCATTGTCATGAATTAGTTGGGTAAGGATTTTTTTTCCTCGCTATTCTTCTGCATAAAACTTAATTGTGAAACTTTAATTTTTTTTTTTTAATTTAAAAATAATACATTTGCTCCTTTCTACTTAAAATTGTATTTTGTATAGGTTATGCAATTGTAAATACCCCCACAGAATAATGATCCCTGTAAAAATATTCTGTAAGCAATGACAGACAAATATATTACAAATTAAAAAGAGAAGCCAATGTCTATACTACAATGATACCTAAAGTACCACTGTGCAATCATGGGATAATATATAAAATTATAATATATAAGCAAAATAGGAAAAAATGGTTTTAATAGTATAAATTGTTAATGAATTATCCCGATCTTTGAATAGTCTATATCAGAGTGTTAACCATTGAGGATACTGTATTGCACAGGAAAGCGTTCACTTTAGCATAAACAAGCAATAAACATGTTACTATAAAAATATTATTAAATTCATATAAAATAACTGTTACTAAAAAGATGATTTTGGATCACTTTTTTTTTTTTTTATTATTTTTCAATAAAATGTTACCTGAGCTTGAGCTGCGTGGGCACGTTTTATTTGAATTCCTTTTTTAATAAGACGCATGTTAGCAATACTTACTTCATATTCATATGCGAAGGAAGTCATCCTGCAATATTATGTAGAATATGGAATCCTCTAAACTGACTGCAATATAAGTTGTGAGGGTTCCAAAGCTTGTACAGCGTAAGTCTGAGAGTTATAAAGAGAAGGGGCTGTCTGGGAGGTATGAGAGGGGAAGTGGTTAACTGTAGAAACTCTTCAAATACTATGTAGTAGATCTGAAAATATGTATGCTTTAGGAAAAAATATGATTAATAATAAAAAGGGTGCAACGAAAAAAAAACTGACTTTAAAGAAAATCTAGTTGAGCCCAACTCCAACTTTCTTCAAGCAAAGTGACAGAGCGTACATGAATATTGATATAGGGAGCCTGGGATCACCATCAATCGCTTGCAAAAGTAAGCAGCCTATACTGTACTTTGAAAATCAAGCAAACAAAACAGCTTTTTTTCAGTAAAACAAAGGGAAAGCTGCCCATAATTTTGGTATAAAGAAAATAACACAACGATTGCTCCTGTGGACACCGAACATTCAAATTTTAGACTGATCATTTCTTTGTGAGTGGGCAAACATCCAAAATCAGCAGGGGATCAAATACTTATTTAATTCACTGTATACCAGTCCGACACCAGGGTTTGTAGGCAGGCACAGTCTGTTCTCTCCACTGTAGGTGGCACTCAACTGGAACAGTACTGCAGCTGGAGGGGAGAGTCAAGAGAAACTTGTTTTCTCTATGGTTCCCTTGGTCCCCTGGAAGAGCGTTTCAGTTGGCTATGCTGCCTCCAGGTGACCTTGATGGCCTTCTTGGGTCACACAGAGTCTTTTAAAGTTCCTGCCCTCAGGTTTTGGCTCACATTTGTGAAGTGGCTAGTGTAGGAAATGTATACTAACCTGTCAGGGACAGCAGTAGAGGTTCTGGAGGAGTAGGGATTCAGGGACTATGACTATGCCTCCACAAGGTCTCTCTTGGGTTGGACTGGCCTAGTCGCATTCCACCCCCATGACAAGCGCTGTCTTGTCTTTGAGCCTACTACCATTGCACTGACTGTAAGTTCCCGGTCGGGTAAGCTCCCCTGCTGGGTGCTGCACTGTTTGCAAGTTTTTCAATGCATCCCTTACTGCACTTTGGGCCTCTGTGTAATTACTGCCACTGCACCACGCTGCATCTACCCAACAGGTTTAGGTTTCCATCTGCTTAAGGGTACCACAAAGGCTGTAGGTGTTTCAACAAACAATGTATCATCTGTCAGACAGTCTACACCAGTGGTTCTCAACCTGTGGGTCGCGACCCCTTTGGGGGTCGAACGACCTTTTCACAGGGGTCGCCTAAGACCATCGGAAAACACATATTTCCGAAGTGTAAAGAGCAGCTACTGTGTAGAAAGCAGCTGCTGTGTTGAAAGCAGCTACTCTGTTAAAAGAAACAGTATTGGAGATAAAAACGACACTTCATGAATTATAATTACTGGGTAAATAATTTTATGGTTGGGGGTCACCACAACATAAAGAACTGTGTTAAAGGGTCGCGGCATTAGGAAGGTTGAGAACCACTGGTCTACACTTTCTCACCTCTGTGAACTACTCTACTCCATTTCATCTACAGGTGCTGGCTCCTTCCTGCTCCTTTTCAGGCCACCCCTGCAGGTGTGTTTAATCTTTTGAGAGAAAGTCCTTGTAATTAGGGTTTGGAGGCTCTTTCCTGGCCAAAGCCTCCCTCAGGAGTCTCCATGAGGACTTACCAATCCCAAGAGAACTATAAATAAGTTCTCACCTCTCCAAGCGTACTATCCCAGAACCCCTCACCCTACACGGGTGAGAACCCCTCAGTACACAAAACGTCTCCTCATCATCCCTCGTCAAGGGACCACAACCCAAATAACAGGGAAACATATCTTTCATCCAAGACCCATCCTTGGCATTCTGTACAACATATTTTATGATTTCATATAGTTTTAAAAATTGTTATAATTTTTATATCTTTAAAACCATTTAAAACTTGGTGCTCCCGTGATATAGGATTTATAGGGCATCATGGGTTTTCTAAAACAGTAAAAGTTGCTTGTTTGCTTGACTCTCTCTCTAACCTGAAACTCCGGATGGAGCTTACTGAACACAGCCTGAGAAAAAGGAAGTTCTATGGAGTTCTAGGAGGTCTATGCTGACCAGGGGCGGACTGACAACTCATGGGGCCCCCGGGCAATAGGGGATCATGGGGCCCCTGTGTCATTGCCTAAACTCAAAAAAGCCTATGAAAAAGGTATCAGGGGCATCTCATGGGGCCCCCTACTGACCCCGGGCCCTCGGGCAGTGCCCGAGTTTCCAAATGGTCAGTCCGCCCCTGATGCTGACTCATTTACATGTGTGTGAAATTTCATCTTGAACTATTGAGCACTGCAAACACCTTTTTTTTCATGATAGTTTGGAACTTGCTGAAAAGTGAGACAGGAGCCCCATCTGCCTGTTTGAAGATAAAGTATTTATTTGCCTTTACTCTTTCCCCCTGAAATCAGGACTGGGAGAGGTCAAGAAAGGTAGGTATGTTCAGCTGGGGCAAACCACAGGTTCACTTTAACATACCTTGCATGCTTTGTTACCTATTTCAGGCTAAGTTGTGACTAGCTGTGGGCTCAGAGCCAAGAGAGTCTGAACAGTTGTAGTGGACCTCAACCTGGGAATTTCTGAAATACCTCCTCACTTCCATGTGTTTATCTCCCACATTTTGCTGGCAGCTAGAACCACCATAACTAGAAACTGGAAGAAATCACACACGTCTAACCCTTCTGAGTCCACACAGATTCTAAAAGCAAACTATGTGTATGAACGTTTATTGGCTATCAGGAATAATAAGGTTTCTAGATTCAATTACCAATGGAAACCTTGGATAAGCTGGAATGATAGAGATAAAGTTGAGGATGTATAAATGTGGTATAGTTATACTTGGAATTGTGATTCTATTTGTGATTGTAATTATGATTACTACTCATACTTAAGATTTCATGCAGCATTGAATTTATTTTTTATTTTTTTGGAGTTGCCGATCTGTGCTACAACATCAAAGTACAATTATTGCTCTTAATTTCCGCTTTTACTATACGAGTGTTGCGCTTAAAAGATTTGTTCATATCTGCTATGTGGACCATGTAGTTCCCTGGTCGAATATTAGAGCCTCTTTCCTGTAATGTATAAAAAACCTAATAAAAATCCATTAAAATAAATAGTGTAGCGCTAATAATACTAACAAATTACGTGTTAAAATGCACAAACTCTATATACATCCCCTACATATATATATCCAAGGTGATAAATCAATACATAAATAATAAAATAGTTGTGTCATACGTGAATTCCCTCACGGGGAATATTTAGTGAAAAAAGTGACAAACACACTCCTATTTGCACATTGTGAAACAATATGTATACTGGTGCACAAAATTAGTGAACAAATAATCAATTCAAAAAGTCCAAAATGATATAATAATAGTAATACGATAATTATAATTTGTGGTGATCCTCACACTTCACTCTTCATGCAAGAATATATAATGTGCCATATACGTGGTACACACGTGCCAATCCTTTACCAGCCAAAATACCCCCTCACCTCCTTCATTAGACCCCACAGGGTCAACACGCTTTGAGGATCAAGTGATCCTATCAGAATGGGTCCCTCTCAGGCTTTCCCCTCACGTCTCCAGCCTCCAACAGACTAACAGCCAGCTCCTCACAGGATCATGATAAGACACAAACAGAGACCTTCCATAGTGCAACCGGTTTTTATTGCATCAAATTTAAAAATCCATTGATACAAAATTAAAAAAAAAAGTTGTAGTGGACCTTATGTGGTTGGTTATTGACATTTTGGAGGTGCACAACTTCCTATATGGTCTATAATTCCTTTATTTTAGTTGATACAGCACAAGTATGTAGTGAGAGAATACCTCCAGAAAAAGTATCAAGCTTTCCCCACCTTTCACTTGATAAAGAAAAGTCATTTTTATATGTATTACTAATTATTAAATGACAATATTAAGTACTTATACTGGTTGTTTACTGTATATAATAACAGGTTTGCCTGCCAGAATGGCTTTGCAGAAAATGTTGTTAGAACAAATAGCTGTTCTTGGGAATTTTGGAATGTTTTAGGACTCTGGATGTCAGTCAGGCTAATAAGGTGTTCCAGGAAAGCAGATATTAATGTCTCTTGTAACTAATGATGTGCTGCTTGTCCAAATTCTTATTCATTTGTAAAATGTTTATGTTTGAGAGGGTTCTACATAGTAGCTGGATTAGATCTTAAGAGTCTCTGTGTTCATCAGATGGTCAGATCCATGATATACATGCCATATCTAAGGGTCTCTCTGCATGTGTTAATTTCTCTGCTTTATAATCCTTACTTTTATTTTATTAACTGTTCTCTTCTAAATAACCTTCATAGTGAGCAGAGGTTGTTGGTTTCCTTATCAGTTGGTGGAAAATGTGGCTTTCTGGACCTCATCTATTTTCCCGACTTGTTGGTCACTCTAACTGGAGGATTTGGGCCCGGCCAAAGGTAAGGCATTGCTTATCAGTCTCTCTTTTCCTCCTAGTCTATAGGTCTTCTGGTAGGAGGGTACACAGACAGTGATCACCCTTTAGTGATATGCTACCTTCTTTACCTTTTACCTAGTTTGCTTTCTGTGCCTTTTGGGCTTTGTTGACTGTGTGGTGTGTATGTTTGTGTAACAATTTAGACTAATTTTATTGCTTAAAGTGGTTCTAAAGGCTCAAGGTTTTTCACCTTCATGCACTGTAAGCATGAAGGTGAAAAACGTTCTGTGTGTAGGAGCCCGCCCAGCCCCCTTTAACACTTAGCAGAGCCCCCTCTCCATCCTGATTGTCCGAGGCAGCAGCAGGAGCCATTCGTTCTTATTGCTGTCAATCACAGCCAATGAGCCAATCAGGACAGGGAGATGGCAGGCCAAGCAGCGGCTCTGCATGTGAATGGACTTGCAGAGCTCTGGAACGTTCCTACTTGGGTGCCCTCATAGCAAGCTGCTTACTACGTGGGCACCCCACAGGAGGGAGGGTCCAGGAGAGCCAGCAGGGGGACCCGAGAAGAGGAGGATTCGGGCTATGCTGTTGAAAACCACTGCCCAGAGAAGGTAAGTATGATATGGATGTTATTTTAAAAGAAAAAAAAAACAAGACTTTAGTATCACTTTAACTAACCTGGTCACTAAATCTCTCCATCCTGATTGCCTGAGGCAGCAGCAGGAGCCATGGCTTCTTGTTGCTGTCAATCACAGCCAGCGAGCCAATCAGGACAGGGAGATGGCAGGCCAAGCAGCGGCTTTGCATGTGAATGGAGTTGCAGAGCTTGGGAGCGTTCCTGCTTAGGTGCCCTCATAGCAAGCTGCTTACTACGTGGGCACCCCACAGGAGGGAGGGTCCAGGAGAGCCAGCAGGGGGACCCGAAAAGAGGAGGATCCGGGCTATGCTGTTCAAAACCACTGCCAAGAGAAGGTAAGTATGATATTCTCCCTGGTTGAACGGTGGAGCCTATTTGTATCGTTGAAGATCCCTTTAGAGTGAACAGCAAAGAGGGCTTAGGATCCCTTAAATTCCTAAAAAGTGTAAAAAGTGTCTCATTCACCTAAATCTGGTGAGTGTATTTGATGTTGGTTTCACGGGTGGAAGGTGGACGTTCTTTTGGTGTATTTGAAGAGTCTTTGGGAAAGAAGAAATTCACTTGATTAAGAAAATGTTTCACTTGATATATATATATATATATTTCACGAACAAATTTTTTTTGGTGTTTTCTGTGGACTTTCACTATTCATTTTTTTTATTATTAATTTTTTTATTATTATTATGCACTTTATGTATTGATGGTGTGTAGAGGTCTATGTTTGCGCTGGTTTATTCATTATTTATTGTGGTTTGTGTTTTTTGCACAGTGCACAGCAGCAGTATAGAACCTGTGGGAATCTGTTGGCGCAGGAATAATAGTTTATATAAGTATGATATGTTTGTTATTTTAAAAGAAAAAGAAAACCAAGACTTTAGTATCACTTTAACTAACCTGGTCACTAAATCTGGTCAATTAGCACTACTGTGGTTGTCTTGGACAAGCAGTAACTTGAGCTATGTCTGTGTTTTGGTAAGCAATCCTGGGTGTCCGGGATGTAGATGTAGCTCTTCGCCTGGAGAAGGGGTCTCCAAACTATGGCCCTCCAGTTGTTGAGGAACTGCAAGTCCCATGGGGCCTTGCAAGACTCTGACAGCCACAGGCAAGACTCCCAGAGGCAGAGGCATGATGGGACTAGAGGGCCATAGTTTGGAGACCCCTGGCCTAGAGGAAAGTGGCACTATGATTTTTGACAGGTCACTACTCCACAAAAAGCTGGAACTTTGGACTACATGAATACCAGGTCGAATATCAATTTGTGTGTACACTGGCAGGTATGGGAAATATCTCTGGAAGATACTATACAGTATATTTTGTGAAATAACCTTGGGTTTTCCTCCAAGCTTAGAGGCTAATGCACCTGCTGATAGCTGTTTTTATGCAAAAGTTTGCTAGAGATATGTAAAGGTGTATAGCAGTGTACATAGGGTAAATACAGATATTTGGGGGTTAACGTGATCACACGCCTCTTTAGCACCTCATGTATTCTATATGTGTAAACTAGATTTGCACAGCCATATTTTTGCATTTCTAACTCACAGTCAGGGGCGGACTGACCATTTGGAAACTCGGGCACTGCCCGAGGGCCTGGGGTCAGTAGGGGGCCTCATGAGATGCCCCTGGTACATTTTTCATAGGCTTTTTTGAGTTTGGGCAAGGACACAGGGGCCCCATGATCCCCTATTGCCCGGGGGCTCCATGAGTAGTCAGTCCGCCCCTGCTCACAGTGCATTTTAGTGACCAGACCAAAGTCTGTAGCTCTCTTCCAACTGTGTCAGCCGGCCCCATACTGGCACAATACTTCTATTAACGTATGCTATAAGCAATTATTTGCAATTTTGCACAGTAGAGTAAGGACTGATCGGAGAGGGATTGTTTTGATGGCCAGCTTAAACATGTATTGTAATATACGTGAAATGAAAATCACTTTTTTTTTCAAATGTTTGCTAGAAATATGTAAGAATGTATAGCAGTGTGCAGAGAGTTAATTCAGAAGTTTCAGCATTAAATATAAAAAGTGCACTTAAAGAGCTAAAGAGCTAGAGTTGTTTTTGTGTCTATTTCTAGTTTCCAGGAAGGAAACTGAATTGCTTTTGCTAAAAAATCTTTTTTTTTATGTTTATTTCTGCTGAACTGCATATTTAGGTGTTTGATAATTTGGTACTTTTACATTATGCGGAAGCCACACCCTCAGAGGAAAAATGCCACTCATCAGGAGAAATGAGAAACTTGTTTGTTTTCTAGCTTCTTTATTTCAGATCTAAATCTATTTATGTCTCCCGTAAAAGATGTCAGCACTTCAGGCAATTTCTACGAGTGGGTTACCACTCAAGGAAGAGTCACTGTTCAATGAGAAGGCCACTGTCTAAGCCAGATAGAGTCTGTCAACAGGTAGTTTGTTGTATGCTTCCTTTTAGCACTGTTAGCTAAGCCAAGCTGTCCTCTAGAGTTTTGTCCAGTTCTGTAATGGGTCTAGACCAGGGGTGGGCAAACTTTTTGACTTGAGGGCCGCAATGGGTTCATATATTGGACCCGGGGGCCGGACCAAGAGTAGATGAATGATGTGTATGTGTGAATTAATATAAATTAAATTAAAATTTGTAACATTAAATGTTTAGATTAATTTAAGGTAGAAAAGCATAAAAAGAGTTATTTTACAAACCTTTTATGCCCCCCCACTAGCTGCTGGCCGGCCCAGCCACTACCATGCCATCCATAGTAAGTATAGTAATATTCCCCCATAGTAAGCATAGTAATTAATCCCCCATATAGTAATTCATCCCCCATACTAATTCATCCCCCATATAGTAATTCATCCCCCATATAGTAATTCATCCCCCCTATAGTAATTCATCCCCCCTATAGTAATTCATTCCCCATATTAATTCATTCCCCATATTAATTCATCCCCCATATTAATTCATCCCTCATATAGTATTTCATCCCCCATAGTACTATTCCCCCCCAAGTAGTAAGCCAAGTCCCCCCTGTGTCAATTTACTTACCTTTGCTCCGCGCGTTCCTCTCGCCGTGTTCCCGCGCCGTTCCGGTCTTCAAGGCGGACTGTGAGAGGAGCCTAGTTCCCCTCACGTTCGTCACGCTGCCCCGCCTACACACATCCTGACAGCCAATGTTTGCCTGCCCTGGCTGTTTTTTATATCACGCTCCACGGGCCCGGATTAAAAGGTCCGCCGGGCCATCTACGGCCCGCGGGCCGTAGTTTGCCCATTGCTGGTCTAGACCTTCCTCTGATGAAGAATGAATGTCTATTATCTTGTTTTCATTTCCAGCTATTGCCCAATCTCCATGGAGCAACAATGCTTTGGTGCAACCAAACAGTACTACCTGAACTTGAAATTCTGGGTGTGTGGCTATATTACTGTAACGGTTTCTCGGTGACCTTCCTTGACAGGGGTTCCTGTCAGTATTTCTGAATGAACATATTACTTTTCCAGGGGAAGTTTATTAATTTTAGCCATAAGTTATCCCACTGGTTTTACTTTGTGTTCTAGTATTTAATATCCTATCACTTTCTTTAACCTCCTTAGCGGTTTTCCCGAGTGTAGCTCGGGGTAAAATTTCAATACCAAGAGCGGTAACCCCGAGCTACACTCGGGCTTACCATGCGGCGTTGCTCAGGGGGTCCCTGCAGCACTTACCTTGTCCTTCGCTCCCGCGATGTGTCCCCTGTAGTGTCCCCGGTCATCTCCTCTGGCCGATGCCGGCATCCGCCTTCCGTGTTCCGGTCCCTGTGACGTCGGGACGTACGGGCGGCGGAACCGGCGGGAAATTTGAAATTTTTAAAAAATGTCATTTTTGCTGTCATTGCTGTTTCAATGCATTTCACATACATTTTGTCCCGAGTGCTTTGTCCGGCGCCCTGCCTGCATTTTGACTGTTCTTTCTGCCTGGAAACTTTGAAAAGTCCATGGCGTCCAAAAAGCGTCCCTTTACGTCAAAAGCGGTTTTAGACCAGCTAGAGAACAGCGATAGTAAATCAGAACCACTTGCAGAATTGAGTGATAATGATTCGTGGGGGAAATTCGTCATCAGACACTGAAAACGATTTTGCGACTTTGCTCAGCGATGTGCGAATTTGCCTCTGTATTTCAAATTTCAGTGTTTTTGGTTTGATTATATTATTGAATTAAATTTATTGTTATTATATTATTATTTTTTATGATTATTTATTAAATTATAATTTATGATTTCGTGTTTCAAGTTTTATCATATCCGGAATGTTTACTAGACTCTTGTTCGGACAGATTTCATTGAGTTATTTCTAAAAATTACAGCCTACAATAAAAAACTACATATTTCCATGCAAAAAAATGGTACCGCTTTCAGCACAAAAAATCGGAAAGAATCATACCGCTAGGGAGGTTAATGGTTGCCTAAAGTTTGCTGTAGTAGCAGGAACTATAAATTCAGGTTGAGACAGGTACCTACCCTTATTGGTTTTTGATTTTGGAAGAAATACTTAACATATTTTTGTCTTAAATTACATTAAGGTGGTTATACAGCTAGAAGATTTTTACCTAAATGCATTTTTTTTCCCAACCTTATTACATTCTATGAGGAGGTAAGTTGTAATTTGGATAGAGGAAGGCATTTGGGCATAGTGAATATTGGTTTTGCTAAGGCATTTGATACGATATCCCCTAAATGTATAATTTACAAATTAAGGTCATTTGACATTAATGTTCCTGGATAGAAAACTCAGTTTTGCAATTCTATCACTGTACAAAACTCTGGTTCGGCCACATCTTACATCTTGAGTATGCTGTCCAGTTCTGGTCACCAATCCTCAGGAAGGACGTTCTTCTGTGGACTATATTGCTGTCTCAGCGGTGGCAGAGCTGGAATCCGAACGTTTTCTGGAACTGACTGCAGGTCTTCACCAAAGGGATCTGCTATGGAGAAGGATTGTCTCACTCACTGGTTTGTGTCTGGAGAAAGCTGGAAGATGGCAGCTGTCCTGGGGACTTGTGAGAAATGACCATGGGTTGATTCATGGTATTTGTGAATATTTAAGTGCCAGAAGTAGCTTGGACTTTGACAGCTCTCACAGAGTCTCAGATACTGGCCATTCTCCATCCTCAGCAGTGACTTGGACTATGAACTTAGAGGAGAGTGCCCCCCTGTACTGTGCAATGATCCTGAGATTGCTCTGGGTACCAGCAGCTGTGCAGTGGTACAGGGTAACCAGTTGCCAGAGAGAATTGCCTCATGGCCTCCAGCTGTAATACTTTGGAATGTCCAAAATTCACAGTTGCTTAAGAAGATGATTGTCCTCTAAAGGCCATATACTAACTGCTGCAGAGTATCCCATGCCTTAACTCCTCTCCTGTTATAAGTTCTACAAGCAATACATCACAAAAGACTATCCTAGATTGTGTTATTGAAGCCAATGTGAACGGATGGTAGCCTTGTACTATTTGGGGAAGAATCCGTTTAAACAAGTGGCCCCGGTGAGGGGGGGGGTGCTACACTTATATGAATCCATAGTGATGGGACACACTAGATAAAGAGTCCTTTATATTTGAGACTACAGAGTGGGAGATTCTTTCCTTGTGAAGGAAGACCGAGGGCTGGGCCCACAGATTCAGAGGGTACACAATGCCACACAGACACAGACAGCGGTTCTTTTAAAACAAATACGTTTACTGAACAGTTATAGTGATCATGTAGTTGAGCATACATAAACAGAATGATAACAGCGCATAACCATACAGTAAGAATAATACTAACACTAACCCCGTACTTGCAGACTTTTCCCCAATGTCCAGAAAGCAGCCTGGCTGCGCCTGAATGTTCCTGAGCAAGATATAACGTTGGGGTGCACCCTAAGTATTGCGCAATACTATTTGTAATCCAAAGGAAAGTGGAGTGTGTCTCTTGTAACTTTCTGGTATATCCAAAATGTCACTGACCACGTGTGGTGCGATGTGCTGCGGCAACGCCGCACTTACGGTTCCCTGGTAGGCTCTTGGTGCTTTCTCCTGATCCACTCCGGAACAGGACCATACAGTCACTTGTCTCCTGGTCTCGTTGTGAATCTTCCTTAGGTGCCCTCGCCAGATTCCACTGTGAGCCGTAAATCCTCTTCCAGGCCCCACACAGATTCTCCAGACGTACTCAGCATCCAACAGCCAGACCCAGACTTCACTTCCTCCTCAGCACAGGAACTCCTCCCCTTCCCATAGAGTTTGTGATGCAGTAAGTCATTTCTTAATTGCAGCCTCAAACCTGCATTTACAGTTCACTATGACCCTTCTGAGGGTCCTACTCGGCCCCTAAATTAGTATTCATTCACTTTATAGGGTAAATAAGCATTTATCTTGTCTTAGCAAAAGTCACTACAAAATCAATTCTTGTACTTTGCTGCCATCTACTGACCAAAGAGCATATTGCAGTTTAACATTACACACCAGTATTAAATCCATGTGTCACACCCTTACACTTGCATGCCTTTGGTTGTCTAGCAGAAGGTCTTCACAGGCTTCAGAAGACCCCAGTGATGTGCGGAGTGCCAACAAGATCCTTCATCTGGAAGTTTGGACTGCAGAGGTGGATCACCCTTCTCAACCCCTGGTAGAAGAGGCCTGGACAGTTATGTGATGGTGGACTCAGGTGAGTAAAAAGGGATACTGAGCCTTTCTTTTGTTTTAGTTTGTGAATGGGTAGGACTGCGCTAGAAAGGAAAAGATTTTGTGTGTATGGGGAGACTGAAGAATGGGCTTTAAATCAGCAGCCATAACAAGCCAGTGCAAAGTGCAATAGTACACGCAAATGAGAAATATTCATCAAGAAACATTAATTTTTTTTTTTAATATGAAACAAGTTTTAAAGTTTTTACTATGGTCTAATGTTTTGTAGTTCCTCTTTGAACCTTTTATTCTCATAAAAGAATGTCTTACAAATATTAATGTAATATATACAGATCTTATCTTATCGTAAGCTGTGTTGTAACGGAAAACATAATTTGCAAAAAATACCACATCCCTCTACAGAAAAATGTTTGTTTATTTGTTTATCACTTTAAGAGGTCTTCTATATATACACTTTACAAAGACTCGGTTTGCTAAGACAAGTATTAGGGCTCATGTACGCGGGGCGTTTGAAAAACTTTTTTGACCGCTGAAAACTGACTGCTAGAAAATGTAGGTCAAAAACGTCAGTTTAGCTGCATTTATCTACTGCGTTTATGCGTGTTTAGCCGCGTTTATGTTTGCATTTAGAAACATTTTTAACCTCCTTGGCGGTACTCCCGAATGTAGCTTGGAGTTCATTATCAGTGCCAAAAGCAGTAACCCCGAGCTTCATTCGGGATCAGGGGCGGACTGACAACTCATGGGGCCCCCGGGCAATAGAGGATCATGGGGCCCCTGTGCCCTTGCCCAAACTCAAAAAAGCCTATGAAAAAGGTATTAGGGGCATCTCAAGGGGCCCCCTACTGACCCCGGGCCCTCGGGCAGTGCCCGAGTTTCCAAATGGTCAGTCCGCCCCTGTTCAGGATTACCCTGCAGCGTTGCTCTGGGATTCCCTCGATCACTTACCTTGTCCTGCGCTCCCGCGATGTCCCCCCTGCAGCGTCCTAGGCCATCTCCTCCAGCCGATGCTGGCATCTGTCTTCCGGGTTCCGGTCCCTGTGAGCATCGGGACGTACAGGGGCCGGAACCGGCGGGAGATTCAAAAGTTTTAAAAAGTGACATTCACTAAATACACTAAAATCACATAGTATAACATTCCTGTATCAAACCATTTCACATACATTGTGTCCCGAGTGCTTTGTCCTGTGCCCTGCCTGCATTTTTACTGTTCTTTCTCCCTGGAAACTGAGAAACGTCCATGGCGTCCAAAAAGTGTCCCTTTAGGTCAAAAGCGGTTTTAGACCGGCTAGAGAACAGCGATAGTAAATCAGAACCACTTGCAGAATTGAGTGATAATGATTCGTGGGGGAAATTTCTCATCAGACACTGAAAACGATTTTGCGACCTGGCGCTATATTTCAAATTTCAGTTTTTTTGGTTTGATTACATTATTGAATTAAATTTATTATTATATTATTATTTTTTATGATTATTTATTATGTTATAATTTATTATTTCATGTGTCAAATTTTATCATACCCGGGATGTTTACTAGACTCTTGTTCGGACAGATTTCAGTGAGTTATTCCTAAAAATTACAGGACTACAATAAAAAAAGACATATTTCCATGCAAAAAAATGTACCGCTTTCAGCACAGAAATATGGACATAATCAGACCACTAGGGAGGTTAAAAGATAACCTCAGGAGACCCTCCTAAATGCCCAGAATGCACTGAAAAATAGTAAATAATTAATGATTTCAGACATTTTGTGAGAAATAGAGAGAGCAGAAGCAGAGAGAGCGCTACTCTCTGATGGGTGTTGCAACTATAGCAAAAGTGGATTGTGAACCATGCATGGCACTGTGAGAGGAGCTACATAGTGCTGTAATGCCTGTAATGCCTCCAGATGCATTCTGGAGTGCTCACAACCCTCCTTGTGCTTTTTTGCTGTGTTTTGATGTGTTCCAGTACAGTTCTGTGCAGAAATAATGCGGCACGTTCTATCATTTTTTCCTGCACGCGAAACCTGGAACTGACTACACTGGTGTACCGGGTCCATTTGAATACATGGAAAATGCTGTATATTGCATTTTTGATGAAGAAAAAGGCACTAGACAGCATCTGGATATGGACCAGCTCAAAAATGCATCTAAATGCAAACGCACATAAACGCGTTTATAAGCGTTTGGTGTTTGAAACGCCGGTAAACTCTACTCCTGAACTCGATTTTTGTGCTTTCAAAAAAATGTCTGTAACCTCAACTGCCTATAAACTACTGTAAACGACATAGTGTACATGGACACATAGGAAAAAAAACACATAACTGCTCCTAAACTTCAGTTTAGCATCTGCAGAGTACATGAGCCCTTAAAAACAAACCAGTCCTAAAAGACATGAAATACTCACCTTTCCTGCTGTGCATGATGCTGATCTCTACAGACATGAAGAAAAAATGACACCTGAAGAGCCTGCAAATTCCCACAGTGATCAAGCCTGGAAGTTGATTGCTTAGACATTTAGCTTTGCATTGTGTAAGATGGGAGAAAGTGTATGAGCTCCACATTATTATTATACAGGATTTATATACTGTAGCGCCAACAGTTTGCACAGCGCTTTCCAAAATGAAGGTAGAGATTACAGCTACAATACAATTTGGTACAAGAGGAAACAGAGGGCCTGGCCATTAGAGCTTACAATCTAGGAGGAAGGGTCGAGTGATACAAAAGGTAATAGCTGTGGGGGGATGAGCTGATGGAGGAAATAAATGGCGGTTTACTAAGTAGAAGCAGGATAGGCTTCTTTAAAGAGAAAGATTTTCAGGGATAGTCAAAAGGTGGATAGATTAGGAGACAGCCAAACAGATTGGAGTAGGAAGTTCCATAGGATGGGAGAAGCTTGGGAGAAGTCCTGGAGGTGATCATGGGAGAAGGTGACATGGGAACCAGAGAGCAGAAGGTCTTGGGAGGATCAAAGAGAGAGGTTGGTTGATATTGTGAGACCAGGTTGGTGATGTAGCTGGGGGCAGAGTTGTAAGTTGTTGTTAGTATTTTGAATTTTATTCATTGAGCGAGTGGAAGCCAGTGGAGGGTTTGGCAGAGAGGGGTGGCAGACAATGAATGGTTGGTAAGGTGGATGAGCCTGGTAGCAGCATTCATGATGGACTGGAGGGGTGAGAGCCTATGTAGTGGTAAGCCAGTGCGGAGGGAGTTTTACTAGTCGAGGTGAGAGGTAACCTGGGAGTAAATTAGGAGCTTTGTGGTGTCATTGGTTAGGAAGGGGCGTATTTTGGAGATGTTGTGGAGGTTGAGATGGCAAGCTTTGGAAAGTGATTGGATGTGGGGCCGAAAGGATAGTTTAGAGTCCAGGATTACACCTAGCACCCTTGCATGCAGGTATGGGTTGATGGTTGTGCCATTGATCTTGATAGAGAAGTCAGGGGAAGGGGCACATGCGTGTAAGGTTACTTACACTGTCCTTCCTGATAGCTTTATGGGTTGGAGGCTGCCTTCAGGCCATCTGCTGGACTGGTTCCTTCCCTGCCACTCAGGCTGTCCCTTTTGGTAGAAGGTGGTACAGTGGAGATCCCCTTTTCAAACAGCTGCCTGTAGGTAGGCCCCTTACCTGGGCCCCCTCCCAGGCTCCACACTCCACCCTCTCAGGCTCCACACTCCACCCTCTCAGGCTCCACACTCCACCCTCTCACTCCATCTTCCGCCCGACATTGACTGACCACTTCCTGCTGATCAAGCTTAATCATATGTGAGGGCTGTCCTGACCCCATGCCAAGCCTCTTGCTTTGCTTGGGATTGGTGAAAATCCCTCACACATGCAGATACGCCCCTCCTCACCCCCACCCACTGCCTTCTAGAAACTTCTCAAGCTTCTAGAGCAGTGAGAGGTATCAGGGAACTGATCTCCAGAGCCCTCAGCCCTGACCTAAAGTTACCTGGCTGACTCATCCCTGGCTAACTTGTCCCAGGCTGCTAGCTTAAAACCTATCCAGCTCTCCCTGGCTAACTGGGGGGGGGGGGGGGCGCTATATGAGTTTAAATGAAAAACAACAAACTTTCAAAAACAAGAAGTGTTTTTGGTGAATGGAATGCTCTTCCACTAGGCTTGGGTAACGGGAGTATCACCCATCAAAAAATATACAGAAATAAAGTGGCAATATTTCATATTCCTGATATTTGCCTGGTTGTCCCATGTACTGGTATGAAAAAGTCTCCTGTTCTCTTTGTATTGATTTCTTTGTGTGAAATGCCTGGTGTTCCTGCCAGTCCCTCTGCTTTCCTATTAAAAACTAACCACACTAGACAGGAGAGCACAGCGTTGTCAGTTCTCTAGCTGTGCTGAGAACTCAGATGTAGCAGTTAAGGGGATAAGACAAGCCATTTAACACTGGCAGGAGTGCTTACAATGATCAACTTTTATTAATTTAACAATTAATTTAGCAATTATTTTGTACGTGTTCTAATCACACTGCAATGCAGCCTAGTGCTGCACTACAGCGCGCTACAGTAAAATGCAGACATGCTGCATTTTATCGCAGCACATCACGCCAAATTGCACTGTAATGTAAGTCAGAGCAGTGCAATTCGCTGCCCTACATTGCACTGAATGAAGTGTATGTTTTGTATACCTCACATAAAGTTTATTCAAAACAAAATGAAAAAAAAGTGAGCCATGTGGTGCTCTGAATTGCACACCACACCGCCCTCTAGCTCAGCTGGCAATGCAGAGCTGCTGGAGTGGTGAATTGCTCCAGCAGCTTTACGTACTTTTTGTAAAACATTTGTCTCTGTGATTTTAGCTTCAATTTTTTAGTGTATTTAAATTTCCTAGCACATCTAACACTCCCCTCCCAGCAGACTGACAATGCTGCTGTCCAAAGGTGCCCCCTGTGCCCCTTCATCCAGAGTGGGGGTGCCCTAATACAGGAGTTGTGTTACTGGCCAGAAACCTAAAAAAAGGAAACTAATGCAGCCACCACATCTAATGACTGATAAGCTGCAAAATATTCCATGTTTGGTTTTGGGTTTGCAACGTAATATAATTTTAAGATTTAAAGATATATTTGTATAGCTTAAGGCTGCCCACTAGTTAGGAGATGGTGGCTTGGCGTAGGGTGATGGTTACTCTGGTAGTGAAGGGGTGTTTTGCCTGAACCCTTCACTTGTGGCCAGTTACCCACATATTGGGACCGGATATGCAGCAAAGCATACTTAGGGACCTAGCCTGGGAGTCACGGGAGAGAGAGGTATGTAGAGGGACCCCTGGGAAGAGAATAGGCATGTAGTTGTGGTGGAGTCAATTCCTGTATCCAATAGCAACAGTGGACATGTTAGTGGAAGTGATGGGACAGGAATTGTTGAGTTGGTGGATGCCAGTACAGGCTCTTCAGTACCGACTCCTAAATGCTGCACACCTGGAATTGTTGGGTTGGTGGATGCCAGTACAGGCTCTTCAGTACCGACTCCTAAATGCTGCACACCTGGAATTGTTGGGTTGGTGGATGCCAGTACAGGCTCTTCAGTACCGATTCCTAAATGCTGCACACCTGGAATTGGTGTTCTCTAATGGTAGTAGTGTCTTGAATGCTTAGTGTTAACAGCTCAGCAAGTTAGCCAGACGGTTAACTGCCTTCATTCCGGCTAGCTTCTGTCTGGAGTCCTGCTTTAAGGGTGATTTTGCATGACCACAAACTCCTGCCCAGAACCGAGGTGATAAATGAGCATTGTTCTTAGTGTCCCCCACTAGGGTGCCTTAAGCCCCATCCACACCTTATTTCTGGCAACAAACATCAGGGGCGGACTGACCATTTGGAAACTCGGGCACTGCCCGAGGGCCCGGGGTCAGTAGGGGGCCTCATGAGATGCCCCTGGTACCTTTTTCATAGGCTTTTTTGAGTTTGGGCAAGGACACAGGGGCCCCATGATCCCCTATTGCCCGGGGCTCCATGAGTTGTCAGTCCACCCCTGACAAACATGCACATTTTTCAGCAAAGATTTTGCTATACATGAAACCCAAAGATTCATTACAATCCCTGGATAGCGGTGAGTCCAAACCTAAATTGGACCAGTAAAGGAATAAAATGTATTGTATAAAATGGAGATCATTTCAAATGGTTGTTGTGTTTGGTGTCACAGGGTGTGTGCCTACAGGCGCTGGTGATGTAAATCCAGCGCTAACCGCCATTTAAACCGTGAGATCAGACACAATCACATAACATAAAATGATCACATACTATACACATACTCCCATCATCTGTTTACCCATTCCAATATTACAAAAATAATATGTAAAAGTCTGAGTTAAAAATTAGATAGTTTGTGATCAGCCAAAGAGCAATGGTCACTGCCGTTTCCAACAGTAAAGTCTTTGATTTTTTTAAAGTGTTGTGAAGTCAGTTCATTTATA
The DNA here is from genome assembly GCF_062004578.1 of Staurois parvus. NCBI lineage: Eukaryota > Metazoa > Chordata > Amphibia > Anura > Ranidae > Staurois > Staurois parvus. The sequence continues at coordinate 4,755,270 of NW_028318623.1, read as the reverse complement.
GAAGGTATAAGTAGGAGCATTTCGTAAAATGTTTTTTTTTTTGTCTTATTAAAAATGCCAAGGATCTTAAAATAGCTCCCGTTAGAGGGAGGCCAAAAACAGTTTAATCAACATCTGCTTCCATGTGTCCTAGAGCCATGCAGCTGAGATAATAAACTCTGACATTAGCGGTTAAGAAATGCTTAAGGCCCTGTACAAGGCAGTAAAGCTAATACCAACATGCAATGGATTTTATTACAAAGCAAAAGTAGAGATCAGTAGAATGTTTGAAACTCGCTTTGTGGTAATTCACTGGAGCAAAGTATTTCTCCATGCTGAATACCAACCAATCTGCTAGCTTTTTCTTCTTACTGTAAGGAAAAAAAGGCCTGACTATCTGAAGTCCTGTCAAGCCTCACAAGCCCTAAACCTGTAATTTCTGACATCTGATCAGGGATTTAGTAAACAAATGTTGGGTTTTGTGTCGTATTTATAGCCCAACTCTGGCCATTTTTGGCCATTGGTGCCCCAGCAGGTAATTCGAATAAAAATGCATCAGTGGCTGCAATACTCCTCTTGTCTTCATTGCTGTCCAACACCAACAGATGTCCTTAGTTTTCCAGGCTGAATGATACCCAACGATATTCAACACACACACACACATATATAAATATATATATATATATATATATCTTCTAAGTTGAATATCATTGGGTATCATTCAAGGAGGCTGGTAGCCTCCTGTTAAATGGCTACTGCAGATATATATATATATATTGTATATCTTCTGACTGCAGTAGCCCTTTAACAGGAGGCTACCAACCCTCACCTTCTATGTCTCATATACTGTACCTTTGGTCATAACTTTCAGCTTTCTGAGATGGGGGATTGCTGCTTTTTAGCACAATGCATATACAGTAGACTAGGATACACCCCCATTTAAATGGACCATGAAGTATTACTGATCAAAAATGATTGGCTAAACCCCATAACTGCTTTTTTCAGCACTATGGTTCTTTTATACCGGTGTTCTAAAATAATAATGTGATAATGAAATGGTTTGCATGAAAGGTTTAAGGTAGTGTAACACTTAAGTATCAAATTTAATATAGAGCAGTGGTTGTCAACCTTTTTTGAGACCAGGGCCTGGTAAATTCTTTCTAAACCTCCCAAACTTCAACAGTAAATAATAAAATTTATTCTCACACAATAAAAGTGTAGGAATGCAAAACATGTATTAACATGCTGAAGACTTTGGTTGGGGCAAATGGGGGTTGCTGAGTAGCTGGTGGGAATCTGGAGCAGGCGTGATGGCCCTGTAGGGGTTGAGGTTTCTGGAGGGGGTTGGGTTAGCACTATGGAACACTGCTGAAGCACTATGGAGGGCTAGAGGCTCTGCAGGAGGCTGGATGGCACTGTAGGAAGCTGGGTGGCACTGTGGGAGGCTGAGAAGCACTGCGGAGGCTGGGGGCTTTCAGGAAGCCTAGGGGCACTATAAGCCACTATGTGAGGTTGAAGGGCAGTATGGAAGGTCATGGGATCAGCAACTGGATGGAGGCCAGGTAGAAGTGGGGTCAAAGTCCCACAGTGGGCCATGGCTTGAGAACCACTGATATAGAGATCTACACATCTGTCAACAAAGAGGAACAAAAGAGGAGAAAAGGACAGTCAGATTTGGTTTCAAAGAAAGGGCAGTCCCCCAAAATGATGGACAGTTGAGAGGTATGCTTTTGTTTCATCCATCTACTTTACATTCTCCTTTCCTTGGATCTGCAAAGTTATTAATATTACTATGGAACTCAAGCAAGTAATATAAAACAATGTACAGCACCTGGCCCGACACAGGCCCCTTCTAAGTAATCAGCCCCAATAAAAGGTAGGCCAGCAACTAACCACCTATTGCTTGTCCACTTCCTCCATGAGTAATGACTAGAGATGAGCGAAGTATTCAAAAATTCGATTCGGCTGATTCGGCGAATTCGAGGAATAAATTCGATTCGAGGCGAATATATTCGCTGCGAAATTAACTTATAAAAAGGGTGTTTCTAGGCTTCAGAGAGCCTTTATATTAGTGCAGAACACTGTACCTTTAATTTAAATGCCCTGGAGTCTGCTGGGGAAGAGAAATAATACTGTCAGTCAGTATGACATGCAGATGAGTGCAGAGTGTGGAGCCACAGTGTGGCGGTGGAGGCAGCAGCAATGGGAGGCCATACAGCACCCTATGACAAAATGGAACCCACCAGCACTGTGAGGAGACCTGAAAGTGGCACATGGCAGAGTGTGGCGATGGAGACAGCAGCAATGGGAGGCCATACAGGGACCCATGAGACACTCTGGACCTGGCAGCAGCATGAGGAGGCGGTACAGGGGCCCATGACAGATTACGGGCCTGGCAGCAGCATGAGGAGTCGGTACGGGGGCCCATGGCAGATTACGGGCCTGGCAGCAGCAATGGGAGGCCCGTAATCTGCCAGCACCCTATGACAAAATGGAACCCACCAGCAGTGTGAGGAGACCTGAAAGTGGCACATGGCAGAGTGTGGCGATGGAGACAGCAGCAATGGGAGGCCGTACAGGGACCCATGAGACACTCTGGACCTGGCAGCAGCATGAGGAGGCGGTACGGGGGCCCATGGCAGATTACGGGCCTGGCAGCAGCAATGGGAGGCCCGTAATCTGCCAGCACCCTATGACAAAATGGAACCCACCAGCAGTGTGAGGAGACCTGAAAGTGGCACATGGCAGAGTGTGGCGATGGAGACAGCAGCAATGGGAGGCCGTACAGGGACCCATGAGACACTCTGGACCTGGCAGCAGCATGAGGAGGCGGTACGGGGGCCCATGGCAGATTACGGGCCTGGCAGCAGCAATGGGAGGCCCGTAATCTGCCAGCACCCTATGACAAAATGGAACCCACCAGCAGTGTGAGGAGACCTGAAAGTGGCACATGGCAGAGTGTGGCGATGGAGACAGCAGCAATGGGAGGCCGTACAGGGACCCATGAGACACTCTGGACCTGGCAGCAGCATGAGGAGGCGGTACGGGGGCCCATGGCAGATTACGGGCCTGGCAGCAGCAATGGGAGGCCCGTAATCTGCCAGCACCCTATGACAAAATGGAACCCACCAGCAGTGTGAGGAGACCTGAAAGTGGCACATGGCAGAGTGTGGCGATGGAGACAGCAGCAATGGGAGGCCGTACAGGGACCCATGAGACACTCTGGACCTGGCAGCAGCATGAGGAGGCGGTATGGGGGCCCATGGCAGATTACGGGCCTGGCAGCAGCAATGGGAGGCCTGTAATCTGCCAGCACCCTATGACAAAATGGAACCCACCAGCAGTGTGAGGAGACCTGAAAGTGGCACATGGCAGAGTGTGGCGATGGAGACAGCAGCAATGGGAGGCCGTACAGGGACCCATGAGACACTCTGGACCTGGCAGCAGCATGAGGAGGCGGTACGGGGGCCCATGGCAGATTACGGGCCTGGCAGCAGCAATGGGAGGCCCGTAATCTGCCAGCACCCTATGACAAAATGGAACCCACCAGCAGTGTGAGGAGACCTGAAAGTGGCACATGGCAGAGTGTGGTGATGGAGACAGCAGCAATGGGAGGCCGTACAGGGACCCATGAGACACTCTGGACCTGGCAGCAGCATGAGGAGGCGGTACGGGGGCCCATGACAGATTACGGGCCTGGCAGCAGCAATGGGAGGCCTGTAATCTGCCAGCACCCTATGACAAAATGGAACCCACCAGCAGTGTGAGGAGACCTGAAAGTGGCACATGGCAGAGTGTGGCGATGGAGACAGCAGCAATGGGAGGCCGTACAGGGACCCATGAGACACTCTGGACCTGGCAGCAGCATGAGGAGGCGGTACGGGGGCCCATGGCAGATTACGGGCCTGGCAGCAGCAATGGGAGGCCCGTAATCTGCCAGCACCCTATGACAAAATGGAACCCACCAGCAGTGTGAGGAGACCTGAAAGTGGCACATGGCAGAGTGTGGCGATGGAGACAGCAGCAATGGGAGGCCGTACAGGGACCCATGAGACACTCTGGACCTGGCAGCAGCATGAGGAGGCGGTATGGGGGCCCATGGCAGATTACGGGCCTGGCAGCAGCAATGGGAGGCCTGTAATCTGCCAGCACCCTATGACAAAATGGAACCCACCAGCAGTGTGAGGAGACCTGAAAGTGGCACATGGCAGAGTGTGGCGATGGAGACAGCAGCAATGGGAGGCCGTACAGGCACCCATGACAGATTACGGGCCTGACAGCAGCATGAGGAGGCGGTACAGGGGCCCATGACAGATTACGGGCCTGGCAGCAGCAATGGGAGGCCTGTAATCTGCCAGCACCCTATGACAAAATGGAACCCACCAGCAGTGTGAGGAGACCTGAAAGTGGCACATGGCAGAGTGTGGCGATGGAGACATGGGCCCCCTGGCCACGCTTGACTTTCTGGCCACATAGTCGACATACGGCTACGTTTACTTCCTCGGGCGGCTTGACGAAAAATTGCCACACCGCCAAGTAGGAAACTTTGCCCCCGCTACTCCTCACTGGCTGACTGCTACTTCCTCCGTGCACACCGGCACCACTACTGGCCGTGGTGGTAGGCTGCAGTGGAGCTGGTGCTCTACTCCGTGGCCGTTTGCCTCCACTGACACTGCTGCGACCCTGCTGCCTCCTGGGCAACCCACCGACTGTTTTGCTCGCTGCCAAGCTGGCACCCTCTTCTCCTGATGATGCGGAAGCAATAGCCTGATGACGACGAAGCTGCCAAGTGCGATCAGCCTCATCATCATCAATTAGGGTCTCCGCCTCACTACTAGCCCCCTCGGCTGCGTGTGGGTCAGGAGACAGACCTGTCTCTAGACCGGCTACCGAGCCACTCTCCTCGCCAGTACTTCTTCGCCTGGCTGCTGAAGAGGCGGATGTCTCCCCCCGTTCCTGACCGCCCTCTGTTAGCTCTTCCTCACTGTACAGTGGGGCTGAGCCCACAGCATGCGATACTTCGCTTGGTGAGGGAACACCAAAGGACAGGGGCAGGTAGAGGACACGTGATTTCAGTGGGCTTGCTCCCGGGCCATGCCAACTAACGGTTGTGTCTGACGTACCCACCGACCGTTGGCTGTAGTTGTCAGAAGTGACCTGGGAAGAGGAAGACAACCGAGCCAACCAATCGATGACGGCAGGGTTGTCGGTGGAGACATGACCGCTGGATGACACCGGGAGCACTGGCCTCTGGCTGCGACTAGTGCTGCCTCGACCCCTTCCTCTGCTGCCACGTCTGCTCGCTCCTGAAACATTGCCTCCTCTGCCACTCCTCTGCGTGTTGTCTGACATACTCTTTAATTCAACGATTCTGTGTCCCTGAGTAACGATTCTGTGTCCCTGAGTAACAATTCTCTGTCTGTCCCTGAGTAACAATTCTGTGTCCCTCAGTAACAATTCTGTGTCTGTCCCTGAGTAACAATTCTGTGTCCCTCAGTAACAATTCTGTGTCCCTCAGTAACAATTCTGTGTCCCTCAGTAACAATTCTGTGTCTGTCCCTGAGTAACAATTCTGTGTCCCTGAGTAACAGTTCTGTGTCCCTGAATAACAATTCTGTGTCCCTGAGTAACAATTCTGTGTCCCTCAGTAACAATTCTGTGTCCCTCAGTAACAATTCTGTGTCCCTGAGTAACAATTCTGTGTCCCTGAGTAACAATTCTGTGTCTGTCCCTGAGTAACAATTCTGTGTCCCTGAGTAACAGTTCTGTGTCCCTGAGTAACAATTCTGTGTCCCTGAGTAACAGTTCTGTGTCCCTGAGTAACAATTCTGTGTCCCTGAGTAACAATTCTGTGTCCCTCAGTAACAATTCTGTGTCCCTCAGTAACAATTCTGTGTCTGTCCCTGAGTAACAATTCTGTGTCTGTCCCTGAGTAACAATTCTGTGTCCCTCAGTAACAATTCTGTGTCCCTCAGTAACAATTCTGTGTCTGTCCCTGAGTAACAATTCTGTGTCCCTGAGTAACAGTTCTGTGTCCCTGAGTAACAATTCTGTGTCCCTGAGTAACAGTTCTGTGTCCCTGAGTAACAATTCTGTGTCCCTGAGTAACAATTCTGTGTCCCTCAGTAACAATTCTGTGTCCCTCAGTAACAATTCTGTGTCCCTCAGTAACAATTCTGTGTCCCTCAGTAACAAATCTGTGTCTGTCCCTGAGTAACAATTCTGTGTCCCTCAGTAACAATTCTGTGTCCCTCAGTAACAAATCTGTGTCCCTCAGTAACAATTCTGTGTCTGTCCCTGAGTAACAATTCTGTGTCCCTGAGTAACAGTTCTGTGTCCCTGAGTAACAATTCTGTGTCCCTGAGTAACAGTTCTGTGTCCCTGAGTAACAATTCTGTGTCCCTGAGTAACAATTCTGTGTCCCTCAGTAACAATTCTGTGTCCCTCAGTAACAATTCTGTGTCCCTCTGTAACAATTCTGTGTCCCTCAGTAACAAATCTGTGTCTGTCCCTGAGTAACAATTCTGTGTCCCTCAGTAACAATTCTGTGTCCCTCAGTAACAATTCTGTGTCCCTCAGTAACAATTCTGTGTCTGTCCCTGAGTAACAGTTCTGTGTCCCTGAGTAACAGTTCTGTGTCCCTGAGTAACAGTTCTGTGTCCCTCAGTAACAATTCTGTGTCTGTCCCTGAGTAACAATTCTGTGTCCCTCAGTAACAATTCTGTGTCCCTCAGTAACAATTCTGTGTCCCTCAGTAACAATTCTGTGTCTGTCCCTGAGTAACAATTCTGTGTCCCTGAGTAACAGTTCTGTGTCCCTGAGTAACAGTTCTGTGTCCCTGAGTAACAATTCTGTGTCCCTCAGTAACAATTCTGTGTCCCTCAGTAACAATTCTGTGTCTGTCCCTGAGTAACAATTCTGTGTCCCTGAGTAACAGTTCTGTGTCCCTGAGTAACAATTCAATGTCCCTGAGTAACAATTCTGTGTCCCTAAGTAACGATTCTGTGTCCCTAAAGTCTCTCTGGCCCTAACTCTGTCCCTATTACAGACAGGTCTGTCTCTCTTGAATGACCGGAGGCAAATGGAGAATTGTAAGATGGCCGCAATTTATAGCTCCACCATTACACAGTGCTGGCTGGCTGGCTGCTGATTGGCTAATGCGATCACATGTCATGAATGAATGCATTATGGGTCAGCGCGGCTTGTCTGCGCACCTTCCCAGAGATCCCCGCTCCGTCGCCAAACATGTCGCCGCCATTTTTGGAAAAATTTCGATTCGCGCAATCGAATTTTTCCTAATATTCGAAACGAATTCCACTTCGCCAAGTTCGATTCGCTCATCTCTAGTAATGACCATAGCAACACCTAAAATTAGCCAAACGTTTTAACTCAATTTTAATTTGTCACGTTCTTTAAACTGTAATAATAGCCAAAGAAAATGTATCCATATTGTTATATAACCTGAGCATTGTTAACTCTTCTTTTATCTTTAAAACTCAATAAAATGGTTGAAGCTTAAAAACCATGGATAACCATAAATAAGAGCAAATAAGGACTTTCTCGGGATGCGGTGAGTCTATGAGGTGCAATTAGCTGTAAAACTTCCCCATTCTAAAGAGGAATATGTTAATGAGGAAGTAAAAACACAGTTAACAAATCCCTTTGTGAAATTGCACACTGATGTCTGGTTACGTACATCTCCAAAGATAAGTTGTTTTAAAAGCAAACTTTTAAAAGAAAGCTATTCGACATACTGTGAACGATTATTCTGAAAAACTATCACTATTCCATATATAAATTGTTCCCTACCTGAGAATGAAAAATTTTGTATACCATCTGACCCAAAAATTAGTTTTAAGTTAAAGAATAATTCCAGGTAACTAGAAAAAGCATTCAGGGAGCTACTAATACTATCCAATAAACAAAGCAAGTGTGCTAAGATCTAAATCAATTTACCTTACCTGAGTTCGGTGAAACCCGCTACAGAATAAGCTTCATAGAGCCAGTAGGAGTGTATGTCCAAACTTGTGCTGTGTAACTTTGTTTCTTGACTTCTTTCTTTTCACCAATCAACCTTGTAAAGATCTACCCACCGCTGTACCTTGGTAGCATATAACATAAAGCTAGGCCACTCTCCTATCCTGGTGTATATAGGAGACATAGAACTGGTGATCATCTTGCCCACTTTACATTGGTGGTCATCGTGCCCCCTTTACATTGGTGGTCATTGTGCCCCACTACACTGGTGTTCATTGTGCCCTCTTTACATTAGTAGACAGTGTTCCCCATTACATTTGAGGTCATCATGCCCCCTTTACATTGGTGGTCATTCTGCCCCACCACACTGGTGGTCATTGTGCCCTCTTTCCATTAGTGGACAGTGTTCCCCATTACATTCGTGGTCATCATGCCCCCTTTGGTGGTCATTCTGCCCCACCACACTGGTGGTCATTGTGCCCTCTTTCCATTAGTGGACAGTGTTCCCCAATACATTAGTGTCATCATGCCCCCTTTACATTGGTTTTCAGAGTGAAACAGTGCAGTGAGTTGCAATGGAGGGTGGAGCACAGAGAGCAGCAGCTGCCAGGTGATACTGGTGCCCTCCTGGATGCCTATTTTTGTATTCAGTCAAATGGAACCTTTCTACTGAAATACTGCACTGCAACTGAAAGCCAAGTGCTTGGCTTGTGGTTGTAGCGTGGCCCCATTCAGTTGCAGGGTATGCTTTTGTCAGCTGTACTGCTTGCTAAATGCAACATTACTGATACAGAATAAGTATGCAGATCAGGAAATCAGAAATGTCAGAGGTCATTATCTGCATACTTGTTCATCATTAATTTCTCAGTACATTATAAACATAAACATGATGTCAACAGTTGAAAGTAAGGCTTGCTGTGACCCCAAATTCGTGTGACCCCTGTTCAAAAGTCGGCATACCTTTAGTTCTTAGTACTATTTAGCATCATTGACAGTGTGCAGTCTTTTGTAATAGTTGTCTAGCTGCCCATTCATCTTGGCAAAATGTCTCCAGGTCATGAAAAGTCTTTGTCTTGAATGAACTGTATGTTTGAGATCTCCCCATAGTGGCTCAATGATATAAAGGTCAAGAGACTGTGATGGCCACTCCATAACCTTCACCTTTTTCTGCTGTAACCATTGAAGGATCAACTTGGCCTTGTGCTTAGGGTCATTGTCATGCTGGAATGTTCAAAAGTGTCCCATGCACAGCTTTCCTGCAGAAGAATGTAAAGCATATGCCAGTATTTTCTGATACCATGCTGCATTCATCTTGTCATCAATTTTCACAAGATTGCCTTTAGAGCTCACATACCCTCAAACCATCAGCAAACCATGACCATATTTCACAGCGGGAATGGTATGCTTGTTGCTATAGGCCTTGTTGACCCCTCTCCAAACATAATACTTGTGGTTGTGACCATAAAGCTCTATTTTGGTCTTGTCACTCCAGATTACGGTGTGCTAGAAGCTGTGAGCTGTGTCAAGGTGTTGTCTGGCATATTGTATTTTTTGTGGCATTGGCTAAGTAATGGATTCTTTCTGGCAACTCAACCATGCAGCTTATTTTTGTTCACATATCGTCGAATTGTGCTCCTTGAAACAACCACATTATCTTTTTCCAAAGCAGCCTGTATTCCTCCTGAGGTTACCTGTGGGCAGGGGCGGACTGACCATTTGGAAACTGCCCGAGGGCCCGGGGTCAGTAGGGGGCCCCAAAAGATGCCCCTGGTACCTTTTTCATAGGCTTTTTTGAGTTTGGGCAAGGACACAGGGGCCCCATGATCCCCTATTGCCCGGGGGCCCCATGAGTTGTCAGTCCACCCCTGCCTGTGGGTTTTTCTTTGTATCCCAAACAATTCTTCTGGCAGTTGTGGTTGCAATGTTTCTTTGTCTACCTGACCGTGGCTTGGCATCAAGAGATCCCAGAATTTTCCACTTCTTAATAAGTGATTGAACAGTACTGGCTGGCAAATTCAAGGCTTTGGATATCTTTTTATATCCTTTTCCATCTTTATAAAGTTCTATTACCTTGTTACACAGGTCTTTCGACAGTTATTTTCTGCTCCCCATGCCTCAGTATCTAGTCTGTTAAGTGTATCCATGTGAGAGCTAACAAACTCATTGACTATTTGTACACAGACACCACTTGCAATTTAAAAAGCCACAGATGTGGGTAATATACCTTTTAATTGCAATTTTATCCTGTGTGTGTCACCTTGTGTGTCTGTACCAAGGCCAAAACTTCCAGGGTATGTAAACTTTTGATCATGGCCATTTGGGTGACTTCTGTTATCATTATGATTTAAAAAAAGAGCCAAACAACAATGTGATAATAAATGGCTTCATATGATCCAGTTTTTGACATGACCAGTCATATTTTCAATATCAATGCCAAAATGTCATGATTTCTACCAGGGTATGCAAACTTTTGAGCACATCTGTATATAAACATTTTTTTAAGATAAGCATGATAATAGCCCAAAATATATGTTCATTGAATAGAAATTAGTTTCCCTTTAAGCATGTTATAAATAAATGGGCTTTATAACTTTGTATATTAGATTGCAAGCATTCAATATTGTATTTTTTTTGGCCTTGAGGCACAAGGGATTCTTTTTATTTCATCCCCATCTTAGCAGACTAGAATATGCATGAGGTTTCATTCAATTAATAGTTTAAGACGAAAACAATGACAGCTATACAAAAAAACTATACAAAAAAACTGTTGTCATCTATCCTGGAACTGGATGTGATCAAAGATTTCGAGTGCTTAATTTAATCAGGATAAACATCAATCAGGTCTGCAGAACAACATCCTATTTCACATCAGACCCAAATACAGGCTCTGATCTTTTAATTCCCTAATTCAATTAGGCAGTGAATCAATCAATGCTAATTAAAACATAGAACAATGTGCTAGACTTAATCGCTGTTGAAGTGATTAATTTATGCTGAGTTTCAATAAATGCCAGGCGGTCGGCCATTTTGTACTCAGCATATTTATCAGTCCATTAGCTCATTAGGCCCTGACCTGAATTGTGTAATGTATAATACATACTATCAGGTAAGCCAAACATATATTTAAATTCGCAAAACTTCCAGTATATTAAAAAGTATGTCCAGTCAAAACTTTTATTTTTAGTTTTGGATAAAGTAGGGAAGGATTAAAACCTTTGTAGAGTTTACTCCTATACAGAACTCTTTTAGAGAGATTTCTCCTTGCTTCCTGTTCTGCTTGTAGGCAAGTTGAAAATAGTTAGGTGCCGCCAGGGGTGGACTGACCATTTGGAAACTCGGGCACTGCTCCAGAGCCCGGGGTCAGTAGGGGGCCCCATGAGATGCCCCTGGTACCTTTTTCATAGGCTTTTTTGAGTTTGGGCAAGGACACAGGGGCCCCATGATCCCCTATTGCCCGGGGGCCCCATGAGTTGTCAGTCCGCCCCTGGGTGCCGTCCAGCTTTAGCTTTTGGTGGGATTTTTGGGTCTGACCCACTGCACCTATGTATATAAAAGTGGTACAAACAAACGGCAACTGCCCCAATCTATAACTGGCATTAACAGCAAGGAGCACATAGAAGGGTGATGAATGTCAAACAACAACAATAAAACACTACCAGCCCAACTTACCAACCAGCCTGCCACAAACTGAATTGTCCTGTTCACACTAAAAACAGGGGTTTCATTTTCACACATTTGCAAACACATGAGTAAGCTGCAGAGGCCAATTCACAGCACCCCAGTATTATCTGCAGTCATAACTCTATACATTTTGAGAGCCTCCATAATAGGTACACATATATAATAATGGATATATTGAGGGCAGGTATGCCTGGAGGGAGCCCACCCCTCCTTAAAGGCACAGGGGCACACTGGAAACCCAAAAAATAGTACAATGGACACTTACTAATGGCAGTTAGTAAGTTAGGTATTGCCCCCAGCCAGGAGGGTAGGAGTTAATGCTCTTTCTGGTTCTTTGGCTTTTGGCTGGATCTTTGGGTCTGACCCACAGCATCTGTGTATATAAAAGTGGACAGTAAGCCAGGTCAGAGAGGTCCATTGCTGCTGTTGCCATTGTATAGCCTTGGTCCATGTCCATGGTCTTGGCCATCTCCCTTCTTTCCCAAAGAGGGCTACACCTGGAAAAGGTGCAAGAATGACAAAGCCTGCCATCAAGATGTAAGGTCGTCAAGACCTGAGGTTCACCCCAAAGACTCCAGTGACTGGAGTATGCCACTCATGGATGCTGTAACCACATGGACTCTATATCTACAGGTACCCCAGGGCAGCCCATAGCCTGGTTAGGTTTAGGGACTAGGGAATTAGGAATAATGACTGCCGTTGAAAGCACTTGGAAAAGTCATGTTCTTTGAACTTTGTGTTCCTTAGACTGTATGCTGTTCTGCACTTTTTTTAAGTAAAGTTTTTGAAACTGTGTCATCTGCCTGGTCTGAAGTCCTTCAGAAAGGGGTGTAGCACAACTTTGCACTTAGTCTTTAGCTTGGGTCACTAGCACATGGAGGATGAAGAGTCTGTTAAAGAGTCATTCTAGTGCAAGTTATACCTGTGGTGTCCACAAGCAATGAAAGTACCGTTAGCAAGCATGCTGTCACAACATGTGCCTGTTATTAGGTGGTCTTGCCTCTAGCCATGTGGGAGATGTTGCTGACCTCCCATAGCAACCGGAAAGGAACTGCACTGCAGAGGTCCCCATCCTGTACAGAGGTATGGAGGTTCAAGAGTTAAAGTTAAAGTTAAATGCACATAGGAACCTGCACTATCCATGCTCCATGCTGCTACTGGAACAGTAGTGGGAAACTCTGGACAGGTGGCTGTGGTCAGTGTTTGGTACAGCCCCCCTAATTGCAAGCTACAATGGGAAGTTGTACATTTACACAGGGACCCGAGAGTTAACTGTTCATCACTAAGAGTAGAGACCCGCCTTAAAGTGGTTGTAAAGGCTCAAGGTTTTTTACCCTCATGCATTCTATGCATGAAAGCAAAAAACTTTCTGTGTACAGCAACAGACCCTTATTACTTACCTGAGCCCCATCGAGATCCAGCGATGTGCATGACAGTCTCGGCTGTCCCAGGTCTCCGCCTCCTCATTGGCTGATACAGCAAGCAGGAGCCATTGGCTCCAGCTGCTGTCAATCCTCTGGAACTCCCTGCCCCAACCCATCAGATTATCACCTACTCTCCGCTCCTTTAGGCGCACCCTGAAAACCCATCTCTTCAGGGAAGCCTACCCCACCCCCTGCTAACTTGCCGACCTCCTCCACTCTTCCTACCACTCCATCCCCCACTGCTATCTCCTCCTGTACCACCATCCCCTCCCTCCTAGATTGTAAGCTCCAAAGAGCAGGGCCCTCGAACCCCTCATGTTTTGCATTGTATTGTATTGTTATTGTTCTGTTCCCCATTGTAATGTACAGCGCTGAGCGAACTATTGGTGCTTTATAAATACTGTATAATTATGATAATAATAATGTCCCCTCATATAAATCACACTCCCATATTACCTCCCTCATCCTTCTGCTTTCCTAATCTCTGGAGATATATCCCCAAACCCTGGGCCTCCATCAAGTGTGCCCAAGGCTCCCATCACCCTGCACCCTCTGGCAGCATCCAAAATCCACAGAACTTAGTCTCCATTCCTCTTCTTTCCAATGCCAGCCCGCCCTTTTCCTGTGCCCTCTGGAATGCCCTCTCTGTCTGTAACAAACTCACTTCCCTCCATGACCTCCACAATCCTGGCTTCATGATTCTGACACTGCTTTCCCTGCTTCCCTTTCCCATGGTGGCCTTCTCTGGACTCACTCTCCCAGACCCAGTGGACAGAAGGGAGGTGGAGTAGGAATCTTCCTTGCCCTACAGAGCACCTACCAGGTATTAAACCCTCCTCCCTCTCTGGCACTCTCCTTCTTTGAGGCACATTGTATACATCTATTCTCTCCTGTGTCTCTAGGAATTGCTGTGATCTACCGCCCCCCCTAGACCAGTATCTACCTTCCTTGATGACTTCTTTGCCTTTATACTCTTCTTTCTCTCTTCTGAAATCCTCACAATCATTTTTCAGCAACTTCAACATCACTTTTAATGCTAACACTCCTGCTGCTTCTAAACTTCCTAATCTAGCCTCCTTTTTTGGTCTGAAGCAATTGATACAGGCTTCTACTCACTCCAATGGCAACACCCTTGACCTTGTATTCTCTTATCTATGCACTCCATGCAACCTCTCCAACAACCCTCTCCCGCTCTCTGATCATCACCTTATTAGCTTCACTCTCTCTCTGCCTCCCACCTTCTATCCTTCATCTGTGGTGTAAGACTAAGTCTCAGAAAAACTTCAACCAATATAAATCTGCCCTCCAGAAATACTATTCCTGCCTCCACACTGCCAAGCACACCTATTTCATTACTCTCATTAACACCTTCTCATCCAGTCCCCATCAGCTCTTCTCTACCTTCAACTCTCTTCTTCATCCTTCACTGCCTCCACCCACTAATGCACTTACTGCCCAGGAGATCACAATCACTTCAAAAAGAAAATCGATACAATTTGTGAGGAGATCTCCGACTCACAGATACCTCCCACACTTAACACTCCACATCCACAGGGACAATCACTACTTCCGACATTCAACCCCACTACTATAGATGAGGTTGCTAAACTTTTTTTAATACCTAGCCACGTGCCCCCTGGACCCCGTTCCATCGCAAATGCTACTGTCACCCTTTGGCTCCATCCTACACTCTCTAATTCACATCTTCAATCTCTCCCTCTCTTCTGGCATCTTCCCTAGTTCTCTAAAACATTTACTAGTCACCTCCATACTTAAAAAGCCATCACTAGACCCCACCAATCTTAACAACCTACGACCCATCTCCTTACTCCCCTTTTCCTCCAAACTCCTTGAACTCCTGGTTTACAACCAGCTGAGCAACTACCTCACTGAGAACAACCTTCTTGATCCCTTCAGTCTGGATTACGCTCTCAGCATTCCATGGAAAATGCTCTCTTCAAACTTACAAACTATCTACTAACGGCTAAAACCAATGGACACTATTATGTACTCCTACTCCTGAACCTCTCTGCTACCTTTGACACAGTGGACCACTCCCCTCTCCCTCCTCCACAAAAAACTCTACTCCTTTGGTCTCCATGACTGTGCTGTTCATTGGTTCTCATCCTACCTATCCCTCCGTACCTTCAGTGTCACTTACACTTCTACTGCCTCTTCTCCTCTTCCTTTCCCCATTGGGGTTCCCCAAGGCTCTATTCTGGGACCCCTCCTATTTGCAATCTACACCTCCTCTCTGGGTCAGTTGATTGCCTCCCATGGCTTTCAATACCATTTCTTTGCTGTTGACACCCAAATGGCGCTGCCCACTGCCCGCCTCCGCCCACCTTGCACCCCATTGGTGCCTAGTCCTCCCCCACCCTGTGCCCCATTAGTGCCTAGTCTCTGCCCACCTCTGCTGAATTAGTGCCTAACTTTTGCCCAGCCTGAACCACTTTAGCGCCTACTTTCTCCCTACAGCGCCCGACCAGCTTCTCTCGCTGTAGCCGACAATCCCCGCCCACCACCTGTAGAACTAGAGCACCACCCCAAAGGACTTTGAAGTGTCAAAAAATCTCCGCCCATATTAAATTTTAGAGGTAGTGCTCCGGCTGTAGAAGCGGGCAGGTCTTGTCAGCTACAGTGAGAGAGAGAGGGTAGATGAGGTGCTAGAGGCACAAATTAGCCTATTCTTTTTGGGTGGCTTGGCCTATATCAATGAAGTCCCAGGGTGCATTACTGCTGGGCTCATCAGTTTAAAGCGGTATTAAAGCCAAAACCAAAAATGTAATATATTGCAGCTTACCATTCCTTAGATGTGGTGGTGTTTTCTTTTTTAGGCTTTTTTCCTCTGTTTTCACCTGGTGATCTGGCCAGTAACACACCTCCTATATTAGAATGCCTACGTAGGAGTACAGGAGCCCAGGAGGAGGCACAGCAGATAGCAGCATTGCCAATCTTCAAGGAGGGGAGTGTCTAAAGTACTAGCAGATTTAGATACAATAACAAATTGAAACACCCTGGGGACATGTTTTTGTTTGTGAGTGTGTGTGGGGCAATGGGCGTTACTTTTTTTGGCTTGCTTGATGAAGGGGCCCTGTGCTGCTCCAAAACGTTGCACTTTGTCCTTTGTGATGTGATCATTCTTCAGTAAACCATTTGGATGATATTGGATGATCCATGGTGTGCTGACAAATATAGGTACTCTTTATGAAGACATCGGTGGTCTATTAGACCCCAACACTAGAGATGTGTACAACTAAAAAATTTGCTTAGTTTTGTTTTGGATTCCTTTTGTTAAGTCAATTATTTTGTTTTGTCATATTTGTTATGTTAGAATGATTCATTTAATGAATTTGTTTAGTATATTCAGATTTTTCACGTATATTCATTGTATTGAATTGATTCGTATTTTTGGAAGTTATTTTGGATGATTCAAGTTCATTCGCTATGCCGTTATGTTATTCTTCAAGCATTAAGGCTCGGCTTCCACTGTGACCTCCAATGTGACTTTGCATTGTGACCTGCTTGTGACTTGAATGTGACTTTCATGCAACTGATATTTTGCAACTTTGGCTTTGGTCAGTCATAACATTACAGAGTTTGATACATATGGATACTAACATTTATTGGTAAATTTGATCCAGGGAATATCCGATTGCCTCACGGGGGATCAGGAAGGAATTTTTTCCCCTACAGGAGCAAATTGGATCATGCTTTGCTGGGTTTTTTGCCTTCTTCTGGATCAACTGTGGGTGTAGGATTATAATGTTTTTTTCTTCCCTTTTAAGGTTGAACTAGATGGATTAACTATGAAACTATGTAATATATTATTAAACTTATAAAACCCCCTTAAGTAGCAAACAAATTAATACAAATACATTTTTTTTGTTATAATTTATTTTGGATTATTGCTGTTTGGATTTACTGAAATTCATTACTGTTGTGAGTCGGAGATTTGCATACATCCAAATCTCCGAATAATGAAAATTTAATCAGAATCGCAAACCCAACACCACTTGCCTTGTGAGCCAGTTGAGATAAACAAGCTCATGCTGATGGTTACCATTCCATAGAACTAAACTAGTTAACCTCTTGCCCACCACCCTATAGCAGAAATATTGCTACAGGGAAGCAGGGCTTTGCAACATCACGTGTATATATATATATACATGATTTCGCATTTTCGGGTAGGGGAAATGCAAAATCACGTATATACCCGCACTGCCATTTGCAGCTTCAGTTGTTGATCACCGGGTCCTGTCCAGAGATTCCCCACCGGCACCCGGCGATCACCAAGTATCACTGACGGGGGAGAGGTCTGTATGTAAACAATACAGATCTCTCCCTTGTCAGCTCTTTCACACTGCTTTGTATTGCTCAGCATAGCAAAGCAATACAAAGCAATGTGCTCACAAAGTAAAACACACATAGCACACAGTAAAACAGCACACAGGTAATCTTTTGATCCACCCAGATGTTAACCCCTTCCTGCCCAGTGTCATTAGTACAATGTTAGTGCTTTTTATTAGCAGTGATCACTGTATTAGTGTCACTGGGGATGTTAGTGCCAGTCAGTCGTCGTCGTCCCCCCCCCAGTGTCAGAATGCCCGCCGCAGTCCTGCTTTAAGTCGCTGATTAGTAATATAGCAAAAAAAAATCCAATATATATACCGCCATTTGTAGTTGTAGACTCTATAACTTTCACATAAACCAATTAATTTACACATATTGGGATTTTTTTTTTAGCAAAGACATGCAGCAGAATACATTTTGGCCTAAATTTATGATGAAATTTGTTTTTTAAATTTTTTTTACTTGACATATTTAAAGCGGAGTTCCAGCTGGAAAAAAAAAGGTAAACTACAGACACTTACCTGTCCCTCGGTCCAGCGGTGTCCTCACCAAGGCTGGTTTCACTGGCAGTCTTCTCTCCCTGGTGCCGACATTTTCAGTGTGGGCACCCGGCTGTGGCAGCTTGTAGCTTCACAGTCGGGTGCCCACTGCGCATGCACGAGAAGCGCTGCACTTTGTGAATTATTAGTCTTTTGGGACCTGTCACGTGTCCCAGAAGACTACAGGGAGGGAGGGGAGGAGGAAAACTTCCGCTTCCAATCACCTAGGCGATCGCAGCAGAAGTGGAAGCGGGTACCTGTCAAGTTCAGGTACCCACTCCCCAAAGGTGCCAATCCTTAATGGGGAGCGGGGGACAAAGGCTTAAAGCGGAACTTCCCCTTTTGGGTGGAGCTCCGCTTTAATAGCAAAAAGTCAAAAATATTGTTTTTTCCTCAAAATTGCCAGTCTTTTTTGTTTATAGTGCAAAAAATAAAAAATACAGAGGTGATCAAATACCACCGAACGAAAGCTCCATTTGTGGGAAAAAAAGGACATAAATTTAATTTTGGTGCAGCACTGCATGACCGCACAATTTTTAGTTAAAGTTACGCAGTGCCATATCGCAATGGCCTGGTCCTCTGGAGGGCAAGTGGTTAAACCACATCCATATGGTCAAACCCACTTTTTACTGTCCATGCCCAATTTTTTGTCATGGTATTCAACATGCACCCCATTCTGTCCCCTTAAAAATTGTCCCTCTTTGTCAAACATAACAGTTGAGAGGGCCCACAGCCCTTCCCCACCACTTGACCAGCAGCCTCCAATAAGGTATGATCTCTCTCACCACCATTTTGGGTAGAATAGTAAAAGGGTTAGAATCTCTGTCTGTTTTTTCTATGGCCATCTGTTTTCCCTCTGAAGGGATTCACCCTCTCCATCTGCCTTGGTGACCACTGTCCAGGGGCGGACTGACAACTCATGGGGCCCCCGGGCAATAGGGGATCATGGGGCCCCTGTGTCCTTGCCCAAACTCAAAAAAGCCTATGAAAAAGGTACCAGGGGCATCTCATGGGGCCCCCTACTGACCCCGGGCCCTCGGGGCAGTGCCCGAGTTTCCAAATGGTCAGTCCGCCCCTGTTACAGTCTAATTAGACTTCATCAGTGCCATGTGTCATTAGTGATATTTATGAATAGCTTTGCCAGTTTAGGTTTTGGAGAGTAATGAGCAGTCACAATAATCATTTTTTCAATTACCCCCTACAGGATTTTACAGAATCACCAGAGGATGCCACTCCGTGTATGACGCTTGATTCTGTCGGAGGCTTTGCTACCTATTTCATTCTATAATAAAATTTCCCCAACTTTCGATTGATTTCCTCTCACTTATTCTCCTTAGGACAGGAATTGAAATTTCCAAAGAATAAAATACTTACATAATTCTGACTCCTTACAAAACTAAAAGAAAATGTTTTGCCTATAAATACACTAATTCCTCTTTTTAAAACAGTGCTGATGGTAGCTACTGTATGTCGCTTCTGGCTTCACCACATGGTAGTTATTATTTATGTAATTATTTGTAGGATGTTTTGTAAGTTTCTGTTTTTGTTAGTAAAGAGGCTGTAGCCAATAAAACCATGCAACGCAATGTCTCGTCCTAATGCAAAGGAAGAGGTAAGTGAACAACATGACGCCAGCCAGTCACACATGGCGTCTGCCCTTGTGTCTAACGTCCTCTGACTGCCACCTTGAGGATACACAAAATAAATGCATTTTAAGCAACGTCAACTGATAAATTGTTTAACTCAATAACACTTATTCATTATTTTCTTGCTAAGAATTCATTTTTACATTTATGGCAGGCTTAGTAATAACCATAGCATCTGCCCTGCTTCGAGTATACAAAGCCAAAAACTGTTTGTTGTGTTGCAGAATAACAATTTTGCAAAGTGAAATTCCACTAAGCTTAACATTTTTTTAAAATCATTATTTCATTATTTTATTGTTTAACAATTTTGTTTCAATATAAATTTATACAAAAGCAAAAAAAGAACATAAAAACTAAAAAAAAAAAAAAAGAAAATACTAAAGTTATTATACATACTGTACATATCCAAAATTCTGACATTCTGATTGCAGCTATAAAGTCTACAATAGTGTACTTTGCTGACAATATAAAGGCAAGGGAAAAGGGATAAATACTACTATGTACATAAAATATTGATAATGTAAGGGGGCAGCACAGTGGCTAAATCAGGGGTCCTCAAACTTTTTAAACAGGGGGCTAGTTCACTGTCCCTCAGACCGTTGGGAGGGCCGGACTATAGTTTAAAAAAAAAGAAAACTATGAACAAATGCGGACACAGTACAGGAGATGACTAGAGACTGTGGACATACAACAGCGGCGGGAATACTGGGCCGGCCGCTCCATAAGACACACAGACATTTCCCCCCAAGTGTGTCTTATGGAGCGAAATAGTGCCCTATCATTGGTGTCAGTGGGAAGAATCGTGCCCTATCTTTGGTGTCAGTGGGAAGAAATATGCCCCATCATTGGTGTCAGTGGGAGGAATAGTGCCCCATCATTGGTGTCAGTGTGAAGAATTGTGCCCCACCATTGGTGTCAGTGGGAGGAATAGTGCCCCATCATTGGTGTCAGTGTGAAGAATTGTGCCCCATCATTGGTGTAAGTGGGAGGAATAGTGCCCCATCATTAGTGTCAGTGGGGGGAGGAATAGTGCCCCATTGTTGGTGTCAGTGGGGGGAGGAATAGTGCCCCATCATTGGTGTCAGTGTGGGGGGGGATAGTGCCCCGTCATTGGTGTCAGTGGGGGAAAGGGATAGTGTCCCAACATTGGTGTCAGTTGGAGGAATAGTGTCCCATCGTTAGTATCAGTGGGAAGAATAGTGCCCCATCTTTGGTGTCAGTAGGAGGAATAGTATGTCAGTGGGAGAGAATAGTGCCCCATCATTCTTGTCAGTGGGGGGGGGATAATGTCCCAACATTGGTGTCAGTGGGAGGAATAGTACCCCATCATTGGTGTCAGTGGGGGAAGGAATAGTGTTCCATCGTTGGTGTCAGTGGGGGGTGGAATAGTGCCCCAACATTGGTGTCAGTGGGGGGGTGGAATAGTGCCCCATAGTTGGTGTCAGTGGGGGGGGAGGAATAGTGCCCCATCATTGATGTCAGTGGGAGTAATAATGCCCCATCATTAGTATCAGTGACACCAATGATGGGGCACTATTCTTCCCACTGACACCAATGACACTTAACTTGCTGACCCCTGCTCCAGCATGGTGCTGCTGCAGCCAGCATACCTGGTTGCAGCAGCACCATCAGCACGGCACACTTACCTGTCAGCTGTCCTTCTTCACTCTGACCTCTCCCTCACTCGATGTTCACGGGGCCGCTCGGCTCCGCTTCCTCGCAGGTGACTGGCCGCCTGTGTGCCTTTCCTGAGCTACAGTTCTGGCGCCCAATCACCGGTGAGGAGGCGGAGCCGAGCGGCAGGAGTGAGGCAGTGGCCGGAGTGAATGAAGGAGCAGCACTTCCTGAACTGGATCGTCGTGGGACTGGGACTGGAGCGAGGTAAGATACAGCAGGCCCCTGCCCACCCCTGTACTTAGTGTCCCTTTCTCGCGGAAAATAGGCCCCTGCCGGCGGGCCGGATAAATGGTTGAGGACCCCTGAGCTAAATGGTAGGCACTTCCACCTGGCAGTACTAGGGTCATTGGCTTGAATGCCAACCACAGCACCACCTGCATGGAGCTTGTATGTTCTCCCTGTGCCTGCGTGGGCTTCCTCTAGGTACCCCAGACTACTCCCACACCCCAAAGACATGCTGGTAGGTTAATCAGATGCTGTCTAATTTGGCCCTAATATGTGTATGTATGAATGTGAGTTAGGGACCTTAGACTGTACGCCCCTTGAGGGTTAGGGACTGATGTGAATATACAATATATATGTAAAGCACTGCATATATTGATGGCGCTATATAAGTACCGGAAATAAATAAAATAATATAATCATTAGATTGCTCAAATCAGAATATTCATAAATACACTCCCCAACTAAGGAGGGAAGTATGGGGCATGGAAATAAAACAGGCTGTCTATCACATAATGGTAATGACCTATGGAATGGAATAAAACAAACATTTATTGGGTACAACATTGTTACATAGTTACATAGTTAGTCTGGCTGAAAAAAAAACAAAAGTCCATCCAGTTCAACCATAGAAAAAAAAAAGTTATAATCCTATACCCACAGTTGATCCAGAGGAAGGCAAAACAATTTTATAGTTATATTATATTATTTTATATTGTTATAGAATCTATCTAGTTTTAATCCGTGGAGAATGATAGAGACACGGGACCAGTGCCAGATTTAAAAAGCAGACGTTTTACATTTCAACTTCTCATATTATTTTACTTTTCAAAATGTTTGTTTTAGCATGACTGTGTTGTGGAATTTATTGTGTTGTTTACAAGAGACAAGTGGATGGGACAAGAGGAAAGTTTGAAAAATGTTGTAAAGTGCCAGGCAACAGCCCTGACCCCATTGTGTGCAAGTGGAGTTAATGACCTTGATTGGCTCAAGGTGCGAATCCAAAACTCCATGATCTTAAATAGGGTAAAACTTTGTTAGAAAGTGTTACCTGAAATTATGGGATCAAATTCAGGACAGACGTGGCCCTAGATAGGAATTCAGCCAGAATGACAGCAAAGTATCAGACAAAATCGGTAGAAAGTAGAGGACCTTGTGAGTGCAGTAGTGAAGTCTACTCCTAACCAGTGGGTTTTTCCATGTCCAAAATCCTTTGAGCAGACTTCCCAGAAGTGCTACTGTTCTTGAGTGTACTGCACTATGTGGCGCTCATTGTAATATTCATGGTAGGCATTGAAAGGGCCATTATGAGGCTTTAAAAATGCTGCTGTTAGGGTCCAGATCTGAACTTGGGACCAGGGGCGGACTGACCATTTGGGAACTCGGGCACTGCCCAAGGGCCCGGGGTCAGAAGGGGGGCCCATGAGATGCCCCTGGTACCTTTTATAGGCTTATTTGGGTGTGGTTTGAGTGTGAGCAAGGACACAGGGGCCCCATTATCCCCTATTGCCCGGGGGCCTCATGAGTTGTCAGTCCGCCCCTGCTTGGGACTGCTGTAGTGTCTGGCTGTGGCTCTTCTTTCTTCACTACCTAAGATGCTGATCAGCACCTAGTCTGATCCCTTGGACAATTTTTCCTTGTATCTTGTTTCTTATGAACCTTGAAGATCTTTTCTGCACCTATGAAGTTCCTAATGTAAGCCATGTTTCTACTCTTCTTGTTTGCCAAATATTGTGCTCTCTCCAACCAGTATCTCGCTCCCTGTGTATCTGCAGCTGTCCTTATCTTATCTAATCGCTACCATTTGTTACCATCCTTTGACTTGTTCCTCAACTGTCCTTCCGCTTGATTCCAACCTGCAACCACTTGTTACTGACCTTTGGCTTGTTTATTGACTCCTGGATTCTGCTTGATCTTTACCTGTTACATCTGTTACAGGGCCCCAGCTTTGTCACCAACTGGGGAAATTATGAGGGCCATGACCTGGTACTAAAAAACTCATCTCCACCACCAGGAGCTCTGGTGAAGGCCAGTTAGTGTTTAGATGCCACACCTTAGGTGAGCCCACATAATCCACCGGGGTGATCTGCTTACGTACTTATCCAACTAGTCAGTGTGAACCTCTCTACTACTATACCTGATGGTCTCCGAGCCAGTCCTTGACCATGACAGCTGCATAAATGCCACTTAAACACAAGGTATTGACGCACATGTGAACAAGCTTTAAGACACACCTAAAGAAAGAAGAGGCGTTACAAATACGCTTAAAACATTCCAGTTAAAATAGGATTCATAGGACACATGCAGTTAAAATACAGCAGTGCCTTTAAACTCAATTAGCAGTATTTTGTAAACCTTCATTAAAGTGTTACTAAACCCAGGACCCTGCATTCACTATATTTGGTCTCCCCGGACTCTGCCTTCACTATATCTGGTCTCCCCGGACCCTGCATTCACTATATCTGGTCTCCCCAGACCCTGCATTCACTATATCTGGTCTCCCCAGACCCTGCATTCACTATATCTGGTCTCCCCGGACTCTGCCTTCACTATATCTGGTCTCCCCGGACCCTGCATTCACTATATCCAGTTTCCACCGGACCCTGCATTCACTATATCTGGTCTTCCCGGACCCTGCATTCACTATATCTGGTCTCCCCGGACCCTGCATTCACTATATCTGGTCTCCCCGGACCCTACATTCACTATATCTGGTCTCCCAAGACCCTGCATTCACTATATCCAGTCTCTCAGGACCCTGCATTCACTATATCTGGTCTCCCTGGACCCTGCATTCACTATATCTGGTCTCCCCAGACCCTGCATTCACTATATCTGGTCTCCCCGGACCCTGCATTCACTATATCTGGTCTCCCCGGACCCTGCATTCACTATATCCAGTTTCCACTGGACCCTGCATTCACTATATCTGGTCTCCCCGGACCCTACATTCACTATATCCGGTCTCCAAAGACCCTGCATTCACTATATCTGGTCTCCCCGGACCCTGCAGTCCCAATATCCGGTCTCCCAGGACCCTGCATTCACTATATCCGGTCTCCCCGGACCCTGCATTCACTATATCTGGTCTCCCCGAACCCTGCATTCACTATGAGGTTGCTTATCAGCGCCCACGCAGTTCATTTAGAACTACAAGCTTTCAGCTGCAAAGGTTGCCGGTACTTGTAGTCCAGTTAGTCACATAATTCTGTGAATGAATGACAGGACCATCTGGGCGGAGCTGAACTCTTTTCAAATTGTGATAGCAGGTATGGGGAGAAGATCCCTGGTCCACTGTCTCAGGGGGCTTGGAATCGGGTGGAACAGATAACATGTTCCCGAAGGTGAACTTTTCCTTTAATATATTGGTTGTCAGATTGTAAAACTTTGTCAAATAGAAATATAGATGCATTTAGAAATCTGGCATGAAGATAGTGCCTGTTGGATCATAATAAAGCACCTCAACAGCTTTTTCAACACCCCCCCAGACCTTTGAATTGGTTATGTTAATTCTTCCAACAACCTCTTCTGGGACCAGAAATAATGGCTGCATCTCAGTTCAACAACACTCATGTCTAGTAAAACTAGGCAGGAAAGACGAGTCATTCATGAGAGCCATTGCCTCTGATAAACCAGATTGGACAACTCGACATGCAAATTACTCTGCCCAAAGGAAACTTTGTGAAGTACTTTTCTCTTCTGATGACATTTATTTTGCTGTTGTGATTGTTTATCTTTCAATATCTTTTTTTTTTTATATTTTCTTGCACAGTTTTCTTCTCTTTAAAATTTTATTTTTAAATCATTAAGGTTCTTCTCTAAATGCTCTAACCAGAAATTGAGAAACGTAATGCCTCTTTGAATAAATCTATCATTTCTTAAACTCTCTTATATTCCTGCCTGGAAGGGCAATGAGTGTCACAGACATTGTTAAAGGCCAAAATTGCTTCCACAGATGAACTGAGGATGCTTACATTAATTACATGTTGGTAGCTACTGTTTGTGTTAATGCTTTAACTGGGAAGTTAACAAGGTGCAGTGACAATAACTTGGTTGTCCCATGAGATGGGAAATCTCTGTGCAGGTTGAGGCTAAAAGTGCAACTTCTAAAATTAAAGCAGAACTACAATGTATCTGAGTACCACAAACCAAAAACACTATTTAATTCATTTGTAATATTTAAAGTAAACTCACCCATCCATCCACGTCTCCATGCTAAATTCTGCTGAAAAAATTCTGCCTCCCGGAATTTCTGGTCGCACTTATCTTGAGTAAGGGCAGATTATTCATGTAGCATTTACTTCCTGGAATCCATCTCCCCCTAGCTCAGGCATACAGGCAGGAGAGTGTGGCTAGCTGTGAAAACCCCTCCTCCTCTCCTGTATGACATCATTTGCCAAGGCCAGAAACCAGGGAGTAACTGAAGAAATGGAAAAGAAAATACTGTATTTTTCGCTCCATAAGACGCACCTGACCATAAGACGCACCTAGGTTTTAGAGGCAGAAAACAGGGAAAAAAAATTCTGAACTAATGGACTGCAGACATAATACAGGAGATGACCAGAGACTGTGGACAGTACAGGAGATGACCAGAGACTGCGGACAGTACAGGAGATGACTGCTGACCTTTGGGGAGGGGGGGGGAGAGGGTACCTGAATTTGACAGGTACACATTCCCACTTCCGCGGAGTTGTTCTTTGATCTTACCTGTTCCTCTATCCAGCCGCGCGCTGTCTTCCCAGCTTCTGTAGTGTCGGCGCTCGGCATGACAGCCGGGTGCCCAGTGCGCATGAGTGAGAAGCACTTGCGCTTTGTGATTGGTACGGCGGCTTCTGAGATCTGTCATGTGTCCCAGGTACCGCCTTACCATTCACTGCTTCTTGCGCATGCGCACTTGGCACCCGGCTGTCAAGCCCAGCGCCCACACTACAGAAGCCGGGAAGACAGCGCGCAGCTGGATAGAGGAACAGGTAAGGTCAAAGAACAACTCCGCGGAAGTAAGAGCGGTTACCTATACAAACAAAATGCCGCGCTCTAAAGGAAATGATGAAGAGTGATAATAAACACAGTCCAGTGAAAAACAGTGCTCCGTGATTCCCAGTGCAAATGGCAGAAATTCACACTAACCAGAACGCGTATAAGTAATACACATGTGTATATATATCCTGAAGACTCCCCTCTCCTCTCAGGTCTGGTCAGAGAAATGGCTGGGAAAGATGGAAATCCTACGCCCTCATGTGGTGAAAGAGTGGTCCTGCAGGTCAGGGAAGTGTCAATCTGGATGAGCCTCCCCCTTCACAGGAGCTGACACAGGGATCACTAGGGCTGCAGGGATTGAAGAAGCTTTTCCTTTGTCCCTCCTTTATTGCAGCTTTGTTTTTGTATTTTATCCTTGTTACAACTAATCCGCTTCCTCGCCCGCCGGAACAGCGTCACCCGGCCACCCTTCCGCACACGCGCAGTTTGTGTTGTAATATTTTTTTTTAAAAAATTCAGGTACCCGCTCCCCACCTCCCCAAAGGTCAGCAGTCATCTCCATAAGGTCCCGCTGCAGAGCTGAGCGGCTGGCCCAGTATTCTGACATGGCGGCGGTGGAAATACTGGACCGGTCGCTCCATATTTGCTCCATAAGACGCACTGACATTTTCCCTCCTTTTTTTGGGGGAAAAAGTGCGTCTTATGAAGCGAAAAATACGGTATTTAAAACATATAAATATATTATACCTTCCTATCTATTTACTAATGCTGGGAGTGTAAGGATTAAACATAGTCAAATAGAGAGAGTGACGTTTTGATTTAAAGTAGAAATCCAGGCAAAACCTAGCTACTTAAACTCTTGGCGCCGGCTGAATGCAAATGTGCGGCCTCCCAGCATCTGGGCCTAGACGCCGAGCGGCCACACATTTGCGTTCTATTAAAAAAATACATATGTGCTGAGAAAGCGCACTCCGCATGCTTCCAGCACACACATTCGGTACTCACAGAAAGGTCCCGATCTCCTCTTTCAATTGGGACCTTTCCCAGTCATGTGACTGGCATGACAGTGAATCACAGCGGCCACATGACCCTAAAATCCCACCCTGCCTCCCGGCTTCTGGAACCTTTAAAGGGTCAGGAGGCACCGGCACCAAGGGGTTAAAAATGATCCATCCCCCCTCCCAACACCTTTTCTGACTAACCTCTTCACCCCGGCAGAACGCAAATGTGCGGCCTCCCGGGCGTCTTGGCCTAGACACCGAGAGTTCTATTAAAAAAGAACATATGTGCTGAAAACGCGCGCCCGGTACTCATGGAAAGGTCACGGTCTCCTCTTTCGATCGAGACCTTTCCCGATCATGTGACCACCATGACTGTGTTTTTACGGCGGTCACATGACCCTAAACCCCGCCCCGCCTCCCAGCTTCTGAAACCCTTAAAGGGCCGGGAGGCGCCGGAGTGAAGGGGTTAACCTGTGCAAGACAGATCAGTATAATTGCCTCTTTTCCTGCCACTTCGGTTCATGTGATATCATAGTAAAACACTTCATAGCACATTATAAGACTTTATAGCACTAGGTACAGTACAGTACAGCGAAGTATCTTTCCCTACACCAATTTGTCAGCTTTCCCTAATCAGCTGCATCACACACTGACTATATGGCTGCCAGGAGCCCACCCTTTTATAATGAGGGGGTCTGGCCTGTCTATTCTTTCAGATTATATTCTCTCGGACACTCATCTGACAAGGGACAATGTGGTGCATTATAGATTCAAGCTTGAATTTTCTGCCAAAAATTTGGAGTTTTACCAAACTGAGAAATCAGTGAGATCTGTATCATGTCCAAGGTGTCTGCAAACTTGAACCTCATGCCTACTCCTGGGTAAATCTGCTAACATCAAATGGAATAGTAAGTGCTAGGGAAAAAGAGAATTTTGATTTAGCCAGGTGTCGGCTATAACAGTATGCCTTTCAGGGACATCTACAGATGAGACTACAATTAAACCTTTTCCCCCTAGTGCCCAGTACTGGGACTGCTACATCACTTCCTGTTAGCTGTCTTCTGACAGCAGAGGATCCTGGGACCTGTAGTCTTATAGCCAATACATACTGTATTTCGGAGTGCTGATTGAACTACAACTACCAGAGAGCTGGAGAACCAGAAGGTTGCTGGGAGAGCACATATATTCTACAAAAATGAACTGGCTTGCTTTCTAGGCATTGGACTCAGCTGAACACAGGGGGAGGGTCTGCCGTTCTCCTCCAGAGACAGATTGCTTGCCTATTGCTGCGGGACTCTGCATACCAATTCACCACATCGGTGACACCAATCGCCACACCAGGATTGCCTCATAGTTAGTCTGGCTGAAATAAAGACAAAAGTCCATCCAGTTCAACCATAGAAAAAAAAAAAGTTATAATCCTATACCTACAGTTGATCCAGAGGAAGGCAAAAAAAAACCAAGCAAAGCATGATCCAATTTACTCCTGCATGGGAAAAAATTCCTTCCTGATCCCCCGAGAGGCAATCAGATATTCCCTGGATCAACTTTACCTATAAATGTTATATCCAGTTATATTCTGTGTATCCAAGAAACAATCCAGGACTTTTTTGAAGCAATCCACTGAGCTGGCCAGAACCAACTCTTGAGGGAGTCTATTCCATCAGCTTCTCTGCATCAGTACTGTCACTATCTGGTCTGCACACAGACATCTCTGCATGCTGCGCTGATGTGCCATCAGGTGGACACTCATCCCTACAAACAACCAAGAGCCTGTATATGAACTCTGTTTCTAGGATGCCATGCTATCCATGGGATTGGTGAGAGGTCGCATGTCCAACCTCTTTCTGTCATCACTTTAGTGACATTGCATACAAACACCTTTACACCGCCTTATCGGGAGATCTTTGCTTTGAGCAGTGCCACATCCTATCTGTTCAACTTCATTGAATTACCAGTATTTACTGCTGTTTATGGGCCCCACCATTGCTAGCAGAAGACACCAAACACCACCATATCAGGAACTTTAAATATTACAGGACTCAAGTTGAAATCTCTAGTTAAAGGGACCTCTTCCCTTATAAGGCCATTATTATTCAAATTAGGATACTAATATCTATTTATTGTAGTATATACATTTAGATGATTTTCTGCATCCAGCATTGTAGCACCAGTGGCCTAGAGGGAGCTGATAAGTTAATCAGCTTTTTCTTCCCCATTTTACTGCTGGTGGTGCAGTTTAATTGTTGAAGCTTACTACTCATGACTGTTTAGTTTGGTAAACATTGCTGATTATTCCTATTTTACCAGTGTTCCATTTTTATGTGTTGACTGGGATTGTATATTCCAAACCCATTATTCTTGTGGTCTGCTCTTTTCAACAAGACTAATATAGAGGTGTTACTCAAGAATTGTGTCTCCTACATTATTATCCTATACTGTTGAAATATGTCAGAGGTGTTGGGAGGTCTGCAAGGTCAGGGCGACCACTGGGGACAAGCATTGTTAAGCGGTCCCTGTGGGGGTAGTGCTACATTGATGCAGCTCGCAACTAAGCTAAGGCAGTCTCCCAACCAAATACTGACCATGACCAACCCTGCATAGCTTCCAAATTCACATGAGTGCAATATTTAGGCACTAGCAAGTAAGGTAAGTATACCCTAAAGACATGCATGTGCACGAAACGTGTTGGGAGGAGCTACGTGCTGACGTCACATCATTGCTTCCACTTCTGGGGCCCACGGTCATCTTACGTTCCTAGGCTTGATGTATTGATGGTGTTCGTGTCCCTCTGTGCGGGTGGAAGATTATAATGTGAATGGATACCCATCCTATGACAACCGTTGGAGTAATTATTTACCACTAAGGCCCCTTTCACACGGTCGTTCTGTTTTTTTTTTATCAGTTCAGTCACGTTTCTTCCAAGAAAAAAACAATCAGTTCACGTAAATTTTTCATCAGTTCACATCAATTTTTCATCAGTTTACATCTGTTTTTCATCCATTTACATCCGTTTTCATCATTTTGAATCCATTTTCCATCCGTTTTTGTCTGTTTACATTCATTTTTGTCAGTTTACATCCATTTTTCATCGGTTTACATCCGTTTTTGTTCATTTACATTTGTTTTTTGCCTGTTACTTTTTTTTTAAGCAAGAAAAATAGGGTTTTCTTCCATTAAAAAAAACGGACGTTAACAGATGCGGACATTAATGGATGTAAATAGATGATTATCCGTTTACATCCGCTAGTCCATAGAAATACATGGGTGTCTGTTTTTCATCCGTAAATGGACAGATGAAAAACGGACATACAGAACGCCCGTGTGAAAGGGGCCTAAGAAGAGTCACCTGTTTATGGGACCTTTTATGAACTTTTTAAAGTCATGCTTTTGTTGGTTATTTTTGTATATTATTTACACATTGTTTTTTGATTATAAGATTGTTATATTCATTCTTGATCACTTAGCTGCTGTAATTTTGTTTTCACAAATCTGCTAACATGCTATACTATGTAGGTTTATGTCAAGTTCACAAGATAAACACTAGAGGGGGCTACAATTCAAATAAAAGAGCAAATAAAAGCAGTAACATAACTAAAACTAAAATGCAAAAGTTGCAATACTAAAAATCCATTTCATATAATTTAGTGCAATGTATGTAAGGCTCCATGCACACTAGCTTTTTTTTAAGCTCCTAGAAAGCAAATAGTGTTCTCCTATGTGTCCACGCACACTATTTTAGGCTATTAGTGTTTTTTGAGCTTCAGTGTCTAAGAACAGAAAAAAAATAGTTTTTTGTACAGTTCTTTGGAGCATTTTTCCAGCAGAGAAAAACAAAACACCAAATGCTCCTAAATGGTGCTAAACGCTACTAAAGGCTACTAAAACACAGCTTTTGTTTTAGATTTCTTCTATATGTACTGTTAAAATGCTAATAAAATGCTAACGATCCTAAACGCTACCCAAATCTTACTTAAAAATGCTATTTCCAGCTTTTTTGAGTTAAAAAAAATAAACTAGTGTGAATGGAGCCTAAGGCTCCATGTTCACGGGATGTTTGGAAAACTCTTCTGAATGATGGAAACTGACTGCTGGAAAACGCAGGATAAAAAACGTCTGCTTAGGTGCGTTTGCATACCGCGTTTATGTGCGTTTATGTGCATTTGCGTTTAGAAGCCTTTTTTAAATATAACCTCAGGAGAGCTTCTTAAATGCCCAGAATGCACTGAAAAATAGTAAAAAATTACCTATTTCAGACATTTTGAGAGGAATAGAGAGAGCAGAAGCAGAGAGAGCAGTATGTGTTGAGATGACCTGTCTTTTCTGGTTGCATTCACTATGGATCCCATCATGAGCATAATGCGGCGCGTTCTACCATTTTTTTCCTTCACGCAAAACCTGGAACTGACTGCGCTGGTGTACCCGGTCCATTTGAATACATGGAAAATGCTTTGCCTGCATTTCTGATGATAAAAAAGGCTCTGGACAGCATTTGGATATGGAACAGTTAAAAAACACTTCTAAACGCAAATGTTTATAAACGCGGTTAGCCGCGTTTACAAGCGTTTGGCGTTTGAAACGCTGATAAAAATCTACTCCTGAACGCAAGTTTGGTGCATTCAAAAAAAACGACTGTAAACTCAACTGCCTGTAAATGACGATGTGTACATGGACACATAGGAAAATATTAGGGAGAGTTCAGGGGCTGCTGAAAAAAATGCAGAAAAGCTCCTGAACGTCAGTTTATCAGCTGCAGTGTACATGGGGCCTAAATATACCCACACCTGAGCAAAATACGATGGTCAACATAATTAAAAATGAATATTTTAGTTTCACCTAATTGGCAGAAAATTGGATCACCTTCAATAGAATTCAATATCTGGAAATTGTAAGACGTATTACCACTTCTGCCTCTCCATAGGGAGAAATAATTTGTGCAGCTTGCTGTTATCATACCTCTGTAGCACCTCCCTGAGCCCTGGAAGCATGGTGGTATCCAGGGGTGGACTGACCATTTGGAAACTCGGGCACTGTCCGAGGGCCCGGGGTCAGTAGCGGGCCCCATGAGATGCCCCTGGTACCTTTTTCATAGGCTTTTTTGAGTTTGGGCAAGGATACAGGAGCCCCATGATCCCCTATTGCCCGGGGGCCCCATGAGTTGTCAGTCCGCCCCTGGTGGTACCCCCAGAGACAGGGTGGGCTGACATTTCACCCCAGGGGTAGATCACTTAGACATAATGGGACATGTAGACAGACAGGCACCAGTCACTTTTTGATGCAACAAAGAAAATGGATTTTATTACTAACAGTCCATAAAAGAGGAGCTTGGGGTTACAGATTCTCATATTAAAGCAGAACTCCGTCACTTCATGGATCACTACAAAGAAAAAGGACCTTTAAGTATAGACTGATGCTCCTGTGCAGGGGTGGACTGACAACTTATGGGGCCCCCGGGCAATAGGGGATCATGGGGCCCCTGTGTCCTTGCCCAAACTCAAAAAAGCCTATGAAAAAGGTACCAGGGGCATCTCATGGGGCCCCCTACTGACCCTGGGCCCTCGGGTAGTGCCTGAGTTTCCAAATGGTCAGTCTGCCCCTGGTCCTGTGTTAGAATTCCTTAGCAAGCGACACC
The DNA here is from genome assembly GCF_062004578.1 of Staurois parvus. NCBI lineage: Eukaryota > Metazoa > Chordata > Amphibia > Anura > Ranidae > Staurois > Staurois parvus. The sequence continues at coordinate 4,722,162 of NW_028318623.1, read as the reverse complement.
AGTAGAAACAGCATCTGCACTCAGAGAAGGACAGTTCGAAATCTGTTTGCTTTCAGGCCCAGACTCTAGGCCTGGTCACCTTTAGGCCCTTTAGGCCTCAAGAAGCAGCTCCAGCACATGCACCTTCCCCAAGCAAGAACAGATCATGGATCAACCAGCCCTACATATTTATACCCTTTCCCAGAATGCACCACTGACACTGAAAACCCCCTAGTGGTTGGCTGTGAAAAGATATGAATATTCATAATCCAGACCTTCCATGTGATCTCACATTAACAGGTTCCACCCAACCCTATAACAGAAATACTGCTACAAGGCGGCATGGGTGCGCAAAATCAAGCTGTCAATCACCGGGTCCCGGCCAGTGATTACTCACCGGCATCCGGTGATCGCCAAGTATCTCCGACAGGGGAGAGACCTGTGTATAAACAACACAGACTTCTCCCCTGTCAGCTCCTGCACACTGCTTTGTATGGCTCTCCATAGCAGAGCCATACAAAGCAGTGTGCTTACAGTGAAACACACACGCAGCCCCCATAGTAAAACACACACAGCACACAGTTAACCAAGTTAACAAAACAGTTTTCCTCCCTGTCAGCCGTGCAAAGCAGGGAACTTACAGTGAAGCACACACACAGCCCCCTATGTAAAACAGCACACAGTTAACCCTTTGATCGCGCCAGATGTTAACCCCTTCCTGCCCAGTGCCATTAGTACATGTCAGTTCTTTTTATTAGCACTGAACACTGTATTGGTGTCACTGAGGATGTCAATGACACCAAGTCACCTCCCCCCCAGTGTCAGAATGCCTGCTGCAGTCCCGCTATACGTTGCTCATCACCGCCTTTACTAATAAAAAAATAAAAAATTCCAGTATCTATACCACCATTTGTAAATGCTATAACTTCCCCTTTACATCAGAGCTCCTTTTTACATCAGGGTCCACAGAGTTTCCCCTTACACTGTAAAGGGGAACCCTATGGACTGGATGTAAAGGGGAACTGCGATGTAAGGGAGAACTTTGCAGACTGTGATATAAAGGGGAACTCTGGAGTCTGATGTAAGTAAGGGGAGCTCTGTGGTCTCTTGTGTAAGGGGGGGGGGACTTTGGTGACCAGAGACCCCCTTACAAGTTTCCCTTTACACTAGAGTCTACAGCAGTCCCCCTTACATCAGACTCCACAGATTTCTCCTTTACATCAGAGTCCACAGTCTTCCCTTTTAAATCAGGATCCGCAGAGTTTCCCCTTGCACTGTAAAGAGGAACCCTGCATACTCTACTGAAGGGGGGAACTCTGCGCTGGGTTATATACTTCACCTTCATGTAAAAGGATGTTTTTTGCCTTTTGTTATACCTTAAGCACATTTCTAATCACACTAGCTGCATGTCTACATTGATATTTGCACTAAAAACAGCAATTTTTTTTAAATGTCAATAAAAAAGAAATCTGGAACTGTAAGTATAAAAAAAAGCAATAAATACAGAGGGAGATGTCTGCAGAGTGGAGGGGGGGGGGGGTGCTGGTGTACAGTAGGGGGAGCCTGAAATTATTCTTTAATTCATATTACATTTTACCTTAAAACATTTATTTCATATTAGAAACAAAAAATGAAATAGTTTCTTTTGCTTTCGTTTTTTGTCTTGATGATTCATTGGGTGCAAAGGCTGCAGTTTACAGCGTAGGAGATGTTTCATTATGAGCAATACTATTCTGAAAAGCCGTATTCCTTTCTGTAGTTTTGACGTGTAGTTTCCCCACATTATTTACATATACCCTAGAAGTATCAGGTCGTTTCAGTTTTCCTGGCTTGCAAATAGTCAAAGCAAAATTTATATATATACAGTATATCAAAAATGATAAAAGCAAAAATATATATTTATAACGCATATATTAAAATGTATGTATATATATATATGTATGGCTTTTTTTCTCAGAAAAGAGGTGCAGGAACTCAACCATGACCCCACACACACATATACACACCATTAAATATCAGGAGTGTATTACTTACAGAGTGCAGAGTTCAGGGGGGGGGGGGGGGATTACACACATTGTAGCGTTCAGGGGTGTGCTACGTGCAGAGTTCGGGGAGGTTACAAGAGTGTAGAGTTCAGGGGTGTGCTATGTGCAGAGTTCGGGGGGGTTACACACAGTGTAGCGTTCAGGCGTGTGCTACGTGCAGAGTTGGGGGGGGTTACACACAGTGTAGAGCTCAGGGGTGTGCTACGTGCAGAGTTCGGGGGGGGTTGCACACAGTGTAGCGTTCAGGCGTGTGCTACGTGCAGAGTTGGGGGGGTTACACACAGTGTAGAGCTCAGGGGTGTGCTACGTGCAGAGTTCGGGGGGGGTTACACACAGTGTAGAGCTCAGGGGTGTGCTACGTGCAGAGTTTAGGGGGTTACACGCAGTGTAGAGCTCAGGGGTGTGCTACGTGCAGAGTTTGGGGGGGGTTACACACAGTGTAGAGCTCAGGAGTGTGCTACGTGCAGAGTTTGGGGGAGGTTACACACAGCGTGCAGAGTTCGGGGGGGGTTACACACGGTGTAGAGCTCAGGGGTGTGCTATACGCAGAGTTCGGGGGGGGGGTTACACACGGTGTAGAGCTCAGGGGTGTGGTATAAGCAGAGTTCGGGGGGGGGGGGGGGGGTTACACACAGTGTAGAGCTCAGGGGTGTGCTACATGCAGAGTTCGGGGTGTGCTATATACTCAGTGCAGAGTTCAGGAGTACCCTGCATACAGATTGCAGAGTTCAGCCTTCTTCCACAGTATTTCCCATCCATGTCTCACTTTCATACCTCTTCAGCTACAGTCAGGTCCATAAATATTGGGACATCGACACAATTCTAACATTTTTGGCTCTATACACCACCACAATGGATTTGAAATGAAACGAACAAGATGGGCTTTAACTGCAGACTGTCAGCTTTAATTTGAGGGTATTTACATCCAAATCAGGCAAACGGTGTAGGAAATACAACAGTTTGCATATGTGCCTCCCACTTGTTAACGGACCAAAAGTAATGGGACAGAATAATAATCATAAATCAAACTTTCACTTTTTAATACTTGGTTGAAAATCCTCCAGCAAAGAGACAGCCCATCCAGCAAGGAGACAGCTCCTCCAGCAAAGAGACAGCCGGTCCAGGAAAGAGACAGCCCGTCCAGCAAAAAGACAGCCCGTCCAGCAAAGAGACAGCCCGTCCAGCAAAGAGACAGCTCAACCAGCAAAGATACAGCCACTCCAACAAAGAGACAGCTGTCCATCAAAGAGACAGCCCCTCCAGCAAAGAGACAGCCTGTCCAGCAAAGAAACATCCTGTTCAGCAAAGAGACAGCCTGTCCAGCAAAGAGACAGCCCATCCAGCAGAGACAACCCAATACACCGCCACTACAGAGTTGTCACAGTGTGCCTGTGGGTGAAGAAGAGAGGCCGCCATTGTCCATTCAGTGCAGCGGCCGGCCAAGGAGGTGTCGCTGTGTCAGTGGCACTTCCTGCTTGTAGTCTGGAGCCGTCACTGCCGCTCCTCCTGTTGGCCCTGCTTTAGGCATAGCCACATAGCGGGAGGTGTTCCGCGGCCACGGTCTGTATTAGCCCTGACCAGACCGCGGTCGCCACTTACCTCCCTCTGTGCGACCGGTCATCTTAAGCCTGGCGGCCCGGTGTGTCCTATTGCCAATCCGGGCCTGGGCCCAAGGGAGGGCACTTGGAGGTGGCATGGCTGCGGTCTGGATAGGACTGTCCTTTGGTCCAGTTCCGGACCGCGGTCCGGCATTTAGTGACCACTATACATATACCATAGTTTATTTATTTATATCAGGTACTTATATAGCGCCGTCAATTTACGCAGCACTTTTCATATATATTGTACATTCACATCAGTCCCTAACCCTCAAGGGGCGTACAATCTAAGGTCCCTAACTAAGACTGTAGACTATCTTAACTAAATTTCATGCAAACCAATCAATACACATTTATTGGGGGGGTTTCATTAAAGACATGTAGCAGAATACATTCTGTCCTAAATTTATGAAGAAATTGGATTTTTTTATAGCAGAAATTAAAAAAAAAGTTTAAAAAAATGTCTGTCTTTTTCAAATACCACCAAAAGAAAGCTCTATTTGTGTGAAAAAAATTTATAGAAATTTTGTTTCAGTACACTGTTACATGACCGAGCAATTACCAGTTAAAGTAGCGTAGTGCTAAATAGCAAAAAATTGCCTGGTCATGAAGGGGGTAAAACCTAGTTAAAGCGAAGCTCTAGACAAAATGTAAAAAAAAAGGAAACAGATGCAAAAACTGCAGCTGCTGGCTTTTTCAAAAACAGATACTTACATGTCCCTCGATCCAGCAATGTGCTCACTGCAGCCAGTTCACTGGCCACCCTCTCTCCCCTGCGCAGCATCTTAAGTGTGGCACAACCAGGGGTGGACTGATCATTTGGAAACTCAGGCACTGCCCGAGGACCCAGGGTCAGTAGGGGGCCCCATGAGATGCCCCTGGTACCTTTTTCATAGGCTTTTTTGAGTTTGGGCAAGGACTCAGGGGCCCCATGATCCCCTATTGCCCGGGGGCCCCATGAGTTGTCAGTCCGCCCCTGGGCACAGCTTGTGACTTCACAGCCAGGTGCCCATTGTGCATGCATGACTAGCGCTGCACCTTGTGAATGGTCCCGTAGTCTTCTGGGACCTGTCACATGTCCCAGAAGACTACAGGGAGGGAGGGGGCAGACAACTTCCACTTCCGATCGTCTAGGTAGATGCAGTGGAAGTGGGAGAGGGGACTTGGCAAAATCAGGTACCCGCTCCCCAAAGGTGCCAATCCTTACATTCCCCTTCTGGGTGGAGCTCCACTTTAAGCCTGAAAACAGTGTTTGCAGGTGTTATTTATAAATACATTGTATCCATTTTTTGATAATGTATTTTGTGTAAGGCCCCTTTCAGACGGGGCGGACCCCTCAGCGAATCTGCTTGCTCAGCAGGGGATCTCTCCACTGATCCCTGCTGAACAAGTGGCTGACAGTTCTGTGTCCGCTCCGCTGCTGCAGAGCGGACACAGACGCAGCCTACTGTTTTCTATGGGACGACCGGATGGAAATGTACCGCCTGTCCCTTTCCATTTGACTGTCATCCGATCCAGCAGGCGGATGGGGAATGGATCCCCATCCGTCTCTTTTTAATGCACAGGATCAAATCGGATGCTGGCGTTTGTCAGCGGACACACGTCTGCTGACACCCGCTGGTCCATAGGAGAGCTATGGATGGTCTGATCGTCAGACCGGGTTGGACCATCAGTTTGAAAGGGGCATGATGCTTATCTCAAAAACATGTCCTTAAAGCGGAGCTCCACCCAAAAAGGGAAGTTCCGATTTAAGGTCTGCTCCCCCGCTCCCCATTTAGGATTGGCAACTTTTGGGGTACCCGAATTTGACAGCTACCCATTCCCACTTCCGGTCCGATCGCCTAGGCGATTGGAAGCGATACGTGTCCTCCCTCCCCGAAGTTTTGTGGGACGCGTGACAGGTCCCAGAAGATTACAGGACCATTCATGAAGCGCAGTGCTACTCGCGCATGCGCAGTGGGTGCCGCAAGCTATCACAGCCGGGTGCCCACACTGAAGATACCGGCCTCCTGGAATACAGGACGGCCGGTGAAACTGGCTGCGGGGGACACAACGCGGGACCGAGGGACAGGTAAGTGACTGTTTTTTAAAAGGCAGCAGCTACAGTTTTTGTAGCTGCTGACTTTTATTTTTCGACAGGGTGAGTGGAACTCCATTTTAACATGTCATTTCCAGCAAAATTTGTAAACCTGCTGAGTTTCTTTTCTTTTTTTTCTTAGTTATGTCTTTTTTAAATTTTCAGGGTTTTTTTGTATTTGTCTATTCTTCTATATGTTAAAACTTGTTTTTCTGCTTTATTTGCTTCTTTTATTCACTTTTACAGGGTCACATTAGATGAATATATTGTTACTCTATTTTGTTTTTAAGGTTTTACTTCCCTTTTCCTTTGGACCTCTTTAAAAGAAATGTTTTGTAAGATTATTATTATACAGGATTTATAATACCGAAGACTTGTTTCACCACCTCTAAAAGCATTTATATTTGTTCTTCTTTACATGAAGTAATGACAATATTACTGATAAGTCAACAGGCCAAAAGCTGAAATGTAAAAATTGATCTGATCCTTTAGCAAAATACATGTGCAAGAACTGAAGCAGATAGAGGAACTCCTTATTTTTTTTGATGGGAGGTGTTGTGGACGGCTTGTATGTAAAATTGTACAAAACTCAGCTAGTGTCAGTTCCTCCATTGATCATATGTGTAACAACAGAGTTTATTTTTGTCATTGTAGACAAAAGAGGAACTAGTCAATCCAAGCAATATTTTAAAAGAAAATTCCAGTCTTTTGCAAAATGTTTTTTTTTAGCTTTTTAGCTTTTTTTTTTTTTTGGTCATGCAAATTATCACGAGGGTGTGTTAGTGTTTTGAACGTCTAGGTTTAGGTTTATCTCTTTCTCTCTCTATGTAAAGTGGTGTATGCTGGGTGGAAGATCAGAAAACAATCTATCATTTATTTCATACATTGGTGGTCCAGGGTGTTTAAAGAGTATAACTACCCACCCAGATATCAGCAACTCGGTATGCAGAATGTCATGTACCACCTGCTGAACCAACATGCAAGAGCTCCAGCGACTCCTCTCAATGTTAGTAAATTACTTCATTCCTCACTCTGGATGGAGATATTACTCCTCTCAATGTTAGTAAATGACTTCACTCCTCACTCTGAATGGAGATATTACTCCTCTCCAGGGGCGGACTGACCATTTGGAAACTCGGGCACTGCCCGAGGGCCCGGGGTCACTAGGGGGCCCCATGAGATGCCCCTGGTACCTTTTTCATAGGCTTTTTTGAGTTTGGGCAAGGACACAGGGGCCCCATGATCCCCTATTGCCCGGGGGCCCCATGAGTTGTCAGTCCGCCCCTGCTCCTCTCGATGTTAGTAAATGACTTCACTCCTCACTCTGAATGGAGATATTACTCCTCTCGATGTTAGTAAATGACTTCACTCCTCACTCTGAATGGAGATATTACTCCTCTCGATGTTAGTAAATGACTTCACTCCTCACTCTGGATGGAGATATTACTCCTCTCAATGTTAGTAAATGACTTCACTCCTCACTCTGAATGGAGATATTACTCCTCTCCAGGGGCGGACTGACCATTTGGAAACTCGGGCACTGCCCGAGGGCCCGGGGTCAGTAGGGGGCCCCATGAGATGCCCCTGGTACCTTTTTCATAGGCTTTTTTGAGTTTGGGCAAGGACACAGGGGCCCCATGATCCCCTATTGCCCGGGGGCCCCATGAGTTGTCAGTCCGCCCCTGCTCCTCTCGATGTTAGTAAATGACTTCACTCCTCACTCTGAATGGAGATATTACTCCTCTCGATGTTGGTAAATGACTTCACTCCTCACTCTGAATGGAGATATTACTCCTCTCCAGGGGCGGACTGACCATTTGGAAACTCGGGCACTGCCCGAGGGCCCGGGGTCAGTAGGGGGCCCCATGAGATGCCCCTGGTACCTTTTTCATAGGCTTTTTTGAGTTTGGGCAAGGACACAGGGGCCCCATGATCCTCTATTGCCCGGGGGCCCCATGAGTTGTCAGTCCGCCCCTGCTCCTCTCGATGTTAGTAAATGACTTCACTCCTCACTCTGAATGGAGATATCTGTGTAGCACTACCCCCTTAAAGTGTTACTAAACAGTAAAAATAGTTTATTTCAGGTACCTGTATAGCGCTGTCAATTTACGCAGCACTTTACTCTCCCAAGAAAAAAACAAGCTAGCAATACACACCAAACTGAGCATGTGCAGAGTGACTCCACACGATATGCCTTATCAGGTGATAAGAGGGGGCACTGGAAGAAGGGGAGGATATATATTGTACGTTTACATCAGTCCCTAACCCTCAAGGGGTGTACAATCTAAGGGCCCTAACTCACATTCATACATACTAGGGTCAATTCCCCTACCAGCATGTCTTTGGAGTGTGGGAGGGAACCCATGCAGGCACAATTTGCAAACTCCAGGCAGGTGGTGCTGTGCTTGGGATTTGAACCAATGACCCTAGTACTGCCAGGTGAAAGTGCTAACCATTTAGCCACTGTGCTGCCCCAGTCCATACATACACATACTAGGACCAATTTAGAAAGGAGCCAATTCACCTACCAGCATGTCTTTGGAGTGTGGGAGGAAACCAGTCTGTATATGCAGTAAAGCATGTTTGTTATACTCACTGTGGAACCTAAGGGGTTTATCCTCTGCATTGTGTAAAAATGCTGTTTGATCCTGTCTTTTCTGATCCTCCTCCTCTTCCAGTGTCCCCTCTTATCTCCTGATAAGACATATCGTGTGGAGTCACTCTGCACATGCTCAGTTTGCTGTGTATTACTAGAGAGGTTTTTTTTTGTCTTGGGAGAGTGCATGTGATTAGCACAGGGCCAATCGGTGCTGTCCAGAAAGAGGTCAAGGGTTCTGCATCCTCCTAGCGTAGAATGAAAACTCCTCCTACAAGCTTTAACATGTGCTCAGCTGAGCTGGACACTGATAGAAGTCACAAGACTGCTATATACTGCTGATGAGTAAAGTTATTTAGCAGTTTATATTTATTGAAATAATTACACTTCCATGTTCTGTGTACTGTGAAAGACCAGATATAGTGAATGCAGGGTCCAGGGAGACCGGATATAGTGAATGCAGGGTCCTGGGAGAGCAGATATAGTGAATGCAGGGTCCTGGGAGACCAGATATAGTGAATGCAGGGTCCAGGGAGACCAGATATAGTGAATGCAGGGTCCTGGGAGACCAGATATAGTGAATGCAGGGTCCGGGGAGACCAGATATAGTGAATGCAGGGTCCGGGGAGAGCAGATATAGTGAATGCAGGGTCCGGGGAGACCAGATATAGTGAATTTGGGGACCGAGGAGACCAGATATAGTGAATGCAGGGTCCTGGGAGACCAGATATAGTGAATGCAGGGTGCGGGGAGACCAGATATAGTGAATGCAGTGTCCTGGGAGTCCAGATATAGCGAATGCAGGGTCCAGGGAGACCAGATATAGTGAATGCAGGGTCCGGGGAGACCAGATATAGTGAATGCAGGGTTCAGGGAGACCAGATATAGTGAATGCAGCATCCTGGGAGACCGGATATAGTGAATGCAGGGTCCTGGGAGACCGGATATAGTGAATGCAGGGTCCGCGGAGACCAGATATAGTGAATGCAGCATCCTGGGAGACCGGATATAGTGAATGCAGGGTCCTGGGAGACCGGATATAGTGAATGCAGGGTCCTGGGAGACCGGATATAGTGAATGCAGGGTCCTGGGAGACCGGATATAGTGAATGCAGGGTCCTGGGAGACCGGATATAGTGAATGCAGGGTCCGGGGAGACCGGATATAGTGAATGCAGGGTCCTGGGAAACCGGATATAGTGAATGCAGGGTCCTGGGAGACCGGATATAGTGAATGCACGGTCCTGGGAGACCGGATATAGTGAATGCAGGGTCCTGGGAGACCGGATATAGTGAATGCAGTGTCCGGGGAGACCGGATATAGTGAATGCAGGGTCCTGGGAGACCGGATATAGTGAATGCACGGTCCTGGGAGACCGGATATAGTGAATGCAGGGTCCTGGGAGACCAGATATAGTGAATGCAGGGTCCGGGGAGACCAGATATAGTGAATGCAGGGTCCTGGGTTTAGGAACACTTTAAGTGGACAGACCTGGGAGGACAAGGAGTCAAGGAAACCCTCGCAACCTCTGAAGAGACCATAATTGAAATTGGCTGCTATAATGTGTCCTGACCTTAAACCTTATGAAAAATGTGAACACAAACTGCTGTCACTGTTCACATCTACAAACTGTCAGATGCTTGGTATTTCATTTGACACAAATCTAGAAATGATACTGATAGTACATAATGGAAGAATATTCTTCCAGCAATGATATGTGGGTGGCACAAACTTCAAAGTTGCTAAACTGTGTGGGAAATGGCACAGTGCCCAGATAGTTATGAATTTCTACATTACCCAAAACTGTTTAGTCAGCAAGGAAAATGCACTTTGGAAATACCCCATTTACTATATGCTGAAGTTTTTTTGTTTTTCTGTGTGATCTGTTAGTGAAAATTGCTTATATTAACAAAAAAAGGTACTTTATGCAAAACCACTTGTTTTTAAAGGGAAGTGTTTTAGGTTTGGGGTTTTATTTTACATTGTTCTTTATTAAAGGTAAAAAAAATGTGCATTTATTATTTTGGTTGCAAGAGCCTGGAAAGCATTGCACCAGCAATCAGCAGATCACTGGTGCCATGCAGGTCTCCTACAGATCTGCCTGTATATTTGCTTGCCTGTACGGGATGCATGAGCAAGAAGATATACTGACAGGAAGAATCAAAGAACGCTGTGGAGCGCCATGGTAATTCATTCAGAACTGCGAGCCGACAGCCTCTAAGGCTATCGGGATTTGTAGTTCATTCATTCACAGAACACTGTGGCTTCAGCATTGGGAACATGTTACATGTTCCACCCTAAAAATGGATGGAACATTCAACATGTTCCCAAAGGTGAACTTATTATTTACGTTTTTATGATTTGAAAGTAAATAGATAGATAGAGAGAGAGAGAGAGAGAGAGAGAGAGAGATATGAGATAGATAGATAGATAGATAGATAGATAGATAGATAGATATGAGATAGATAGATAGATAGATAGATAGATAGATAGATATGAGATAGATAGATAGATAGATAGATAGATGATAGATATGAGACAGATAGATAGATAGATAGATAGATAGATAGATAGATAGATAGATAGATAGATAGATGATAGATATGAGACAGATAGATAGATAGATAGATAGATAGATAGATAGATAGATATGAGATAGATAGATAGATAGATAGATAGATAGATAGATAGATAGATATGAGATAGATAGATAGATAGATAGATGGTAGATAGATAGATAGATAGATGATAGATAGATAGATAGATAGATAGATAGATAGATAGATAGATAGATAGATAGATATGAGATAGATAGATAGATAGATAGATAGATGGTAGATAGATAGATAGATAGATAGATAGATAGATGATAGATAGATAGATAGATAGATAGATAGATAGATAGATGATAGATATGAGACAGATAGATAGATAGATAGATAGATAGATGATAGATAGATAGATAGATAGATAGATAGATAGATAGATAGATAGATATGAGATAGATAGATAGATAGATAGATAGATAGATAGATATGAGATAGATAGATAGATAGATAGATAGATGGTAGATAGATAGATAGATAGATGATAGATAGATAGATAGATAGATAGATAGATAGATAGATAGATAGATAGATAGATGATAGATATGAGACAGATAGATAGATAGATAGATAGATAGATGATAGATAGATAGATAGATAGATAGATAGATAGATAGATAGATAGATGATAGATATGAGATAGATAGATAGATAGATAGATAGATATGAGATAGATAGATATAATAGATAGATAGATAGATAGATAGATAGATAGATAGATAGATAGATATGAGATAGATAGATAGATAGATAGATAGATAGATAGATAGATAGATATGAGATAGATAGATAGATAGATAGATAGATAGATAGATAGATAGATATGAGATAGATAGATAGATAGATAGATAGATAGATATGAGATAGATAGATAGATAGATAGATAGATATGAGATAGATAGATAGATAGATAGAAAGATAGATAGATAGATAGATAGATAGACGGACAGACATGAGATGGATATTAGATATGAGATAAATATTAGATATGAGATAGACAATATGAGATAGACAGACGATATGAGATAGATAGAGCTAGGTGAGAATGATGTTCCCTCCACTTCCCAAAGCCTTCTGAGATACTAATGTCCAGGGGCAGACTGACAACTCATTGGGCCCCCAGGCAATAGCGGATCACGGGGCCCCTGTGTCCTTGCCCAAACTCAAAAAAGCCTATGAAAAGGGTACCAGGGGCATTTCATGGGGCCCCCTACTGACCCCGGGCCCTTGAGCAGGGCCCGAGTTTCCAAATGGTCAGTCCACCCCTGCTAATGTCACCCATCTCTGGAGGCTTTGGGGCAATGTCCAGCACTTTCGGCATTGGCTAGGGAATGTTGAACACAGTGCACATGTGCATTCACTTATCATTTGGGGGAGGGGGGATCAATTGCAAGAATCTGGAAAAGACAGCTGGCCCCTTGATGATGCCAATATGGAAGGTGGTGGCACAAGACTCGGCATGCACTGGTAGAGCTGCATGATACACCAGACAACGCTAAATTCACTGGTCAGGTGAGTATACTGTATGTCTTAGGACAACCAGTGGTCAATGGAGAAGAAAAAAACCTAAAGTGGCAGAGTGAAATTTAATGGTTGTGATTCAAAATATTTTTATTTCATAATAAAGATCCAAAGAGACAAACCAACATGTTTTAGGGGCCCCCCTTCACCAGAAATAAAGGAATATGAATATATTGTGTATCAAATAGTACTGAGAAATCTAAGTGAACAACTAAAAAGGCTATCTATCTGTGCATTTATTTATTTTTTTATTACAGGTACTTATATGGTGCACATGTACATTCACATCAGTCCCTAACCCTTAAGAGGCATACAATCTAAGGTCTCTAACTCACATTCATATATACACATACTAGGGCCAATTTAGACAGGAGCAGGGGCGGACTGACCATTTGGAAACTCGGCACTGCCCGAGGGCCCAGGGTCAGTAGGGGGCCCCATGAGATGCCCCTGGTACCTTTTTCATAGGCTTTTTTGAGTTTGGGCAAGGATACAGGGGCCCCATGATCCCCTATTGCCCAGGGGCCCCATGAGTTGTCAGTCGGCCCCTGGACAGGAGCCAATTATTTATTAATTACAGGTACTTATATAGCGCCATTAGTTTACACAGTGCTTGACATATATATTATACATTCACATCAGTCCCTAACCCTCAAGGGGTGTAAAATCTAAGGTCCCAAACTCACATATACAAAGGCCAATTTAGACAGGATCTAATTCACCTACCAGCATGTCTTTGGAGTGTGGGAGGAATCCAGAGTACCCAGAGGAAACCACACAGGCACAGGGAGAACATGCAAATAACCTACCAGCATGTCTTTGGTGTGTGGGAGGAAACTCACACAGGCAGAACATTCAAACTCCAGGCACGTGGTGCCATGGTTGGGATTTGAACCGAAGACCCTATTACTGCCAGGTGGAAGTGCTAAACATTTAGCCACTGTGCTGCATAAAAAATATTTAAAAAATCAGGCTGCTACACTGACCTATTATTTTAAATATTTAAGAAGTTCTGAACTGACACTCACTCAAAATACTCCAAGATTGATTCAGCTCATCTATTCAATAAAATATTTAATAAACAAAAAAATGTTGGTGTTGTTAAAATTTGCAAATAACACATATTAATAAAAAAATATTGGTTTACCTTATTACTAGAAATGTGCAAGCCAGAAATTTTCTTTTCATTTTGTTTTGGATGCATTTGTTCATTGAAGAATTTAATTTCATCATGTTCGTTTAACCGATTTGCTTTCCGAATTTGTTTTGCATCTTCGGCATTCATTTTGTATATTCCTTGGTCCGGGTGGATTGGAAAATTTTTGAAGGTTTTCTGAAAGATTACTATATATTCGATATATTATTGAATCGGACAGATTTGAATCAGAATATTTTTCGGACGCTAGTCCAACCCACCAAGAGAAATGGCATAAGCTAAATGGACAATATCCAGTGGCGTCATGTGCATCCAAATTAACAAATGGAACAAAATTTGGATCCATTCCTTATCCATAATAAATCCGAATCTGAATTATCGAACTAATTTGAAAGTTTAATTCATTTCCCCATGGGCCTGAATGACTATTGCCTCATGTGACATCATCTGAATGAAACGAATGAAACAAATACATTAGTTAATTTTCATTATAACTTTTTTCAAATTCGTTGACATCCAATATTATGTCCATTCGGAGATTCTTATACATCAAAATTTTCTAAAATTAAATTTTTGTCTAAAAAAACTAATCGTAACGAAATGCACGTCTATCTATTATATAGCCAGGTTAAAAAAAAGACACAAGTCCATCTAGTTCAACCAAGAGACAATTAATGAATAAATAAATAGAAAAACTCAATGCACACAATCCTATACCCACAGTTGATCCAGAGGAAGGCAAAAAACCCTAAAAAGAATGGTCAAGCTGAGAAAAAAAAAAACAACTCCATTCTGATCCACCAGAAAGCAATCAGATATTCCCTGGGTCAACCTTCTCTGGTTTATTGCACTGACCCCTATATCTGGTATTGTTTAACCCTCAGGCTCCCAACCCAACATGAGAAAAGCCCACGTCAATCTCCAAGTATAAAAAAAATAAATAGAATCTATTTGAAGCTTGGGCAGAATCTCACAAACCAGGCTGCTTGGCAACTTATACTTCCCTATCTTTTCAAAACAAGTGTTGTCATGGTTACTAATCAACTAGCAGTTAACAAACCAACAGAAGAATGTTGAAATTTCTCAAAATAAACTACCTGCAAATATAAGGAATTGGTCATGTCTGAACCAGGGGTGGACTGACAACTCATGGGGCCCCCGGGCAATAGGGGATCATGGGGCCCCTGTGTCCTTGCCCACACTCAAAAAGGCCTATGAAAAAGGTACCAGGGGAATCTCATGGGGCCCCCTACTGACCCCGGGCCCTCGGGCAGTGCCCGAGTTTCCAAATGGTCAGTCCGCCCCTGGTCTGAACTGATACAAGAAGAATGTGAATAATCAGACTTTTATGATAATTGTATACAGATAGTTACATGAAAAAAAGACACAAGTCCATCTAGTCCAACCAATAGAAAAAAAAGAGCAAACAAAAAGAAAACCTCCATACACACAATCCTATACCCAAGGATGATCCAGAGGAAGGCAAAACCCCCCAATAATGTATGATCCAAATCACTCCGGTGGGGGAAAAAAGTTTCTTTTTGATCCCCCAGGAGGCAATCTGATAGTCACTGGATCAACAATCTCCAGTTATAACTAGAACTTGCCAGAACTAGTTTTTTAGGCAGTCAATTCCACATTTTCTTAGCTCTTACAGTAAGATAGTCTTCCTGTATGTGGAGATTAAATCTATTTTCCTCCATACATAAAAGTATGCCCCCATATCCTCTATAATGACCTGAACATAAATAAATCTACACCAAGTTCACTATATGGAGCACTTATGTATTATACATGGAGATCATATCCCCCCTTATGTATTATACATGGAAATCATATCCCCCCTTATGTATTATACATGGAGATCATATCCCCCCTTATGTATTATACATGGAGATCATATCCCCCTTATGTATTATACATGGAGATCATATCCCCCTTATGTATTATACATGGAGATCATATCCCCCTTATGTATTATACATGGAGATCATATCCCCCTTATGTATTATACATGGAGATCATATCCCCCTTATGTATTATACATGGTGATCATATCCCCCCTTATGTATTATACATGAAGATCATGTCCCCCCTTATGTATTATACATGGAGATCATACCCCCCTTATGTATTATACATGGAGCTCATATCCCCCCTTATGTATTATACATGGTGATCATATCCCCCCTTATGTATTATACATGGAGATCATACCCCCCTTATGTATTATACATGGAGCTCATATCCCCCCTTATGTATTATACACGGAGATCATATCCCCCCTTATGTATTATACTTGGAGATCATATCCCCCTTATGTATTATACATGGAGCTCATATCCCCCCTTATGTATTATACACGGAGATCATATCCCCCCTTATGTATTATACTTGGAGATTATATCCCCCTTATGTATTATACATGGAGCTCATATCCCCCCTTATGTATTATACATGGAGATCATATCCCCCCTTATGTATTATACATGGAGATCATATCCCCCTTATGTATTATACATGGAGATCATATCCCCCTTATGTATTATACATGGAGATCATAACCCCCTTATGTATTATACATGGAGATCATGTCCCCCCTTATGTATTATACATGGAGATCATACCCCCCTTATGTATTAAACATGGAGCTCATATCCCCCCTTATGTATTATACATGGTGATCATATCCCCCCTTATGTATTATACATGGAGATCATATCCCCCCTTATGTATTATACATGGAGATCATATCCCCCTTATGTATTATACATGGAGATCATAACCCCCTTATGTATTATACATGGAGATCATGTCCCCCCTTATGTATTATACATGGAGATCATACCCCCCCTTATGTATTATACATGGAGATCATATCCCCCTTATGTATTATACATGGAGCTCATATCCCCCCTTATGTATTATACATGGAGATCATATCCCCCCTTATGTATTATACACGGAGATCATATCCCCCCTTATGTATTATACATGGAGATCATATCCCCCTTATGTATTATACAGGGAGCTCATATCCCCCCTTATGTATTATACACAGAGATCATATCCCCCCTTATGTATTATACATGGAGATCATATCCCCCTTATGTATTATACATGGAGCTCATATCCCCCCTTATGTATTATACATGGAGATCATATCCCCCCTTATGTATTATACATGGAGATCATATCCCCCTTATGTATTATACATGGAGATCATATCCCCCTTATGTATTATACATGGAGATCATAACTCCCTTATGTATTATACATGGAGATCATGTCCCCCCTTATGTATTATACATGGAGATCATACCCCCCTTATGTATTATACATGGAGCTCATATCCCCCCTTATGTATTATACATGGTGATCATATCCCCCCTTATGTATTATACATGGAGATCATATCCCCCCTTATGTATTATACATGGAGATCATATCCCCCTTATGTATTATACATGGAGATCATAACCCCCTTATGTATTATACATGGAGATCATGTCCCCCCTTATGTATTATACATGGAGATCATACCCCCCCTTATGTATTATACATGGAGATCATATCCCCCTTATGTATTATACATGGAGCTCATATCCCCCCTTATGTATTATACATGGAGATCATATCCCCCCTTATGTATTATACACGGAGATCATATCCCCCCTTATGTATTATACATGGAGATCATATCCCCCTTATGTATTATACATGGAGCTCATATCCCCCCTTATGTATTATACACGGAGATCATATCCCCCCTTATGTATTATACATGGAGATCATATCCCCCTTATGTATTATACATGGAGCTCATATCCCCCCTTATGTATTATACATGGAGATCATATCCCCCCTTATGTATTATACATGGAGATCATAACCCCCTTATGTATTATACATGGAGATCATGCCCCCCCTTATGTATTATACTTGGAGATCATACCCCCCTTATGTATTATACATGGAGCTCATATCCCCCTTATGTATTATACATGGTGATCATATCCCCCCTTATGTATTATACATGGAGCTCATATCCCCCCTTATGTATTATACATGGTGATCATATCCCCCTTATGTATTATACATGGAGATCATAACCCCCTTATGTATTATACATGGAGATCATGTCCCCCCTTATGTATTATACATGGAGATCATACCCCCCTTATGTATTATACATGGAGCTCATATCCCCCCTTATGTATTATACACGGAGATCATATCCCCCCTTATGTATTATACATGGAGATCATATCCCCCTTATGTATTATACATGGAGATCATATCCCCCCTTATGTATTATACATGGAGATCATATCCCCCTTATGTATTATACATGGAGATCATATCTCCCCTTATGTATTATACATGGTGATCATACCCCCCTTATGTATTATACATGGAGATCATGTCCCCCCTTATGTATTATACATGGAGATCATATCCCCCCCTTATGTATTATACATGGAGATCATATCCCCCTTATGTATTATACATGGAGATCATATCCCCCTTTATGTATTATACATGGAGATCATACCCCCCCTTATGTATTATACATGGTGATCATATCCCCCCTTATGTATTATACATGGAGATCATATCCCCCCTTATGTATTATACATGGAGATCATATCCCCCTTATGTATTATACATGGAGATCATATCCCCCTTATGTATTATACATGGAGATCATACCCCCCCTTATGTATTATACATGGAGATCATATCCCCCCTTATGTATTATACATGGAGATCATACCCCCCCTTATGTATTATACATGGAGATCATATCCCCCCTTATGTATTATACATGGTGATCATATCCCCCTTATGTATTATACATGGAGATCATATCCCCCCTTATGTATTATACATGGAGATCATATCCCCCCTTATGTATTATACATGGTGATCATATCCCCCTTATGTATTATACATGAAGATCATATTCCCGCTTATGTATCATACATGGAGATCATATCCCCCCTTATGTATTATACATGGAGATCATATCCCCCTTATGTATTATACATGGAGATCATATCCCCCCTTATGTATTATACATGGAGATCATATCCCCCTTATGTATTATACATGGAGATCATATTCCCGCTTATGTATCATACATGGAGATCATATCCCCCCTTATGTATTATACATGGTGATCATATCCTCCCTTTATGTATTATACATGGTGATCATATCCCCCTTATGTATTATACATGGAGATCATATCCCCCCTTATGTATTATACATGGGGATCATATCCCCCCTTATGTATTATACATGGTGATCATATCCCCCCTTATGTATTATACATGGAGATCATACCCCCCCTTATGTATTATACATGGAGATCATATCCCCCCTTATGTATTATACATGGTGATCATATCCCCCTTATGTATTATACATGGAGATCATATCCCCCCTTATGTATTATACATGGAGATCATATCCCCCCTTATGTATTATACATGGAGATCATATCCCCCCTTATGTATTATACATGGTGATTAGAGATGAGCGAATCGAAGTATCCGAAGTGGAATTCGAGTCGAATATCGGAAAAATTTCGATTCGTGCCGAATCCGAAAAATAGCCTAATTCGGACGCGCGAATCGAAATTTTTCAGAAAATGGCGGCTGACATGTGCGGCGACGGAGCGGGGATGTCTGGGAAGGCGCGCAGACAAGGCGCGCTGACCCATAATGCATTCCTCAACTACATGTGATCGCATCAGCCTATCAGCAGCCAGCCAGCCAGCACTGTGTAATGGTCGAGCTATAAATAGCGGCCATTTTGGAATTCTTCATTTGCCTGCAGTTATTGAACAGAGGCAGACCGCTCTGTACTAGGGACAGGGACAGAGTTAGGGCCACAGAAACGATAATTGGGGACAGAGAAAAGTTACTTAGGGACAGAGAACCATTACTCAGGGACACAGACTTGTTAATGAGGGCCACAGAATCGTTATTTAGGGACAAAGAAACGCTAGTTAGGGCCACAGAATTCATAATCAGGGACAGACAGAATTGTTACTCAGTGCCAGAGAATTGTTACTTAGGGCCACAGAAACGTTATTAGGGCCACAGAATTGTTACTCAGGGACAGACAGAATTGTTACTGAGTGCCAGAGAATTGTTACTCAGGGACAGACAGAATTGTTACTGAGTGCCAGAGAATTGTTACTTAGGGCCACAGAAACTTTAATTAGGGCCACAGAATTTTTACTCAGGGACAGACAGAATTGTTACTGAGTGCCAGAGAATTGTTACTCAGGGACAGACAGAATTGTTACTGAGTGCCAGAGAATTGTTACTTAGGGCCACAGAAACTTTACTTAGGGCCACAGAATTTTTACTCAGGGACAGACAGAATTGTTACTGAGTGCCAGAGAATTGTTACTCAGGGACAGACAGAATTGTTACTGAGTGCCAGAGAATTGTTACTTAGGGCCACAGAAACTTTACTTAGGGCCACAGAATTGTTACTCGCACAGACACAGAATTGTTACTCGCACAGACACAGAATTGTTACTGAAGGCCACAGAACTGTTACTTAGGGCCACAGAATTGTTACTCGCACAGACACAGAATTGTTACTCGCACAGACACAGAACTGTTACTGAGGGCCACAGAACTGTTACTTAGGGCCACAGAATTGTTACTCGCACAGACACAGAATTGTTACTCAGGGCCACAGAACTGTTACTTAGGGACAAAGAAACGCTAGTTAGGGCCACAGAATTCATACTCAGGGACAGACAGAATTGTTACGGAGTGCCAGAGAATTGTTACTCTGGGCCACAGAAACTTTACTTAGGGCCACAGAATTTTTACTCAGGGACAGACAGAATTGTTACTGAGTGCCAGAGAATTGTTACTCAGGGACAGACAGAATTGTTACGGAGTGCCAGAGAATTGTTACTCAGGGCCACAGAAACTTTACTTAGGGCCACAGAATTTTTACTCAGGGACAGACAGAATTGTTACTGAGTGCCAGAGAATTGTTACTCAGGGACAGACAGAATTGTTACTGAGTGCCAGAGAATTGTTACTTAGGGCCACAGAAACTTTACTTAGGGCCACAGAATTGTTACTCGCACAGACACAGAATTGTTACTCGCACAGACACAGAATTGTTACTGAAGGCCACAGAACTGTTACTTAGGGCCACAGAATTGTTACTCGCACAGACACAGAATTGTTACTCGCACAGACACAGAACTGTTACTGAGGGCCACAGAACTGTTACTTAGGGACAAAGAAACGCTAGTTAGGGCCACAGAATTCATACTCAGGGACAGACAGAATTGTTACGGAGTGCTAGAGAATTGTTACTCTGGGCCACAGAAACTTTACTTAGGGCCACAGAATTTTTACTCAGGGACAGACAGAATTGTTACTGAGTGCCAGAGAATTGTTACTCAGGGACAGACAGAATTGTTACGGAGTGCCAGAGAATTGTTACTCAGGGCCACAGAAACTTTACTTAGGGCCACAGAATTTTTACTCAGGGACAGACAGAATTGTTACTGAGTGCCAGAGAATTGTTACTCAGGGACAGACAGAATTGTTACGGAGTGCCAGAGAATTGTTACTTAGGGCCACAGAAACTTTACTTAGGGCCACAGAATTGTTACTCGCACAGACACAGAATTGTTACTCGCACAGACACAGAACTGTTACTGAGGGCCACAGAAACTTTACTTAGGGACAAAGAAACGCTAGTTAGGGCCACGGAATTCATACTCAGGGACAGACAGAATTGTTACGGAGTGCCAGAGAATTGTTACTCAGGGACAGACAGAATTGTTACGGAGTGCCAGAGAATTGTTACTCAGGGACAGACAGAATTGTTACTGAGTGCCAGAGAATTGTTACTTAGGGCCACAGAAACTTTAATTAGGGCCACAGAATTTTTACTCAGGGACAGACAGAATTGTTACTGAGTGCCAGAGAATTGTTACTCAGGGACAGACAGAATTGTTACCGAGTGCCAGAGAATTGTTACTCAGGGACAGACAGAATTGTTACTGAGTGCCAGAGAATTGTTACTTAGGGCCACAGAAACTTTAATTAGGGCCACAGAATTTTTACTCAGGGACAGACAGAATTGTTACTGAGTGCCAGAGAATTGTTACTCAGGGACAGACAGAATTGTTACGGAGTGCCAGAGAATTGTTACTCAGGGCCACAGAAACTTTACTTAGGGCCACAGAATTTTTACTCAGGGACAGACAGAATTGTTACTGAGTGCCAGAGAATTGTTACTCAGGGACAGACAGAATTGTTACTGAGTGCCAGATAATTGTTACTCAGGGCCCCAGAAACTTTACTTAGGGCCAGAGAATTGTTACTCAGGGACAGACAGAATTGTTACTGAGTGCCAGAGAATTGTTACTTAGGGCCACAGAAACTTTAATTAGGGCCACAGAATTTTTACTCAGGGACAGACAGAATTGTTACTGAGTGCCAGAGAATTGTTACTCAGGGACAGACAGAATTGTTACTGAGTGCCAGAGAATTGTTACTTAGGGCCACAGAAACTTTACTTAGGGCCACAGAATTTTTACTCAGGGACAGACAGAATTGTTACTGAGTGCCAGAGAATTGTTACTCAGGGACAGACAGAATTGTTACTGAGTGCCAGAGAATTGTTACTTAGGGCCACAGAAACTTTACTTAGGGCCACAGAATTGTTACTCGCACAGACACAGAATTGTTACTCGCACAGACACAGAATTGTTACTGAAGGCCACAGAACTGTTACTTAGGGCCACAGAATTGTTACTCGCACAGACACAGAATTGTTACTCGCACAGACACAGAACTGTTACTGAGGGCCACAGAACTGTTACTTAGGGCCACAGAATTGTTACTCGCACAGACACAGAATTGTTACTCAGGGCCACAGAACTGTTACTTAGGGACAAAGAAACGCTAGTTAGGGCCACAGAATTCATACTCAGGGACAGACAGAATTGTTACGGAGTGCCAGAGAATTGTTACTCTGGGCCACAGAAACTTTACTTAGGGCCACAGAATTTTTACTCAGGGACAGACAGAATTGTTACTGAGTGCCAGAGAATTGTTACTCAGGGACAGACAGAATTGTTACGGAGTGCCAGAGAATTGTTACTCAGGGCCACAGAAACTTTACTTAGGGCCACAGAATTTTTACTCAGGGACAGACAGAATTGTTACTGAGTGCCAGAGAATTGTTACTCAGGGACAGACAGAATTGTTACTGAGTGCCAGAGAATTGTTACTTAGGGCCACAGAAACTTTACTTAGGGCCACAGAATTGTTACTCGCACAGACACAGAATTGTTACTCGCACAGACACAGAATTGTTACTGAAGGCCACAGAACTGTTACTTAGGGCCACAGAATTGTTACTCGCACAGACACAGAATTGTTACTCGCACAGACACAGAACTGTTACTGAGGGCCACAGAACTGTTACTTAGGGCCACAGAATTGTTACTCGCACAGACACAGAATTGTTACTCAGGGCCACAGAACTGTTACTTAGGGACAAAGAAACGCTAGTTAGGGCCACAGAATTCATACTCAGGGACAGACAGAATTGTTACGGAGTGCTAGAGAATTGTTACTCTGGGCCACAGAAACTTTACTTAGGGCCACAGAATTTTTACTCAGGGACAGACAGAATTGTTACTGAGTGCCAGAGAATTGTTACTCAGGGACAGACAGAATTGTTACGGAGTGCCAGAGAATTGTTACTCAGGGCCACAGAAACTTTACTTAGGGCCACAGAATTTTCACTCAGGGACAGACAGATTTGTTACTGAGTGCCAGAGAATTGTTACTCAGGGACAGACAGAATTGTTACGGAGTGCCAGAGAATTGTTACTTAGGGCCACAGAAACTTTACTTAGGGCCACAGAATTGTTACTCGCACAGACACAGAATTGTTACTCGCACAGACACAGAACTGTTACTGAGGGCCACAGAAACTTTACTTAGGGACAAAGAAACGCTAGTTAGGGCCACGGAATTCATACTCAGGGACAGACAGAATTGTTACGGAGTGCCAGAGAATTGTTACTCAGGGACAGACAGAATTGTTACGGAGTGCCAGAGAATTGTTACTCAGGGACAGACAGAATTGTTACTGAGTGCCAGAGAATTGTTACTTAGGGCCACAGAAACTTTAATTAGGGCCACAGAATTTTTACTCAGGGACAGACAGAATTGTTACTGAGTGCCAGAGAATTGTTACTCAGGGACAGACAGAATTGTTACCGAGTGCCAGAGAATTGTTACTCAGGGACAGACAGAATTGTTACTGAGTGCCAGAGAATTGTTACTTAGGGCCACAGAAACTTTAATTAGGGCCACAGAATTTTTACTCAGGGACAGACAGAATTGTTACTGAGTGCCAGAGAATTGTTACTCAGGGACAGACAGAATTGTTACGGAGTGCCAGAGAATTGTTACTCAGGGCCACAGAAACTTTACTTAGGGCCACAGAATTTTTACTCAGGGACAGACAGAATTGTTACTGAGTGCCAGAGAATTGTTACTCAGGGACAGACAGAATTGTTACTGAGTGCCAGATAATTGTTACTCAGGGCCCCAGAAACTTTACTTAGGGCCAGAGAATTTTTACTCAGGGACAGACAGAATTGTTACTGAGTGCCAGAGAATTGTTACTCAGGGACAGACAGAATTGTTACTGAGTGCCAGATAATTGTTACTCAGGGCCCCAGAAACTTTACTTAGGGCCACAGAATTTTTACTCAGGGACAGACAGAATTGTTACTGAGTGCCAGAGAATTGTTACTCAGGGACAGACAGAATTGTTACTGAGTGCCAGAGAATTGTTACTTAGGGCCACAGAAACTTTACTTAGGGCCACAGAATTGTTACTCGCACAGACACAGAATTGTTACTCGCACAGACACAGAATTGTTACTGAGGGCCACAGAACTGTTACTTGGGGCCACAGAAACGTTAATCAGGGACACAGAATTGTTACTGAGGGCCACAGAACTGTTACTTAGGGCCACAGAATTGTTACTCGCACAGACACAGAATTGTTACTCAGGGACACAGAATTGTTACTCAGGGACACATAATCGTTTAATTAAAGAGTATGTCAGACAACATGCAGAGGAGTGGCAGAGGAGGCAATGTTTTAGGAGCGAGCAGACGTGGCAGCAGAGGAAGGGGTCGAGGCAGCACTATTCGCAGCCAGAGGCCAGTGCTCCCGGTGTCATCCAGCGGTCGTGTCTCCACCGACAACCCTGCCGTCGTCGATTGGTTGGCTCGGTCGTCTTCCTCTTCCCAGGTCACCTCTGACACCTACAGCCAACGGTCGGTGGGTACGTCAGACACAACCGTTAGTTGGCATGGCCCGGGACCAAGCCCACTGAAATCACGTGTCCTCTACCTGCCCCTGTCCTTTGGTGTTCCTTCACCAAGCGAAGTATCGCATGCTGTGGGCTCAGCCCCACTGTACAGTGAGGAAGAGCTAACAGAGGGCGGTCAGGAACGGGGGGAGACATCCGCCTTTTCAGCAGCCAGGCGAAGAAGTAGTGGCGAGGAGAGTGGCTCGGTAGCCGGTCTAGAGACAGGTCTGTCTCCTGACCCAGACGCAGCCGAGGGGGCTAGTAGTGAGGCGGAGACCCTACTTGATGATGAGGAGGTTGATCGCACTTGGCAGCCTCGTCGTCATCAGGCAATTTCTTCCGCATCATCAGGAGAAGAGGGTGGCAGCTTGGCAGCGAGCAAAACAGTCGGTGGGTTGCCCAGGAGACAGCAGCAGGGTCGCAGCAGTGTCAGTGGAGCCAAACGTCCACGGAGTAGAGCACCAGCTCCACTGCAGCCTACCACCACGGCCAGTAGTGGTGCCGGTGTGCACGGAGGAAGCAGCAGTCAGCCAGTGAGGAGTATCGGGGGCAAAGTTTCCTACTCGGCGGTGTGGCAATTTTTCGTCAAGCCGCCCGAGGAAGTAAACGTAGCCGTATGTCGACTATGTGGCCAGAAAGTCAAGCGTGGCCAGGGGGCCCATGTTGGGACTACAGCGTTGCGGCAGCATATGCAGCGTCGCCATTTGGTGGCCTGGGAAAACCGTGATAAAGATACGGCGGTTCTGCCCGCCCCAGCCCCCGCTCCATCACCCGCTCCGTTACTTGCTCCGTCACCCGACGTCAATCGCCCTCCATCAGCCAGTCAAGGCTCCAACACCTCTGCTGAGGGGAGTTGTCGCTCGTTGGCATCTTCCGCTCGTTCAGATGCTCCTTCTCCTGCTACTCCTCTTCACGGATTCCGTCAGCAGTCTTTCTTGGAATCCGTTTCCAAGAGACAACAGTTTGCGAGCACGCACCCGACGGTGCAAAAGCTGAACGTCCTCCTGTCCAAGTTGCTGGTGCTGCAGTCCCTCCCTTTCCAAGTGGTGGACTCAGCACCTTTCAGAGAAATGATGGCTTGTGCCGCGCCGCGGTGGAGAGTGCCAAGCCGTCATTTCTTCGCCAAAAAGGCAGTGCCAGCCCTGCATTCACATGTAGAAGACATGGTGGGCCAGTCTTTGAGCATGTCGGTCTCTGCCAAAGTGCACGGCAGCGCCGACGTGTGGAGTTGTAACTATGGTCAGGGACAGTACATGTCATTTACGGCCCACTGGGTGAACGTGGTGCCGTCACAGCCGCACCAGCAACTTGGACAGGTCACGCCGCTTTTGCCTCCACGTTTGCACGTCCTTGGTCCGGCAAAGATGTCCGCCTCTACCACCTCTTCTTCCGCCGTGTCCTCAGCCGCCACCCCCGTGCCAAGTCCCATTACCCGACCGGCATATCACATGTGCAGGGCGCAACGGTGTCACGCTGTTCTGCACCTGGTATGCCTTGGCGAACGTAGTCACACAGGGGAGGAACTTCTGAGTGTAATGAACAGAGAAATCGACAGATGGCTGTCTCCGCGCAAACTGAAAATCGGAACCATGTTGACCGACAACGGAAAGAACATGGTGTCTGCTCTGCGTCAAGGAAGGTTGTGCCATGCGCCATGCATGGCTCACGTGTTCAATCTGGTTGTCAAGCGGTTCTTAAAATCCACCATCCCACTGCAAGACATCCTTAAAATGTCACGTAAACTTTGCATGCATTTCAGCCATTCCTACACCGCAAAGCACACCCTCCTTGAGCTGCAGCGGCAGAACGGAATTCCACAGCATCGCCTGATCTGCGACGTTGCAACAAGGTGGAATTCAACCCTACACATGTTAGACCGCCTTTACGAACAGCGAAAGGCCATCACCGATTTCCTGATGTTACAAGCGGATAAAGGTACTCCCCTGTGTAACTTCGATGTCAGCCATTGGCAGCTCATGCGTGACACCTGCCGCTTGCTCAGGCCCTTTGAGGAGGCCACGCTATTCGTGAGTCGGCAGGACTATGGGATGAACGACGTCATTCCTCTGTTGCACGTCCTTGAACAAATGCTGTTAACAATGGCTGGTCAGGGTGCGGTAGACGTGGCGCACAGATCTCAACGCCACATGACCCCTGTGGGGGCAGGACAGGAAGAAGAGGAGGAGGTAGAGGAGGACATTTGTGCTCAGGAATTATTGAGTGAAATGGGTGGTTTTTCCACTCAGCGGACAGGAGTGGAGGAGCAGGAGCATCTGGTAGAGGAGGAGGAGGAGGAGACAGAGGACCCAGACGCACCGTGGCAGTATGCTGTGGAGATGGAGGCAGGGAGTCCCTCGCATTCCTTGGCACAAATGGCCCATAGCATGCTCGGTTGCTTGCGTAGCGACAGCCGAATAATAACCATCAGACAGAGGGATGACTTTTGGCTGTCCACCTTGTTGGACCCTCGCTACCGTTCCAAAATGGTGGCCTTTTTCACACCTGCTGAGAGGGAGGCCAAAATAACGTACTATAAAAACCACCTATGTAGTCAGTTGGTCTCTGCCTTTGTGCGCCAACGTCCATCCTCAGACACTGTGGGCCCTGTGCGCTCGCGTTCCGCTGCCATGGCAGCAGGGGAGGGGTGGGGTGGTAGGAGCAGTGGCAGCTCCACCAGCAGCAGCTGCCTCAGTCTGCAGTCGATGATGAGTAGCTTTCTTCACCAGCGCAGTGAGGAAACTACTAACCAGCCGCAGCAGCAGCAGCAGCATCAGGTGGACCTGGAGCAGGACCTCAAACAACAGGCTTGGGCCTACTTGGACAGCACCCTGCCAACCGAGGTAGACAATCCCCTTGACTACTGGGCAACGAAACTTGACCTTTGGCCCCAACTAGCTGAATTTGCCCTTGAAAGGCTGTCATGCCCGGCCAGTAGCGTGGCATCGGAGCGCGTGTTTAGTGCGGCAGGAGGTATTGTAACTCCGCGGAGGACACGACTGTCCACCCAAAGTGTGGAGAGACTCACGTTTGTGAAAATGAATCAGGCGTGGATTAGTCTGGATTTCAAACCACCAGTTCCTGACACAACTGACTAAATCCGCCATGAATCATGCCTCAAACATGTGCCACTTTGAGGTCTCCTCACACACTGCTGGTGTGTAGAATTTTTTGACATAGGGTGCTGGCAGATTATGGGCCTCCCATAGCTGCTGCCAGGCCCCTAATCTGCCATAGGCCCCTATATACCGCTTCCTCATGCTGCTGCCAGGTCCAGAGTCTCTCATGGGTCCCTGTACGGCCTCCCATTGCTGCTGTCTCCATCGCCACACTCTGCCATGTGCCACTTTCAGGTCTCCTCACACACTGCTGGTGTGTAGAATTTTTTGACATAGGGTGCTGGCAGATTATGGGCCTCCTATAGCTGCTGCCAGGCCCCTAATCTGCCATAGGCCCCTATATACCGCTTCCTCATGCTGCTGCCAGGTCCAGAGTCTCTCATGGGTCCCTGTACGGCCTCCCATTGCTGCTGTCTCCATCGCCACACCCTGCCATGTGCCACTTTCAGGTCTCCTCACACACTGCTGGTGTGTAGAATTTTTTGACATAGGGTGCTGGCAGATTATGGGCCTCCTATAGCTGCTGCCAGGCCCCTAATCTGCCATAGGCCCCTATATACCGCTTCCTCATGCTGCTGCCAGGTCCAGAGTCTGTCATGGGTCCCTGTACGGCCTCCCATTGCTGCTGTCTCCATCGCCACACTCTGCCATGTGCCACTTTCAGGTCTCCTCACACACTGCTGGTGTGTAGAATTTTTTGACATAGGGTGCTGGCAGATTATGGGCCTCCCATAGCTGCTGCCAGGCCCCTAATCTGCCATAGGCCCCTATATACCGCCTCCTCATGCTGCTGCCAGGTCCAGAGTCTGTCATGGGTCCCTGTACGGCCTCCCATTGCTGCTGTCTCCATCGCCACACTCTGCCATGTGCCACTTTCAGGTCTCCTCACACACTGCTGGTGTGTAGAATTTTTTGACATAGGGTGCTGGCAGATTATGGGCCTCCCATTGCTGCTGCCAGGCCCCTAATCTGCCATAGGCCCCTATATACCGCTTCCTCATGCTGCTGCCAGGTCCAGAGTCTGTCATGGGTCCCTGTACGGCCTCCCATTGCTGCTGTCTCCATCGCCACACTCTGCCATGTGCCACTTTCAGGTCTCCTCACACACTGCTGGTGTGTAGAATTTTTTGACATAGGGTGCTGGCAGATTATGGGCCTCCCATAGCTGCTGCCAGGCCCCTAATCTGCCATAGGCCCCTATATACCGCCTCCTCATGCTGCTGCCAGGTCCAGAGTCTGTCATGGGTCCCTGTACGGCCTCCCATTGCTGCTGTCTCCATCGCCACACTCTGCCATGTGCCACTTTCAGGTCTCCTCACACACTGCTGGTGTGTAGAATTTTTTGACATAGGGTGCTGGCAGATTATGGGCCTCCCATTGCTGCTGCCAGGCCCCTAATCTGCCATAGGCCCCTATATACCGCTTCCTCATGCTGCTGCCAGGTCCAGAGTCTGTCATGGGTCCCTGTACGGCCTCCCATTGCTGCTGTCTCCATCGCCACACTCTGCCATGTGCCACTTTCAGGTCTCCTCACACACTGCTGGTGTGTAGAATTTTTTGACATAGGGTGCTGGCAGATTATGGGCCTCCTATAGCTGCTGCCAGGCCCCTAATCTGCCATAGGCCCCTATATACCGCTTCCTCATGCTGCTGCCAGGTCCAGAGTCTCTCATGGGTCCCTGTACGGCCTCCCATTGCTGCTGTCTCCATCGCCACACTCTGCCATGTGCCACTTTCAGGTCTCCTCACACACTGCTGGTGTGTAGAATTTTTTGACATAGGGTGCTGGCAGATTATGGGCCTCCCATTGCTGCTGCCAGGCCCCTAATCTGCCATAGGCCCCTATATACCGCTTCCTCATGCTGCTGCCAGGTCCAGAGTCTCTCGTGGGTCCCTGTACGGCCTCCCATTGCTGCTGTCTCCATCGCCACACTCTGCCATGTGCCACTTTCAGGTCTCCTCACACACTGCTGGTGTGTAGAATTTTTTGACATAGGGTGCTGGCAGATTATGGGCCTCCTATAGCTGCTGCCAGGCCCCTAATCTGCCATAGGCCCCTATATACCGCTTCCTCATGCTGCTGCCAGGTCCAGAGTCTGTCATGGGTCCCTGTACGGCCTCCCATTGCTGCTGTCTCCATCGCCACACTCTGCCATGTGCCACTTTCAGGTCTCCTCACACACTGCTGGTGTGTAGAATTTTTTGACATAGGGTGCTGGCAGATTATGGGCCTCCTATAGCTGCTGCCAGGCCCCTAATCTGCCATAGGCCCCTATATACCGCTTCCTCATGCTGCTGCCAGGTCCAGAGTCTCTCATGCCATGTGCCACTTTCAGGTCTCCTCACACTGCTGGTGTGTTGAATTTTTTGACATAGGGTGCTGGCAGATTATGGGCCTCCCATAGCTGCTGCCAGGCCCCTAATCTGCCATAGGCCCCTATATACCGCCTCCTCATGCTGCTGCCAGGTCCAGAGTCTGTCATGGGTCCCTGTACGGCCTCCCATTGCTGCTGTCTCCATCGCCACACTCTGCCATGTGCCACTTTCAGGTCTCCTCACACACTGCTGGTGTGTAGAATTTTTTGACATAGGGTGCTGGCAGATTATGGGCCTCCTATAGCTGCTGCCAGGCCCCTAATCTGCCATAGGCCCCTATATACCGCTTCCTCATGCTGCTGCCAGGTCGAGAGTCTCTCATGGGTCCCTGTACGGCCTCCCATTGCTGCTGTCTCCATCGCCACACTCTGCCATGTGCCACTTTCAGGTCTCCTCACACACTGCTGGTGTGTAGAATTTTTTGACATAGGGTGCTGGCAGATTATGGGCCTCCTATAGCTGCTGCCAGGCCCCTAATCTGCCATAGGCCCCTATATACCGCCTCCTCATGCTGCTGCCAGGTCCAGAGTCTCTCATGGGTCCCTGTACGGCCTCCCATTGCTGCTGTCTCCATCGCCACGCTCTGCCATGTGCCACTTTCAGGTCTCCTCACACACTGCTGGTGTGTAGAATTTTTTGACATAGGGTGCTGGCAGATTATGGGCCTCCCATAGCTGCTGCCAGGCCCCTAATCTGCCATAGGCCCCTATATACCGCTTCCTCATGCTGCTGCCAGGTCCAGAGTCTCTCATGGGTCCCTGTACGGCCTCCCATTGCTGCTGTCTCCATCGCCACACTCTGCCATGTGCCACTTTCAGGTCTCCTCACACACTGCTGGTGTGTAGAATTTTTTGACATAGGGTGCCGGCAGATTATGGGCCTCCTATAGCTGCTGCCAGGCCCCTAATCTGCCATAGGCCCCTATATACCGCTTCCTCATGCTGCTGCCAGGTCCAGAGTCTGTCATGGGTCCCTGTACGGCCTCCCATTGCTGCTGTCTCCATCGCCACACTCTGCCATGTGCCACTTTCAGGTCTCCTCACACACTGCTGGTGTGTAGAATTTTTTGACATAGGGTGCTGGCAGATTATGGGCCTCCCATAGCTGCTGCCAGGCCCCTAATCTGCCATAGGCCCCTATATACCGCCTCCTCATGCTGCTGCCAGGTCCAGAGTCTGTCATGGGTCCCTGTACGGCCTCCCATTGCTGCTGTCTCCATCGCCACACTCTGCCATGTGCCACTTTCAGGTCTCCTCACACACTGCTGGTGTGTAGAATTTTTTGACATAGGGTGCTGGCAGATTATGGGCCTCCCATTGCTGCTGCCAGGCCCCTAATCTGCCATAGGCCCCTATATACCGCTTCCTCATGCTGCTGCCAGGTCCAGAGTCTGTCATGGGTCCCTGTACGGCCTCCCATTGCTGCTGTCTCCATCGCCACACTCTGCCATGTGCCACTTTCAGGTCTCCTCACACACTGCTGGTGTGTAGAATTTTTTGACATAGGGTGCTGGCAGATTATGGGCCTCCCATAGCTGCTGCCAGGCCCCTAATCTGCCATAGGCCCCTATATACCGCCTCCTCATGCTGCTGCCAGGTCCAGAGTCTGTCATGGGTCCCTGTACGGCCTCCCATTGCTGCTGTCTCCATCGCCACACTCTGCCATGTGCCACTTTCAGGTCTCCTCACACACTGCTGGTGTGTAGAATTTTTTGACATAGGGTGCTGGCAGATTATGGGCCTCCCATTGCTGCTGCCAGGCCCCTAATCTGCCATAGGCCCCTATATACCGCTTCCTCATGCTGCTGCCAGGTCCAGAGTCTGTCATGGGTCCCTGTACGGCCTCCCATTGCTGCTGTCTCCATCGCCACACTCTGCCATGTGCCACTTTCAGGTCTCCTCACACACTGCTGGTGTGTAGAATTTTTTGACATAGGGTGCTGGCAGATTATGGGCCTCCTATAGCTGCTGCCAGGCCCCTAATCTGCCATAGGCCCCTATATACCGCTTCCTCATGCTGCTGCCAGGTCCAGAGTCTCTCATGGGTCCCTGTACGGCCTCCCATTGCTGCTGTCTCCATCGCCACACTCTGCCATGTGCCACTTTCAGGTCTCCTCACACACTGCTGGTGTGTAGAATTTTTTGACATAGGGTGCTGGCAGATTATGGGCCTCCCATTGCTGCTGCCAGGCCCCTAATCTGCCATAGGCCCCTATATACCGCTTCCTCATGCTGCTGCCAGGTCCAGAGTCTCTCGTGGGTCCCTGTACGGCCTCCCATTGCTGCTGTCTCCATCGCCACACTCTGCCATGTGCCACTTTCAGGTCTCCTCACACACTGCTGGTGTGTAGAATTTTTTGACATAGGGTGCTGGCAGATTATGGGCCTCCTATAGCTGCTGCCAGGCCCCTAATCTGCCATAGGCCCCTATATACCGCTTCCTCATGCTGCTGCCAGGTCCAGAGTCTGTCATGGGTCCCTGTACGGCCTCCCATTGCTGCTGTCTCCATCGCCACACTCTGCCATGTGCCACTTTCAGGTCTCCTCACACACTGCTGGTGTGTAGAATTTTTTGACATAGGGTGCTGGCAGATTATGGGCCTCCTATAGCTGCTGCCAGGCCCCTAATCTGCCATAGGCCCCTATATACCGCTTCCTCATGCTGCTGCCAGGTCCAGAGTCTCTCATGCCATGTGCCACTTTCAGGTCTCCTCACACTGCTGGTGTGTTGAATTTTTTGACATAGGGTGCTGGCAGATTATGGGCCTCCCATAGCTGCTGCCAGGCCCCTAATCTGCCATAGGCCCCTATATACCGCCTCCTCATGCTGCTGCCAGGTCCAGAGTCTGTCATGGGTCCCTGTACGGCCTCCCATTGCTGCTGTCTCCATCGCCACACTCTGCCATGTGCCACTTTCAGGTCTCCTCACACTGCTGGTGTGTAGAATTTTTTGACATAGGGTGCTGGCAGATTACGGGCCTCCCATTGCTGCTGCCAGGCCCCTAATCTGCCATGGGCCCCTATATACCGCCTCCTCATGCTGCTGCCAGGTCCAGAGTCTGTCATGGGTCCCTGTACGGCCTCCCATTGCTGCTGTCTCCATCGCCACACTCTGCCATGTGCCACTTTCAGGTCTCCTCACACACTGCTGCTGTGTAGAATTTTTTGACATAGGGTGCTGGCAGATTATGGGCCTCCCATTGCTGCTGCCAGGCCCCTAATCTGCCATAGGCCCCTATATACCGCTTCCTCATGCTGCTGCCAGGTCCAGAGTCTCTCATGGGTCCCTGTACGGCCTCCCATTGCTGCTGTCTCCATCGCCACACTCTGCCATGTGCCACTTTCAGGTCTCCTCACACACTGCTGGTGTGTAGAATTTTTTGACATAGGGTGCTGGCAGATTATGGGCCTCCTATAGCTGCTGCCAGGCCCCTAATCTGCCATAGGCCCCTATATACCGCTTCCTCATGCTGCTGCCAGGTCCAGAGTCTCTCATGCCATGTGCCACTTTCAGGTCTCCTCACACTGCTGGTGTGTTGAATTTTTTGACATAGGGTGCTGGCAGATTATGGGCCTCCCATAGCTGCTGCCAGGCCCCTAATCTGCCATAGGCCCCTATATACCGCCTCCTCATGCTGCTGCCAGGTCCAGAGTCTGTCATGGGTCCCTGTACGGCCTCCCATTGCTGCTGTCTCCATCGCCACACTCTGCCATGTGCCACTTTCAGGTCTCCTCACACACTGCTGGTGTGTAGAATTTTTTGACATAGGGTGCTGGCAGATTATGGGCCTCCTATAGCTGCTGCCAGGCCCCTAATCTGCCATAGGCCCCTATATACCGCTTCCTCATGCTGCTGCCAGGTCGAGAGTCTCTCATGGGTCCCTGTACGGCCTCCCATTGCTGCTGTCTCCATCGCCACACTCTGCCATGTGCCACTTTCAGGTCTCCTCACACACTGCTGGTGTGTAGAATTTTTTGACATAGGGTGCTGGCAGATTATGGGCCTCCTATAGCTGCTGCCAGGCCCCTAATCTGCCATAGGCCCCTATATACCGCCTCCTCATGCTGCTGCCAGGTCCAGAGTCTCTCATGGGTCCCTGTACGGCCTCCCATTGCTGCTGTCTCCATCGCCACACTCTGCCATGTGCCACTTTCAGGTCTCCTCACACACTGCTGGTGTGTAGAATTTTTTGACATAGGGTGCTGGCAGATTATGGGCCTCCCATAGCTGCTGCCAGGCCCCTAATCTGCCATAGGCCCCTATATACCGCTTCCTCATGCTGCTGCCAGGTCCAGAGTCTCTCATGGGTCCCTGTACGGCCTCCCATTGCTGCTGTCTCCATCGCCACACTCTGCCATGTGCCACTTTCAGGTCTCCTCACACACTGCTGGTGTGTAGAATTTTTTGACATAGGGTGCCGGCAGATTATGGGCCTCCTATAGCTTCTGCCAGGCCCCTAATCTGCCATAGGCCCCTATATACCGCTTCCTCATGCTGCTGCCAGGTCCAGAGTCTCTCATGGGTCCCTGTACAGCCTCCCATTGCTGCTGTCTCCATCGCCACACTCTGCCATGTGCCACTTTCAGGTCTCCTCACACAATGCTGGTGTGTAGAATTTTTTGACATAGGGTGCTGGCAGATTATGGGCCTCCTATAGCTGCTGCCAGGCCCCTAATCTGCCATAGGCCCCTATATACCGCCTCCTCATGCTGCTGCCAGGTCCAGAGTCTCTCATGGGTCCCTGTACGGCCTCCCATTGCTGCTGTCTCCATCGCCACACTCTGCCATGTGCCACTTTCAGGTCTCCTCACACACTGCTGGTGTGTAGAATTTTTTGACATAGGGTGCTGGCAGATTATGGGCCTCCCATAGCTGCTGCCAGGCCCCTAATCTGCCATAGGCCCCTATATACCGCTTCCGCATGCTGCTGCCAGGTCCAGAGTCTCTCATGGGTCCCTGTACGGCCTCCCATTGCTGCTGTCTCCATCGCCACACTCTGCCATGTGCCACTTTCAGGTCTCCTCACACACTGCTGGTGTGTAGAATTTTTTGACATAGGGTGCCGGCAGATTATGGGCCTCCTATAGCTGCTGCCAGGCCCCTAATCTGCCATAGGCCCCTATATACCGCTTCCTCATGCTGCTGCCAGGTCCAGAGTCTCTCATGGGTCCCTGTACGGCCTCCCATTGCTGCTGTCTCCATCGCCACACTCTGCCATGTGCCACTTTCAGGTCTCCTCACACACTGCTGGTGTGTAGAATTTGTTGACATAGGGTGCTGGCAGATTATGGGCCTCCTATAGCTGCTGCCAGGCCCCTAATCTGCCATAGGCCCCTATATACCGCTTCCTCATGCTGCTGCCAGGTCCAGAGTCTGTCATGGGTCCCTGTACGGCCTCCCATTGCTGCTGTCTCCATCGCCACACTCTGCCATGTGCCACTTTCAGGTCTCCTCACACTGCTGGTGTGTAGAATTTTTTGACATAGGGTGCTGGCAGATTACGGGCCTCCCATTGCTGCTGCCAGGCCCCTAATCTGCCATGGGCCCCTATATACCGCCTCCTCATGCTGCTGCCAGGTCCAGAGTCTGTCATGGGTCCCTGTACGGCCTCCCATTGCTGCTGTCTCCATCGCCACACTCTGCCATGTGCCACTTTCAGGTCTCCTCACACACTGCTGCTGTGTAGAATTTTTTGACATAGGGTGCTGGCAGATTATGGGCCTCCCATTGCTGCTGCCAGGCCCCTAATCTGCCATAGGCCCCTATATACCGCTTCCTCATGCTGCTGCCAGGTCGAGAGTCTCTCATGGGTCCCTGTACGGCCTCCCATTGCTGCTGTCTCCATCGCCACACTCTGCCATGTGCCACTTTCAGGTCTCCTCACACACTGCTGGTGTGTAGAATTTTTTGACATAGGGTGCTGGCAGATTATGGGCCTCCTATAGCTGCTGCCAGGCCCCTAATCTGCCATAGGCCCCTATATACCGCCTCCTCATGCTGCTGCCAGGTCCAGAGTCTGTCATGGGTCCCTGTACGGCCTCCCATTGCTGCTGTCTCCATCGCCACACTCTGCCATGTGCCACTTTCAGGTCTCCTCACACACTGCTGGTGTGTAGAATTTTTTGACATAGGGTGCTGGCAGATTATGGGCCTCCCATTGCTGCTGCCAGGCCCCTAATCTGCCATAGGCCCCTATATACCGCTTCCTCATGCTGCTGCCAGGTCCAGAGTCTCTCATGGGTCCCTGTACGGCCTCCCATTGCTGCTGTCTCCATCGCCACACTCTGCCATGTGCCACTTTCAGGTCTCCTCACACACTGCTGGTGTGTAGAATTTTTTGACATAGGGTGCCGGCAGATTATGGGCCTCCTATAGCTGCTGCCAGGCCCCTAATCTGCCATAGGCCCCTATATACCGCTTCCTCATGCTGCTGCCAGGTCCAGAGTCTCTCATGGGTCCCTGTACGGCCTCCCATTGCTGCTGTCTCCATCGCCACACTCTGCCACGTGCCACTTTCAGGTCTCCTCACACACTGCTGGTGTGTAGAATTTTTTGACATAGGGTGCTGGCAGATTATGGGCCTCCCATAGCTGCTGCCAGGCCCCTAATCTGCCATAGGCCCCTATATACCGCTTCCTCATGCTGCTGCCAGGTCCAGAGTCTCTCATGGGTCCCTGTACGGCCTCCCATTGCTGCTGTCTCCATCGCCACACTCTGCCATGTGCCACTTTCAGGTCTCCTCACACACTGCTGGTGTGTAGAATTTTTTGACATAGGGTGCCGGCAGATTATGGGCCTCCTATAGCTGCTGCCAGGCCCCTAATCTGCCATAGGCCCCTATATACCGCTTCCTCATGCTGCTGCCAGGTCGAGAGTCTCTCATGGGTCCCTGTACGGCCTCCCATTGCTGCTGTCTCCATCGCCACACTCTGCCATGTGCCACTTTCAGGTCTCCTCACACACTGCTGGTGTGTAGAATTTTTTGACATAGGGTGCTGGCAGATTATGGGCCTCCTATAGCTGCTGCCATGCCCCTAATCTGCCATAGGCCCCTATATACCGCCTCCTCATGCTGCTGCCAGGTCCAGAGTCTCTCATGGGTCCCTGTACGGCCTCCCATTGCTGCTGTCTCCATCGCCACACTCTGCCATGTGCCACTTTCAGGTCTCCTCACACTGCTGGTGTGTAGAATTTTTTGACATAGGGTGCTGGCAGATTACGGGCCTCCCATTGCTGCTGCCAGGCCCCTAATCTGCCATGGGCCCCTATATACCGCCTCCTCATGCTGCTGCCAGGTCCAGAGTCTGTCATGGGTCCCTGTACGGCCTCCCATTGCTGCTGTCTCCATCGCCACACTCTGCCATGTGCCACTTTCAGGTCTCCTCACACACTGCTGGTGTGTAGAATTTTTTGACATAGGGTGCTGGCAGATTATGGGCCTCCTATAGCTGCTGCCAGGCCCCTAATCTGCCATAGGCCCCTATATACCGCTTCCTCATGCTGCTGCCAGGTCCAGAGTCTCTCATGCCATGTGCCACTTTCAGGTCTCCTCACACTGCTGGTGTGTTGAATTTTTTGACATAGGGTGCTGGCAGATTATGGGCCTCCCATAGCTGCTGCCAGGCCCCTAATCTGCCATAGGCCCCTATATACCGCCTCCTCATGCTGCTGCCAGGTCCAGAGTCTGTCATGGGTCCCTGTACGGCCTCCCATTGCTGCTGTCTCCATCGCCACACTCTGCCATGTGCCACTTTCAGGTCTCCTCACACACTGCTGGTGTGTAGAATTTTTTGACATAGGGTGCTGGCAGATTATGGGCCTCCTATAGCTGCTGCCAGGCCCCTAATCTGCCATAGGCCCCTATATACCGCTTCCTCATGCTGCTGCCAGGTCGAGAGTCTCTCATGGGTCCCTGTACGGCCTCCCATTGCTGCTGTCTCCATCGCCACACTCTGCCATGTGCCACTTTCAGGTCTCCTCACACACTGCTGGTGTGTAGAATTTTTTGACATAGGGTGCTGGCAGATTATGGGCCTCCTATAGCTGCTGCCAGGCCCCTAATCTGCCATAGGCCCCTATATACCGCTTCCTCATGCTGCTGCCAGGTCCAGAGTCTCTCATGGGTCCCTGTACGGCCTCCCATTGCTGCTGTCTCCATCGCCACACTCTGCCATGTGCCACTTTCAGGTCTCCTCACACACTGCTGGTGTGTAGAATTTTTTGACATAGGGTGCTGGCAGATTATGGGCCTCCCATAGCTGCTGCCAGGCCCCTAATCTGCCATAGGCCCCTATATACCGCTTCCTCATGCTGCTGCCAGGTCCAGAGTCTCTCATGGGTCCCTGTACGGCCTCCCATTGCTGCTGTCTCCATCGCCACACTCTGCCATGTGCCACTTTCAGGTCTCCTCACACACTGCTGGTGTGTAGAATTTTTTGACATAGGGTGCCGGCAGATTATGGGCCTCCTATAGCTGCTGCCAGGCCCCTAATCTGCCATAGGCCCCTATATACCGCTTCCTCATGCTGCTGCCAGGTCCAGAGTCTCTCATGGGTCCCTGTACGGCCTCCCATTGCTGCTGTCTCCATCGCCACACTCTGCCATGTGCCACTTTCAGGTCTCCTCACACAATGCTGGTGTGTAGAATTTTTTGACATAGGGTGCTGGCAGATTATGGGCCTCCTATAGCTGCTGCCAGGCCCCTAATCTGCCATAGGCCCCTATATACCGCCTCCTCATGCTGCTGCCAGGTCCAGAGTCTGTCATGGGTCCCTGTACGGCCTCCCATTGCTGCTGTCTCCATCGCCACACTCTGCCATGTGCCACTTTCAGGTCTCCTCACACACTGCTGGTGTGTAGAATTTTTTGACATAGGGTGCTGGCAGATTATGGGCCTCCCATAGCTGCTGCCAGGCCCCTAATCTGCCATAGGCCCCTATATACCGCTTCCTCATGCTGCTGCCAGGTCCAGAGTCTCTCATGGGTCCCTGTACGGCCTCCCATTGCTGCTGTCTCCATCGCCACACTCTGCCATGTGCCACTTTCAGGTCTCCTCACACACTGCTGGTGTGTAGAATTTTTTGACATAGGGTGCCGGCAGATTATGGGCCTCCTATAGCTGCTGCCAGGCCCCTAATCTGCCATAGGCCCCTATATACCGCTTCCTCATGCTGCTGCCAGGTCGAGAGTCTCTCATGGGTCCCTGTACGGCCTCCCATTGCTGCTGTCTCCATCGCCACACTCTGCCATGTGCCACTTTCAGGTCTCCTCACACACTGCTGGTGTGTAGAATTTTTTGACATAGGGTGCTGGCAGATTATGGGCCTCCTATAGCTGCTG
This sequence comes from Staurois parvus, assembly GCF_062004578.1. NCBI lineage: Eukaryota > Metazoa > Chordata > Amphibia > Anura > Ranidae > Staurois > Staurois parvus. The sequence continues at coordinate 4,682,353 of NW_028318623.1, read as the reverse complement.
CCAGGCCCCTAATCTGCCATAGGCCCCTATATACCGCTTCCTCATGCTGCTGCCAGGTCCAGAGTCTCTCATGCCATGTGCCACTTTCAGGTCTCCTCACACTGCTGGTGTGTTGAATTTTTTGACATAGGGTGCTGGCAGATTATGGGCCTCCCATAGCTGCTGCCAGGCCCCTAATCTGCCATAGGCCCCTATATACCGCCTCCTCATGCTGCTGCCAGGTCCAGAGTCTGTCATGGGTCCCTGTACGGCCTCCCATTGCTGCTGTCTCCATCGCCACACTCTGCCATGTGCCACTTTCAGGTCTCCTCACACTGCTGGTGTGTAGAATTTTTTGACATAGGGTGCTGGCAGATTACGGGCCTCCCATTGCTGCTGCCAGGCCCCTAATCTGCCATGGGCCCCTATATACCGCCTCCTCATGCTGCTGCCAGGTCCAGAGTCTGTCATGGGTCCCTGTACGGCCTCCCATTGCTGCTGTCTCCATCGCCACACTCTGCCATGTGCCACTTTCAGGTCTCCTCACACACTGCTGCTGTGTAGAATTTTTTGACATAGGGTGCTGGCAGATTATGGGCCTCCCATTGCTGCTGCCAGGCCCCTAATCTGCCATAGGCCCCTATATACCGCTTCCTCATGCTGCTGCCAGGTCGAGAGTCTCTCATGGGTCCCTGTACGGCCTCCCATTGCTGCTGTCTCCATCGCCACACTCTGCCATGTGCCACTTTCAGGTCTCCTCACACACTGCTGGTGTGTAGAATTTTTTGACATAGGGTGCTGGCAGATTATGGGCCTCCTATAGCTGCTGCCAGGCCCCTAATCTGCCATAGGCCCCTATATACCGCCTCCTCATGCTGCTGCCAGGTCCAGAGTCTGTCATGGGTCCCTGTACGGCCTCCCATTGCTGCTGTCTCCATCGCCACACTCTGCCATGTGCCACTTTCAGGTCTCCTCACACACTGCTGGTGTGTAGAATTTTTTGACATAGGGTGCTGGCAGATTATGGGCCTCCCATTGCTGCTGCCAGGCCCCTAATCTGCCATAGGCCCCTATATACCGCTTCCTCATGCTGCTGCCAGGTCCAGAGTCTCTCATGGGTCCCTGTACGGCCTCCCATTGCTGCTGTCTCCATCGCCACACTCTGCCATGTGCCACTTTCAGGTCTCCTCACACACTGCTGGTGTGTAGAATTTTTTGACATAGGGTGCCGGCAGATTATGGGCCTCCTATAGCTGCTGCCAGGCCCCTAATCTGCCATAGGCCCCTATATACCGCTTCCTCATGCTGCTGCCAGGTCCAGAGTCTCTCATGGGTCCCTGTACGGCCTCCCATTGCTGCTGTCTCCATCGCCACACTCTGCCATGTGCCACTTTCAGGTCTCCTCACACACTGCTGGTGTGTAGAATTTTTTGACATAGGGTGCTGGCAGATTATGGGCCTCCTATAGCTGCTGCCAGGCCCCTAATCTGCCATAGGCCCCTATATACCGCTTCCTCATGCTGCTGCCAGGTCCAGAGTCTCTCATGCCATGTGCCACTTTCAGGTCTCCTCACACTGCTGGTGTGTTGAATTTTTTGACATAGGGTGCTGGCAGATTATGGGCCTCCCATAGCTGCTGCCAGGCCCCTAATCTGCCATAGGCCCCTATATACCGCCTCCTCATGCTGCTGCCAGGTCCAGAGTCTGTCATGGGTCCCTGTACGGCCTCCCATTGCTGCTGTCTCCATCGCCACACTCTGCCATGTGCCACTTTCAGGTCTCCTCACACTGCTGGTGTGTAGAATTTTTTGACATAGGGTGCTGGCAGATTACGGGCCTCCCATTGCTGCTGCCAGGCCCCTAATCTGCCATGGGCCCCTATATACCGCCTCCTCATGCTGCTGCCAGGTCCAGAGTCTGTCATGGGTCCCTGTACGGCCTCCCATTGCTGCTGTCTCCATCGCCACACTCTGCCATGTGCCACTTTCAGGTCTCCTCACACACTGCTGCTGTGTAGAATTTTTTGACATAGGGTGCTGGCAGATTATGGGCCTCCCATTGCTGCTGCCAGGCCCCTAATCTGCCATAGGCCCCTATATACCGCTTCCTCATGCTGCTGCCAGGTCCAGAGTCTCTCATGGGTCCCTGTACGGCCTCCCATTGCTGCTGTCTCCATCGCCACACTCTGCCATGTGCCACTTTCAGGTCTCCTCACACACTGCTGGTGTGTAGAATTTTTTGACATAGGGTGCTGGCAGATTATGGGCCTCCTATAGCTGCTGCCAGGCCCCTAATCTGCCATAGGCCCCTATATACCGCTTCCTCATGCTGCTGCCAGGTCCAGAGTCTCTCATGGGTCCCTGTACGGCCTCCCATTGCTGCTGTCTCCATCGCCACACTCTGCCATGTGCCACTTTCAGGTCTCCTCACACACTGCTGGTGTGTAGAATTTTTTGACATAGGGTGCTGGCAGATTATGGGCCTCCTATAGCTGCTGCCAGGCCCCTAATCTGCCATAGGCCCCTATATACCGCTTCCTCATGCTGCTGCCAGGTCCAGAGTCTCTCATGGGTCCCTGTACGGCCTCCCATTGCTGCTGTCTCCATCGCCACACTCTGCCATGTGCCACTTTCAGGTCTCCTCACACTGCTGGTGTGTAGAATTTTTTGACATAGGGTGCTGGCAGATTAAGGGCCTCCCATAGCTGCTGCCAGGCCCCTAATCTGCCATAGGCCCCTATATACCGCCTCCTCATGCTGCTGCCAGGTCCAGAGTCTGTCATGGGTCCCTGTACGGCCTCCCATTGCTGCTGTCTCCATCGCCACACTCTGCCATGTGCCACTTTCAGGTCTCCTCACACACTGCTGGTGTGTAGAATTTTTTGACATAGGGTGCTGGCAGATTACGGGCCTCCCATAGCTGCTGCCAGGCCCCTAATCTGCCATGGGCCCCTATACCGACTCCTCATGCTGTGACGTTGCAACAAGGTGGAATTCAACCCTACATATGTTAGACCGCCTTTACGAACAGCAAAAGGCCATCACAGATTTCCTGATGTTAAAAGCGGATAAAGGTATTCCCTGTGTAACTTAGATGTCAGCCATTGGCAGCTCATGCGTGACACCTGCGCTTGCTCAGGCCCTTTGAGGAGGCCACGCTATTCGTGAGTCGGCAGGACTATGGGATGAACGACGTCATTCCTCTGTTGCACGTCCTGGAACAAATGCTGTTAACAATGGCTGGTCAGGGTGCGGTAGACGTGGCGCACAGATCTCAACGCCACATGACCCCTGTGGGGGCAGGACAGGAAGAAGAGGAGGAGGTAGAGGAGGACATTGGTGCTCAGGAATTATTGAGTGAAATGGGTGGTTTTTCCACTCAGCGGACAGGAGTGGAGGAGCAGGAGCATCTGGTAGAGGAGGAGGAGGAGGAGGAGGAGACAGAGGACCCAGACGCACCGTGGCAGTATGCTGTGGAGATGGAGGCAGGGAGTCCCTCACATTCCTTGGCACAAATGGCCCATAGCATGCTCGCTTGCTTGCGTAGCGACAGCCGAATAATAACCATCAGACAGAGGGATGACTTTTGGCTGTCCACCTTGTTGGACCCTCGCTACCGTTCAAAAATGGTGGCCTTTTTCACACCTGCTGAGAGGGAGGCCAAAATAACGTACTATAAAAACCACCTATGTAGTCAGCTGGTCTCTGCCTGTCTGCGCCAACGTCCATCCTCAGACACTGTGGGCCCTGTGCGCTCGCGTTCTGCTGCCATGGCAGCAGGGGAGGGATGGGGTGGTAGGAGCAGTGGCAGCTCCACCAGCAGCGGCTGCCTCAGTCTGCAGTCGATGATGAGTAGCTTTCTTCACCAGCGCAGTGAGGAAACTACTAACCAGCCACAGCAGCAGCAGCAGCATCAGGTGGACCTGGAGCAGGACCTCAAACAACAGGCTTAGGCCTACTTGGACAGCACCCTGCCAACCGAGGTAGACAATCCCCTTGACTACTGGGCAACGAAACTTGACCTTTGGCCCCAACTAGCTGAATTTGCCCTTGAAAGGCTGTCATGCCCGGCCAGTAGCGTGGCATCGGAGCGCGTGTTTAGTGCGGCAGGAGGTATTGCAACTCCGCGGAGGACACGACTGTCCACCCAAAGTGTGGAGAGACTGACGTTTGTGAAAATGAATCAGGCGTGGATTAGTCTGGATTTCAAACCACCAGTTCCTGACACAACTGACTAAATCCGCCATGAATCATGCCCCAAACATGTGCCACTTTCAGGTCTCCTCACACTGCTGGTGTGTTCCATTTTTTGTCATAGGGTGCTGGCAGATTACGGGCCTCCCATAGCTGCTGCCAGGCCCCTAATCTGCCATGGGCCCCTATACCGCCTCCTCATGCTGCTGCCAAGTCCAGAGTCTCTCATGGGTCCCTGTACGGCCTCCCATTGCTGCTGTCTCCATCGCCACACTCTGCCATGTGCCACTTTCAGGTCTCACACACTGCTGGTGTGTAGAATTTTTTGACATAGGGTGCTGGCAGATTACGGGCCTCCCATAGCTGCTGCCAGGCCCCTAATCTGCCATAGGCCCCTATATACCGCCTCCTCATGCTGCTGCCAGGTCCAGAGTGTGTCATGGGTCCCTGTACGGCCTCCCATTGCTGCTGTCTCCATCGCCACACTCTGCCATGTGCCACTTTCAGGTCTCCTCACACTGCTGGTGGGTTCCATTTTTTGTCATAGGGTGCTGGCAGATTACGGGCCTCCCATAGCTGCTGCCAGGCCCCTAATCTGCCATGGGCCCCTGTTGTCGCTTGTTGGCATATTCCGCTCGTTCAGATGCTCCTTCTCCTGCTACTCCTCTTCACGGATTCCGTCAGCAGTCTTTCTTGGAATCCGTTTCCAAGAGACAACAGTTTGCGAGCACGCACCAGACGGTGCAGAAACTGAACGTCCTCCTGTCCAAGTTGCTGCTGCCAGGCTCGTAATCTGTCATGCGCCCCTGTACCGCCTCCTCATGCTGCTGCCAGGTCCAGAGTGTGTCATGGGCCCCCGTACCGACTCCAAATGCTGCTGCCAGGCCCGTAATCTGTCATGGGCCCCTGTACCGCCTCCCCATGCTGCTGCCACGTCCAGATTGTGTCATGGGTCCCTGTACGGCCTCCCATTGCTGCTGCCAGGCCTGTAATCTGCCATGGGCCCCCGTACCGACTCCTCATGCTGCTGCCAGGCCCGTAATCTGCCATGGGCCCCTGTACCGCCTCCTCATGCTGCTGCCAGGTCTAGAGTGTGTCATGGGTCCCTGTACGGCCTCCCATTGCTGCTGTCTCTATCGCCACACTCTGCCATGTGCCACTTTCAGGTCTCCTCACACTGCTGGTGGTTTCCATTTTTGTCATAGGGTGCTGTATGGCCTCCCATTGCTGCTGCCTCCACCGCCACACTGTGGCTCCACACTCTGGTTTTGGCCCCGTGACTGCCCAAATGAGTGAAGTGTGCGGTGATTCTAAGATCGACGGCACTCATCTGCATGTCATACTGCCTGACAGTATTATTTCTCTTCCCCAGCAGACTCCAAGGGCATTTAAATTAAAGGTACAGTGTTCAGCACTAATATTAAGTCTCTCTGAAGCCTAGAAACACCCTTTTTTAAGTTAAATTCACAGCGAATATATTCGACTCGAATCGAAATTTTTCTACGAATTCGCCGAATCAGTCGAATCGAATTTTTGAATACTTCGCTCATCTCTAATGGTGATCATATCCCCCTTATGTATTATACATGAAGATCATATTCCCGCTTATGTATCATACATGGAGATCATATCCCCCCTTATGTATTATACATGGAGATCATATCCCCCTTATGTATTATACATGGAGATCATATCCCCCTTATGTATTATACATGGAGATCATATCCCCCCTTATGTATTATACATGGAGATCATATCCCCCTTATGTATTATACATGGAGATCATATCCCCCTTATGTATTATACATGGAGATCATATCCCCCCTTATGTATTATACATGGTGATCATATCCCCCCCTTATGTATTATACATGGAGATCATATCCCCCCTTATGTATTATACATGGGGATCATATCCCCCCTTATGTATTATACATGGTGATCATTTCCCCCCTTAATCTCCTCTTCTCAAGAGAGAATAAATTCAGTTCCTCTAATCTTTCTTCATAGCTGAGCTCCTCCATGCCCCTTATCAGTTTGGCTGCCCTTCTCTGTACTTTCTCCAGTTCCCCAATATCCTTTTTGTGATTCCAACACTTATCTGCATATTTCAGAAGAGATTTTACTAATGATTTGTACAGGGGCAAAATGATGTCTCTCTCTCTTGAGTCCATACCACTGTTAATGCAAGAAAGCTTTTTGGTTGCTTTAACCTCCCTGGCGGTATGATCATGTCAGGAATTTTGTGCTGAAAGCGGTACCATTTTTTTGCATGGAAATGTGTAGTTTTTAATTGTAGGCTGTAATTTTTAGGAATAACTCACTGAAATCTATCTGAAAAAGAGTCTATTAAACATTCTGGATATGATAAAACTTGAAACACGAAATCATAAATTATATTTTAATAAATAATCCTAAAAAATAATAATATAATAATAATAAATTTAATTCAATAATATAATCAAACCAAAAACACTGAAATTTGAAATACAGAGGCAAATTCGCACATCGCTGAGCAAAGTCGCAGAATCGTTTTCAGTGTCTGATGACGAATTTCCCCACAAATCATTATCACTCAATTCTGCAAGTGGTTCTGATTTACTATCGCTGTTCTAAAACCGCTTTTGACGTAAAGGGACGCTTTTTGGCCGCCATGGACTTTTCTAAGTTTCCAGGCAGAAAGAACAGTCAAAATGCAGGCAGGGCGCAGGACAAAGCAGTGGGGACAAAATGTATGTGAAATGCAGTGAAACAGCAATGACAGCAAAAATGTCATTTTTTAAAAATTTCAAATTTCCCGCCGGTTCCGCCGCCCGAACGTTCCGACGTCACGGGCACCGGAACACGGAAGCCAGATGCCGGCATCCGCCGGAGGAGATGGACGGGGACACTGCAGGGGACCCATCGTGGGAGCGAAGGACAAGGTAAGTGCTGCAGGGACCCCCAGAGAACGCTGCATGGTAAGCCCGAGTGTAGCTCGGGGTTACCGTTCTTGGTATAGAAATTCTACCCCGAGCTACACTCGGGAACACCGCCAAGGAGGTTAAAAAAAAGTTGCTTACCATTGCTTGCTATTATTAAATCTAGGATCTACCAGAACACCCAGATCCTTCTCCACCATTGATTCCCCCAGATATACTACTCCTAGATTATATGTTTAATGCATGTTTTTAGCCTCCAAGTGCATAACTTTACATTTATCAACATTAAGCCTCATTTAAACCCATATAGTTGACCAATTAAATAGTGCATCAAAGTCGGCTTGTTGGACGTTGGACGTTATTCCACTGTGTAGCTTTGTATAGCAAACACTGAAATGGTACTTTGAATCCCAGACTCTATATAATTTATAAATAGGTTAAATGTAAGGTTCCCTACACTGAACCTTGGGGTACACCACACATAACCTTACACCATTCAGAGTATGAATCATTAACCACTAATCTCTGAATGCGTTTTTTTCGATGGTTTTCTATCATTTACATACCTGCCTGTAGACTTTAACTTACACAATAGCCGTGTCTGGGGAACTGTGTCAAACGCTTTTGCAAAACCCAAGTATTCTTTGTATAAGTTTTTGCTTACTTCCTCATAAAAAGAAATCAGGTTTGTTTGACAACCTCTGTCTTTCAGGAATCCATGCTGATTATTGCTTACAAAATTGTTTTCCAGCAAAAATATCTTCTATGTGTTTGTTTCATAAACTCTCTAGTATCTTCCCGACCATAGAAGGTAAACTAACCAGTCTGTAGTTTCTTGGTAAAGACTTTAATCTCTTTCTAAATATAGACACCAAGATGGCCTTACTCCAACCCATGGCATTATACCAGTCATTAAACTGAGTTTCTTGTCTTCCCCCCAGCCCGGACCCCACCCCCCATTGACTTGTCCATCACATCCAACAACGCCAATATCAAACCCGCCCTGCAGGCCAGAGTAGTTGGTGTCATTCTGGACTCCAACATATCCTCCAGCCCCAAGTCCAATCTTTAACAAACTCGTGCAGACTCCACCTCTGCAACATCGCCAAAATCCGCACGTTCCTAACCCCAGAAACCACTAAACAGCTCATCCACTCCCTCATCATATCACGACTCGACTACTGCAACTCCCTCCTCACTGGCCTGCCTCGCCGCTGGCTATCCCCGCTTCAGTCGATCCTGAATACGGCTGCCAGACTCATTCACCTTTCCAACCGCTCCGTTTCCGCCACCCCCCTCTGCCAATCCCTCCACTGGCTTCCGATTGCGCAACGGATCAAATTCAAAATCCTAACATTGATGTACAAAGCCGTCCACCATACTGCCCCGAACTACATCACTGACCTAATATCCAAGTACCACCCAACACGCACACTCCGCTCCTCACAAGACCTCCTTCTCTCTAGTTCCCTGGTCTCCTCCTCCCATGCTCGCCTCCAGGACTTCTCCAGGGTGTCACCCATCCTCTGGAACTCCCTGCCCCAACCCATCAGATTATCACCTACTCTCCTCTCCTTTAGGCGCACCCTGAAAACCCATCTCTTCAGGGAAGCCTACCCTACCCCCTGCTAACTTGACCGACCTCCTCCACTCTTCCTACCACTCCATCCCCCACAGCTATCTCCTCCTGTACCACTATCCCCTCCCTCCTAGATTGTAAGCTCGAAAGAGCAGGGCCCTCAATCCCCTCATGTTTTGCATTGTATTGGTATTGTTCTGTCACATGTTCTGTCCCCCTTTGTAATGTACAGCGCTGAGCGAACTATTGGCGCTTTATAAATTCTGAATAATAATAATAATTAAAACTCTCTAAAAGTTTGAAGCAATGACTTAGATATAACAAAACTCAACCCTTTGAGGACACATGGGTGTATGCCGTCTGGTCTAAGTGCTTTATTCACCTTTATTATAGCTAAATATTTATGGACCATATCAATTTTCAGGCATTGTGGATCATTTGGGGCTTTGTCAATACAGTCACCATTATGAATTTGAGCTCCCCCATTTTCTTGTGAGCCAATGTGGATCATCTGGAGCTGTGTTAATACCATGCCCATTATGGACAAGAGATCCCCCATGCTCCTTTGTATACCCAGAGCTGAAGAAGGTATTTAATAAATGTGCTTTCTCTTCGTCTCCAGACACCAACTCAAAATTATCTTGTAAAGGAAAATGTAAACATCCTTTTTTTTAGCAATTATTAACCACTTCCAGTCCGGACACTTTCACCCCCTTCCTGTCCAGGCCAATTTTCCGCTGTCAGCGCTGTCGCACTTTGAATGACAATTGCGCAGTCACGAAACACTGTACCCATATGAATTTTTTAGCATTTTTTTGAGACAGATAAAATTGTATTTTGGTGTATTTATTCACCACTGGGATTTTTATTTTTTTTTGCTATATAAATGAAAAAGTCCCAAAATTTTGAAAAAAAGTGTTTCTCTTATAAAATTTTGCAAATAAATAATCTTTCTTCATAGATCTTGGTCAAAATTTATTCAGTTATCTTTTTAGTAAAAAAAAAAAAAACCCAAATTAGTTTATAACCAAAAATTATAATTTAAAAAAAAAATGTTTTTACATTTTTATTTTTTGTTTTGATTATTATTTGTGTTTTTTTTTTAACATACTGTCACCCTAGCAGTACAGTGTCACCATAGTTTTTTTTTTTTACCCTGATTGCTCTACACCCATAAAGACTGTAAAAGCAATAATTTCTCTTTCTCTCTGGCTGCATTCTTGCAGCCACTGAGAAATACTGTGTGAGCTGTGATTGGTCACAGCTTGTCACATGGTACCAGGCTGTTGTGAATAGCCTTGTACCATGTGACCTCTGTGATCATTCACAGATTTCACACATAGTAGTAAGCAATGATGCCAGAAGTGACATCTTGCTTACTACTCTGCATGTGATCACTGATTGGCCAATCAGTGATCACATGATCGGGACCTCGCACAGAGGTCCCGTACGACGATCGGTGTTCCACTGTGTCCAGAGGACACAGCGGGCACCGGATCGCGGTGCTGCGCGCTCCCATTGAGAAATACTGTGAGAGTTGTGATTGGTCACATCTTGTCACATGGTACAAGGCTGTTGTGAATAGCCTTGTACCATGTGACCTCTGTGATCATTCACAGATTTCACACGTAGTAAGCAATGATGTCAGAAGTTACACCTATTCATGTGATCACTGATTCGCCAATCAGTGATCACATGATCGGGACCTCACACAGAGGTCCCATACAGCGATCGGTGCTGCGCGTGTGCACAATCCAAAATGGCGGGCTCTGTTTATGAATGGCAGCCCGCCCCTACACTGCCACCGTCTGGCCGTTTATATACAGCGGCCAGACAGAAAGTGGTTAAAGATTTTCTAAAAGTTCGAAGCAATGACTTAGAAATAACAAAACTCAACTCTTTGAGGACACATGGGTGTCTAAATATTTCTGGACCATATCAATTTTCATAGATTGTGGATCATTCTGGACCATATCAATTTTCAGACATTGTGGATCATTTGGTGCGTTGTCAATACAGTCACCATTATGAACTTGAGCTCCCCCATTTTCTTTTATATACACAGAGCTGAAGAAGGTATATTAATAAATGTGCTTTCTCTTGGTCCCCAGTCACCAACTCAAAATTATCTTGTAAAGGAAAATGTAAACATGTTTTTTTTTAATCAATAATTAATTAATTAGTTAACTTTAAAAGTACAAAGGGCATACTGTATATAATAACAACTGCTTGGAAAAATGAAGTCACATCTTGTTATGGCTAAACCTGACTTTTTTACTTCTTCTATAGTTGAAGAATGTTTGCGATTTATCCCACTCTCTTTTGCAACCTGCGGTTTGTTTTCAAGTTTTGCAGTCATATTTATAAATTATATTACAATGAAATACTTAGAAATTATATTTCTCCCCCCAATTAAAGTGGTTGTAAGCCCTCACATGTACCCAGTGAACGGATTAGCTGATTAGGTGATACACAGAGATGAAACAAATCATCCTACATAAGTTGTACTTGTCTCCTAGATTGTAAACTCCAAGGAGCAGGGTCCTCTAATCCCTCTTGTATTGAACTGTATTGTTATTGTACTGTTTCCCTCCATAAATTAAAGAGCTGGGCAAACTGTCGGCGCTATATAAGTCCTGTATAATAATAATCTGTAGTCTTCTCTTCTCTACATCCGTTCAAAGGGCAGAATTTATAAAGCTTGTCTGAGAGTTCAGAAAAAAAGAAGTGAGGAGTTGTAGTTACACTTTGGAGAGCTCAGTGAGGAGAGCTTTGAGAGCTGATTGGAGAGAAGGGACACACACCCCCATCACACAGCACACAGGAACAGAGGTGAGGCTGTCAATCTGCTAGAACTCCCTTTCCATCACCATTTTTCTCTTGGTATCAGGAAAACATGTCAGAAGTGACTCATGCCTAGGGTGCCAGTAAAAAGGATTTTACTTACTTTAACCTCGCTGCTCTGGAAGTTGGCACTCACCTCTTTTCTCCAGTGATCTAGGTTGTGGGTGAGCCCCTGGCATCCTTACTTACAATGCAAGACTGTTAGATTTGCATTGTACGTGATGACGTCACAGCTGCAACTGCTAGCTGGAGCACAAAAAAAGAAAAGACCTCAGTGGATTGGTCTCATGGAAGGAGAAGTATGCAAATATAAATAAAAAAATTATTTTTCCTGATACCCTAGGCTTAGTGTGCATTAGAAACTGCAGCAAGTCAGAGAAAGCCTGTCTCATGTCCTGTCTGGATGACGTCCAGTGTTATCTAACTCTTTCCTCTCCAGCTTCACTATGAATAGCCCATCCTTATCATTCATTAAGATTGAAGTTTTTTCAACCATGGAGGCTCAGCATCAAATGGAAGTGATAACTAGGGACGTATATATATATATATATATATATATATATACATATATATATATATATATATATATACATATATATATATATATATATATATATATATACGTTATATATATATATATATATGTGTATATATATATATATATATATATGTATATATATATATATATGTATGTATATATATATATATATATATGTATGTGTATATATATATATGTTCAAATTCTGTCTGCCTACAATTGCCCACCTCTCCAGACTAACATCCCCTCATTAAGGTACTTTAATATTTGTATAAATCCTCCCAAGAGCCAAACCATTGATTGTACCATAGCTAAGGACTTCTGAGAGTAGTACTGATAAGCGTGCTGTGATGTTTTCAGGAAGCTATTGTATGCACAGCACCCTGCTGGCTCCTCCTTCCAGCCATGATCTGCCTGCATTGCACAGAGAAGCACAGAAACCCAGTGATGACATCATTCAGTCAAAAAGTGTGTCATTAAAATGGAAAGTTTATTTATTTAAAAGTTTCATTTTCATGTTGAGTGAAGAAAAAAGGAACCAGGCAAGGCAATATATAAACAGATTAAACTTGAGATTTACATTTTGTGGATTTTTTTTTAATGAGGCATTATGTAGTTAGATAGGTTAAAAGAAGACACAAATCCATTATATTCAACAAAAAAAGAATAAATAAATAGGAAACTTCTATAAACAGGATCCTATACCCACAGTTGATCCAAAGGAAGACAAGCCCCCAACACCATCTACATAAAGCATAATCCAATTTGCTCTAACAGCAGAAAAAAATATTCCTTCCTAAACTCCTAAGGCCTCAGGTATTTTTGGGATCAACGTTCTCCGGAGTTATTACTTATAAATGTAATATCCAGTTATATTCTGTGAACTTAGGAAATTGCAATTTTTTTTTAAATCAATCCTCTGAGCTGGCTAGAATCATTTCTTGAGAATGCCTATGACACATTTTCACAGCTCTTATTGTGAAGAAGCCTTTGCTTATGTAGAAGTTAAAGTGATTCTAAAGGTCTAATTTAAAAAAAAAATAACCATCATGTCATACTTCCCTGTTCTAGGCAGTGGTTTTTGCACAGAGCAGCCCTGATCAGGGACAGACTGACAACTCATGGGGCCCCCGGGCAATAGAGGATCATGGGGCCCCTGTGTCCTTGCCCACACTCAAACCACACCAAAAAAAGCCCAAGAAAGGTACCAGGGGCATCTCATGGGGCCCCCTTCTGACCCCGGGCCCTCGGGTAGTGCCCGAGTTCCCAAATGGTCAGTCCGCCCCTGGCCCTGATCCTCTTCTTTTTGGGTCCAGCGGTCCAGGCTCATTGCTCCAATAGCAGGCCTTTTTCTTGAGGGAATTCAAACAGGCTCACTCCTGAGCCTCACTCCTGTCCATTCGTACACAGAGTGTGGCTCAACCCCGCCCCCCACTCTCTTTTCATTGGCTCACTGGCTGTGAATAACAGCAACAGGAGTCCATGGTTCCCACTGCCGTGTAAGCTAATGAGATGAGAGAGACCCAGGAGAGCTGCTGCTCACATGCACATTGCTGGATCGAGATGGGGCTCAGGTATCTTTAAGGGGGGTCTGGGGGTTGGGAGCTGCACCCAGTAGATTTTTACCTTAATGCATAGAATGCACTAAGATAATACCTTCTGCTTTTAGAACCATTTTAAACTTCCTTTTCCTTCAGACACAAAGAGCGCCCCTTGTCATTTGTAATGCCCTTAAAGTGCTGGGTTTAGAAAAAAAAGAATAAGGGACACTACTTACCTTCAGCATAATGTGTACCTTGTGCTACCGTCTCTTACTTTATGCAAAATCTTACTCCTCTGATGGCCCCCCCAGATTATGGTGGCAGGGGGGATAATAAAGGCTCAGATTAAAAAAATAATAATAATAAACATATCATACTTACCTGCTCTGTGTAATGGTTTTGCACAGAGCAGTCCCAATCCTCTGTAAGACACACAAAGCATGTCTCGGCACCACCCTCGGATCCCTCCTCACTGGCTGTGATTGACAGCAGCAGGAACCAATGGCTGCTGCTGTGTCTGACCCTATGAGAAGGGAGAAATCTGAGAGAGACGCTGCTCTCGTGCACAATGTTAGATCAAGATCAGGATCAGGTAAGTATTAGTGGGGCTGAGGGGGAATGCATGAAGGTAAAAAACTTTCAGCCTTTGGAACCAATTTAATACAGCTAAGGGCCTGTTACAGGCTCTCGTCAAGAGAGTTCAACTATGCCCTCCCTTTCTGCCCATGTGCTCTGTTAATTGAAGCCATACTATAGCTATCTATGAATGAACCCATCAATCTTCAGCCTGTCCTCCATTTATAGATCCTTTAAAATAAAGGGGTATAGACAGGTGTGGACTGACCATTTGGAAACTCGTGCACTGCTCGAGGGTCCGGTGTCAGTAGGGGGCCCCATGAGATGCCCCTGGTACCTTTTTCATAGGCTTTTTTTAGTTTGGGCAAGGACACAGGGGCCCCATGATCCCCTGTTGCCCGGGGGTCCCATGAGTTGTCAGTCCGCCCCTGGGTATAGATATTTTCCAGCACACAGGTGATATCCTGTGATGTAAACCCTAGAATAATATTGTCAAACACATTCTAAAGCACCTTTAAACCATAACTGGTAACAGCTATAAAACAAAAAAGAAAAGTTACACTTTAAAAATCTTATGTACTGGGCCACCATGGATACTTTCTGCATTGACAGTATTCCTGGCTCTTTCAAATTAGGTAACATTTCTTTTTAGGTTTACTAGTTCTTTACATGGCAAATAGGATATACTGTAGATCTACTGAAAAACATAAAACTGAAGCTCAAAATTGAATTTCTTCTGCAGAAAAGTAAAATCATATATCATTCTGTAGGCCAGAACACAAAAGTGGTCATTCAACAATGCCAAGTTAAAAGTCTACCGTTAAAGTGAGCTTTTGGGTTTCATTTAGCTCTTTCTGTCCATCAGTCCATGGCATTTTACGTATGCAAACATTTAACAACAAGCCAGTATTTGCATTTTTCTGTGGCTCCAACCTTTAAATATGAAGTTGGCATATGGGGCTGCTATCCTGATTAAGGAAGTACCATAAGCTCATACCAATATACCTTTAAACATGGGGTGTGTCCTTTAAAAATGTAGGCCTTGGGTCAAAACCAGACTTGGTTGTAGATCAGGTAGATTGCAGATTTTCCTTGTTCTCTTGCTCCTTTATGTTCATAAGAGGTCCTTTCGGTCTATTCCTCAAATGTCTAATAAATTCCAGACATAGATGTATCGCCAGAATCTGACCATGTGGAAGATTTTGTAGAAGATGGTCGTCTTCTGACATATACCACTAGATGTGGACACAGTCCTGTGCGAACCAGTAGCTCGGCTAGGTTACTTCGGAATTTTTCTCCAATGAAAACATAGAGGACAGGGTTTAAGCAGCTGTGAAAGTAGCAGAACCCGGATGTAACTGACAATGCAATGTCAATGTTTTGTTGAAAGCTACAGTTACCTTCAAAGCTACCCAACATGTTCAGTGTATCTAGGAGTGACGTAACATTATATGGTGCCCAGCATAAGAAGAAGGCCGCCACAACAGCAAAGATTAGTCGGAGTGCTTTATGTTTCTTAAACCCTTTGGATCTAAGGAGGGTAACAACAATATGCGAATAACAAAACAGCATACCAGCAAATGGTATCAAGAAACCGAAGATGTGATATGCAAAAGCCGTGATTGCTTTCCAGTTCTTGGATGTAGATGGGGGAAAATATGGCTCGCACTCAGTCATGTTAGTGCGGGACTCAAAATTGACCGAATAATATAAGGCATCAGGAATACAAAATGCAATGCACAGGAACCAAATTAATAAACAAATATAATGGACAATGTGCAGTTTGCGCTTCTTGTAGGTCTGGGCAGCAAATACTATTGCGATATAGCGATCAAGGCTGATACAGAGAAGAAGAAAGGTGCCGGCGTAGAAGTTGATTTTGAAGACAGAGGCCACAATTTTGCAAAGGTTGTCACCAAAAATCCAACCAGAAGTGGCCTGTACCGCCCAGAATGGTAGAGTGATAGCTAGTAAGATGTCAGCAACAGCCAGGTGTAAAATGAACATGTCTGTATGCTGTATTTTCTGTGGACGTTTGGCCAGCATGACCACTATGACAAGACCATTCCCCAGCAATCCGAGAAGGAACAGGATGGAGTAGAATGCTGGCACAAAACGTCTGTCAAAGACCTTGATCTCCTCTTGTTTGCAGGGAGCGACATCTTCGCTCTCAGAGTATGGGGAATATGGTGGAAAAGTGATATTCTCGTAGTCAACCTGAGAGCCAATGAAATGGAACAATGTTAAGTAAATTCATTACATTATAACAAACATAGAGCAGTCTTGACAAACCTTGAGGGATACACATCATTAATTCTATTAAGTCATAATTATTGCAACTGCCCACCCCCACCCAGTGGACTTTTGATGCACTTTAAAGTGATTGTAAACAGATTTTTTTTTAATAATAAACTTGTTATGCTTACCTGCTCTGTGCAATGGTCCTCCTCTTCTTGGGTCCCCCACCGGTGCTCCTGGCTCCTCCCCCTTGCTCAATGCTCCCATAGCAAGCCACTTGCTATGGGAGCACTTGTGTGGGTCCAATTCTGAACCAAGCTCTGTGTGTTCATCGAAACACACACAGCTCAGCTCAGCCCCACCCCCTGCTCTCTGCTCACTGGCTGTGATCGACAATAGCCAATAGCTCCCTCTGCTGCCTCCATGTCCTGTGAAGAAAGAGAGAGCAGAGAAAGATGCTGCTCTTGGGCACAGCACTGGATTGAGATTGGCCTCAGGTATGTCTAAGGGGGGTGGGGCTATACACAGAAGTTTTTTTCCATAAATGCATAGAACGTATTAAGGTAATAAAAACCCTTCTGCCTTTCCAACCACTTTAAAATGATTCTACCAGATTGTCAATGTATCTCAAATAGTGGTAACTATGCACACGCATCCCATCATCTGCACCTACTGACTGTTTTGAATTTATAACGGTATTAAACCCAAAAGCAAACATGTATTATATTGCAGCTTAGCATTTCTTAATGATGGCTGCATTCATTTATTTTTTTAGGCTTGCTTTCATCTATTTTTATCCAGTGATCTGGCCAGTTAGTCTGTTGTTTTTCAGAGGAACATGCTCTTCAGCAGAATGTATCAGTTTACATGGATAGGACAACCTATTTAACCCATTTAACAATGGCAGGCATGCTTAATATGATCGGCTTTTATGCATTCACGCTGTTAGTGTACAGCGCTGAGCAAACTTTTTGGCGCTAAATAAACACTGTATAATAATAATAATAGTGTATTTAAATCTGTTAACACATTTAACACTCCCCCAGACTGACAATGCTGCTGTCTGCTGTGTCTCCTGTGCTCCTTCATCCAGAGTGGTATTTCAGTAAAACAGGAGGAGTATTCCTGGTCAGATCACCAGGTGAAAACAGAGGGGGAGAAAGAGCGAAAGCCAAAGAAAAGAGAACTAATGCAGCCACCAGATCTAATGATTAGTAAGCTGCAATATAATACATTTTTTGGTTTTGGGTTTAATACCCCTTTAAATATTTAACAATACACTAATATCATCCTCCTGGGAGAAGAAATATCATCAGTAAAAAACAACAAAAACCCACAACCCAGACAAACTACGAGACAGAAAAAAGGGAGAGCGAGCCTGACAACAGGACACATCTACTGTACCTCTAGTTCTAAATCTCAATATAGTATTTATAAAGGGGCATCCAAGCAGACCCAGGGATCCCACGTCCGCTCAAAGATCACACAAGTGTAACTTATTCTTGTTGTAAGCTCTTCTATATCTTTAACATCTCAAATACACACATACAGATGGGCAATTGAGGGCGGGTCCATGTTATGCCTCCAATAAGATGAAATTAGGCATCTGATGGCCATAAGCATATGAGAGAATAATCTTCTGACAACCATAGAGGCCTTCTGTACGGCTGAAAAAGGAGGGAGATGGGCCCTAGAGAAGCACATATTGCCAAGAACCATAAAAATCTGCAACCATAAATATAAAAAACATAATAAGTCCATCAAATGTCCATGATGTGAACTGTATGTAGGCACCAGTGGCAGCACCTTCCAGAGTGAAGCTGAAGCTCTGTTAGCTGTAACGCGTTTTGAAGCGGAAGCTTAGAAACTCATTACCGCCACTTTTACAGAGTGATGTCTCCTTGGTGTCATCACTTCTGATGCTACAGCATCTTTGCGTTCCACGTTGGTTTGGCCGCTTGCCACTGCTCCTGTTTGGACTTGGACAAAGCAAACCATCAGCCGGATCACCCTGGGGACCTTCTGAATGGTTTTCCATGCCTATTTTACCTGCTGTATACTGAGTTTCCAATTTGCTTTATTTTAATAAACGGAACTCATACTGCACTTAGTCTGTTGCCCCCTGTGTTCTTTTTTTCACCTTCTGTAGGGCTATTGGCTGCTTTTAGAAGACAATATTTAGAGGCTAACTCCACCTTTATTTTTCCACCCTTTATTTAGGGTGTAACATGTTGCTAAGCACCCCAACCCCCACCTCCTGAGTTCCTTTGCCTTGTGACCAGGGGCGGACTGACCATTTGGAAACTCGGGCACTGCCCAAAGGCCCGAGGTCAGTAGGGGGCCCCATGAGATGCCCCTGGTACCTTTTTCATAGGCTTTTTTGAGTTTGGGCAAGGACACAGGGGCCCCATGATCCTCTGTTGCCTGGGGGCCCCATGAGTTGTCAGTCTGCCCCTGCTTGTGACATCAGGAGGGGGTTCTTCTGCCCTGCAGCCACTTCCACTTTTACCATTGGCACCACTGTGTGGGACTCCACCCGTAAAGCAGCGTTATTCATTCACAGATCTCTACAAGCCCCGTATGCCACCTTGGTGGGCAGTTACTTGTAGTCCATTGACACTTCTTGCAGTTCAATAACTAAGAGCCTACATCTCTGTACAGGCAGAGAGTTGTAGGATGTGTCTGCAGGAGCTTGACATGGCATCCACAAGCAACTAATCCCAAGTGCAATATTTTCCAGGCTCCTGTGTAAAAAAAATAAATAAATGCACATAGTTTTGCAGGCAAAAATTGTGCATTTACTATTTTTTTCTTAGGAGCCTGAAAAGCATTGCACCCATAATCATCAGATCATGGGTGCAATGTCAGGCTCCTGAAGACTGTCAGTGTAGCTGTCTGCCCGTACCTCCGATATGGCTAGGTAGTTACTTCAGTCAGAATCAATGAACTACAAGGATGCTCACCAGTGCCCTTGTAGTTCGTTGAGAACTAAAAGCTATCAGCAGCAAAAGAAGTTGGTACTTGTAGTCTATTCCTTCACAGATCTCTGTGAATGAATGATGCGTCAGTGTGAGCAGAGCCCCACCCAACCACGGTTTTTTCAAATTGTGACACTGGGTGTTGGGTGAAGATCCCTGGCCTGCTGTCACTTGAGGGGGTGGGGGGGATCTGGGGAGAGAGCTGCAGGAGCGTGTACATGTTATATGATCCACTCTAAAAACATGTGCAACATGTAAAATGTTCCCATAGGTGAACGTAGCCTTTGAAGCCCCGTGGGGATATTGAGTACAGCTTCCGGTTCTAAGAAGGCAATAGCAAAAATGAGAAGAGCAGAGAAACTCTGGAACCTTTGTGAGGTTTTTTTTCTGCTGTCTGTCTCTTTCTGTTCTGGTGACCACCATTCTTCTCATGTCGGGCTGCCCTGAGCACATTGGAGAAAGGGCACATGAGAGGGTGGGCTGAAAGGCAGGAGAGGGGTTAAGAATGGGTGGGGAATGGTTTAAGAATATGATGAAGGGAGCAGGGGGGAAGTGTTCATAGCTTTGATAAACCTCAAGACAGTGTGGTGAGCAACACGGCCCACCCATCTTCTTGGTAAATGTATGGATATGGCTATAATTGAAAGCACATACGTTTGGGGAACTGAGCTATGCAAAGAAATGGTGGACTTGTGGGGCATATTGTACTGTTGTCAAAGCATTGGTGGGTCCTTGATGGTGCCAAAAAAGTAAGATTGTTGGTAAATGTTTGAACCAGTGGTTTAACCTTAATGGTCACAAATATTGATGATCATGTGGTGTTCATGAAGTAGGTTTAATCCAGGTGAATAATGGTGTACAAATTACTGCTATGTACCCACCCAGCAGGTTGTAGATGGCTAGTGGCCAGTATGGCTTTACAACGGAACAGGATATTCAAGGTGAATAATGGTGTAAAAATGATTGGTATGTACCAACCAAGCGGGTTGTAGATGGTTGGTGGCTGGTACAGGTTTACAATGGAACAGGATATTCAAGGTGAATAATGGTGTAAAAATTATTGGTATGTACCAACCGAGCAAGTTGTAGATGGCTAGTGGCTGGAATGGGTTTACAATGGAACAGGATATTCACAGTTAATAATGGTGTAAAAATTATTGGTATGTACCAACCCAGCAGGTTGTAGATAGCTAGTGGCCAGTACGGCTTTACAATGGAAAAGGATATTCAAGGTGAATAATGCTGTAAAAATGATTGGTATGAGTGGCAGGTAACCACTTCCCGTCCGACCCATGTACATAAACGGCTGGACGGGAGTGCTGCCAGAGCGGGTGGACGTTTCTAAATGTTCCCCCTCATCCATTGCCTGTGCGCGCTCCCAGGGAGCACGCGGCACTGCGATCCGGTGCCTTCTGTGTCCTTCTCGCAGCGGAACACCGATCGCTGTACGGGACCTCTGTATGAGGTCCCCGATTCATGTGATCACTGATTGGCCAATCAGTGATCACATGCAAAGTAGTAAACAAGATGTCACTTCTGACATCATTGCTTACTACTTGTGAAATCTGTGAATGATCACAGAGGTCACATGGTACAGGGCTATTCACAACAGCCTTGTTCCATGTGACAAGCTGTGATCAATCATAGCTCACACAGTAGTTCTCAATGGCTGCAAGAATGCAGCCAGAGAGAAGGATGAATGATTGCTGTTACAGCCTTTATGGTGTAAAAGCAATCAGTGTAAAAAAAAAAAAAATCTTCATCACCCCCCACAAATATTACAGTGTCACCATGGTGACACTGTACTGCTAGGGCGACAGTATGTTACAAAAGCATTAACAATAATATAAAAAAATAAAATACAAATGTAAAAACAAAATTTGAAAAATTATGATTTTTGGTTATAAACTAATTTAGGATATTGTTTTTTACTAAAAAGATAGATGAATACATTTTGGCCAAGATTTATGAAGAAAGATTATTTATTTGCAAAATGTTATAAGAAAAAAACTTTTTTTTCTAAATTTGTGGACTTTTTCATTTATATAGCAAAAAAATAGAGATCCCAGTGATGAATGAATACCACCAAAATGAAAATTTTGCTAAAAAATTCATATGGGTACAGTGTTGCATGAACACGCAATTGTCATTCAAAGTGTGATAGCACTGAAAGCTGAAAATTGGCCTGGACTGGAAGGGGGTGAAAGTGTCCGGACTTGAAGTGGTTAAGGACCTAATTAATAAATATATCATGGTTAAACCTTGTACAACTAGAAATAAGGCCAACCTCTTCTTCCTGTCCAGTGGACATACCAATAAGGGCATTAGGGGATGAAGGGTGGGCATTGCTCAGTGGGGGAGGGAGGTAAGAAGGCTTTTCCAAAATATTGGGCAATAAATGTAACGGCAGGCAGCATGCGGCCAACCCTTAGATAGGACTTTTACCGTGAAAAGTATAAAATAGCTTGCAAGTTCTGTTTAAATACTCCACAGTGTCATTGTTCATGGGAAGTGATCATTTTAATAAATTATTGATCATTTCTAATTATGCCCCTTGTTTGATTACACCTATTAATGTTCTATCCATGTTCTAGGACTGATAGCATGTGTTTATGACAGATGCTAGATCTAGGTTTCTTTTAGGTACGCTAATAAAAAAAATGAGCCACACCTAATTTTGAGTGCATGCACTGTTCTTGCATATTTTTTTTTAATGATTATGAAAAAACTGTAAAAAATGGCAGATTGGAATTGTTACTTGAAAACTTGCTGTCAATTGAATGTTTTAATATCAGCTACTCATTACTTAGAAATATATCTAGAGCAGTGGTCTCCAAACTGTGTCCCTTTGTCTGCCTTTTTTCGGCCCTTTGGGCACGATTTCACCAACTGACACCAAGGATGAGGCACCAATCCCCCTACTGACACAATCAATAGGGCATTATTCTTCATATTTAAATCAACAGTGGGGCACTATTCTTCCTACTGAAACCAACGATGGGGCACTGATGCCAGAGCATTTTCTACCCCCACACTGGTCACAGGCTGACCCCCTAAAGCCTACAGGACAGTAAACTGCAACTTTGCTTAGAAAGTATGGAGACCCCAGCTCTAGGGCAGCCTTTTTTACTCCAGAGGAATCCTTACAATAATTTTCAGGTCTCAGTCAACTTCTAAATTCATTGGTGGTCATTGGTAAATTGCCCCCTACATTGGTGGTTAGTGGAATGAATGGCCCTCTTACAGTGTTCATCATTATGCCATCCTTCTGGCTCTGCCAAGTTTTTTCCCGTGGAAATTTGTAAACACTATTAGATGGGAGGTCAATCAGCCACAGCTCCAGTAATCCAAGCAACCCTGGTTGAGCATGGCTAATCCAGAGCTATACACAATTATATACTGCTGTCTACAGAATGGTAATATACAAAAACATTTCACATGTCTACAAACAAGAAACACCTACCACAAAACACAAAGATTACTTCGAGGACAGATACAAGGTTGACAGAACAGGAGATAACTACATTATTTGTAAAACTAATTATGCATCCTCCTAAAAAAAGTAACAACAAAATATTCAACAAGCAGAATGGGACCTTTAAAAAAGTCCAATGGCAATGGCATTTGGGTGGAACTGGGAACTCCAATGCAATGATGAACCTCTGTCACTTATCATCATTCATCCAAAAATGAAACATCAGTTGTCTGCACTGAACCTTTAGGACACCCTTATACTTATATCTTTTAGCAGTGTTTCAAGAAAAAAGTATTAGCCAATAAAAAAAAAAAAAAATATATATATATATATATATATATATATATATATATATTTTTTTTTTTTTTTTAATGTAATTTAATTTTTGTTTTTCATTATTATTATTATTATTATTATTGTGTGTATATATGCTTACATTGTTCCTATTAAACTATTCCTATATATATCCACATTATAACACGAAAAATTTAAATGAAAAACAATGAATAAAAGAAATACAAAATATATTTAGAAGACCCACTTACCGCATCAAACTCATACATGATGAGCACAGCTCAGTGCTGTAGTTTGAATCAACTCTAATGTGGTTTAAGAGTGGAAGTGAGAGTAGAATTAGTACAATGCTAGAATAAGCATGTGACTGGTGGTTTCAAAGGGTGTACCTCTCTGTATACAGTTGTGCTAAAAAGTTTGCATACCCTGGCAGAAATTGTGAAATTTTGGCATTGATATTGAAAATATGACTGATCATGCCAAAAAAATGCTCTTTTATTGAAGGATCATAATCATATGAAGCCATTTATTATCAAATAGTTGTTTGGCTCCTTTTTAAATCATAATGATAACAGAAATCACCCAAATGGCCATGATCAGAAGTTTCCAGCTGGAATGTTTTGCGTTGGTACAGACACACAAGGTGACACATGGGTTAACATGCCAATTAGAGGTTAATATCCCACATCTGTGGCTTTTTAAATTGCAATTAGTGTCAGTGTATAAATAGTCAATGAGTTTGTCAGCTCTTATGCGGAAGCACTGACTAGGCTAGATACTGAGCCATGAGGATCAGAAAAGAACAGTCAAAAGTCCTGCGTAACAAGGTCATGGAACTTTATAAAGATGGAAAAGGCCATAAAAAGATGTCCAAAGCCTTGAATATGCCAATCAGTACTGTTAAATCACCTATTAAGAAGTGGAAAGTTGGGGGATCTCTTGATACCATAGCCAAGGTCAGGTAGACCAAGAAAGATTGCAGCCATAACTGACAGAAGAATTGTCCGGGATTCAAAGAAAAACTCACAGGCAACCTCAAAAGAAATAAAGGCTGCTCTGGAAAAAGATGGTGTGGTTGTTTTTAAGGAGTACAATACGGTGATACTTGAACATTATTATTATTATTATTACACAGTATTTATATTGCACCAACAGTTTGCTCAGCGCTGTACATTACAATGGGAGACAATACATGAGACAGTACAGTAACAATACAATGCAATACACGAGGGGTTCGAGGGCCCTGCTCCTTGGAGCTTACAATCTAGGAGGGAGGGGAGAGTGGTACAGGAGGAAATAGCTGTGGGGGATGGAGTGGTGGGGAGAGCTGTTTGGTCGAGGTGCGAAAAAGAATCTTTTACTGCACCAATGCCACAAAAAAGCCAGGTTACAATATGCCTGAGAACACCTTGACATGCCTAACCAGGCCTTTTTTGTGTCATGAATGCAGTAAAGGCTTCTTTCTGGCACCTCCACCATGCAGCTCATTTTTGTTCAAGTGTCATCATATTGTAGCCTGTATTTTTCTTGTGGTTACCTATGGGTTTCCCTTTGCATCCCGAACAATTCTTCTGGCAGTTGTGGCTGCAATCTGCATCTACCTGTACTTGACTTGGTATCAAGAGATCCCTGAATTTTCTACTTCTTAGTGGAAGTGGTGATTGGCATATTCAAGGCTTTGGACATCTTTTTATGTCCTTTTCCATCTTTATAAAGTTCCATTACCTTGTTACGCAGGATTTTTGACATTTCTTTTCTGCTCCCCATGGCTCAGTACTTAGCCTAGTCAGTGCTTCCACGTGAGAGCTAACAAACTCATTGACTATTTATACACTGACACTAATTGTTATTTAAAAAGCTACGGATGTGGGATATTAACCTCTAATTGGCATTTTAACCCGTGTGTGTCTCCTTGTATGTCTGTACCAAGGCCAAACATTCCAGGGGATGTAAACTTTTGATCATGGCCATTTGGGTGATTTCTGTTATCATTATGATTTAAAAAGGATCCAAACAACTATTTGATAATAAATGGCTTCATATGATCATCATCCTTCAATAAAAGGGCATTTTTTAGCATGATCAGTCATATTTTCAATATCAATGCAACAATTTCACAATTTCTGCCAGGGTATGTAAACGTTTGAGCACAACTGTATATGACCATTATATGGTAGCTGCTTGTACTTGTTACCCTGCCATGCTATGTACTACTTCTTACCAGTCTGATCCCAAATGGCAAACACAATAGAAAATCCAAAGCAAGATAATATACATGCAGTTTCATTTTTTTTTTTTTCTGATTCTTTCTTTTCCTTAAAGATTAATAGAAGATAAGCTAGAAAATAGGCAGAAGCTTAGTAGTTCAAAGCAGCAGTGCCCATACAATGTTCTGACATGCCCTCCTGCCTTGCCACCACAAAACCCTTGCAATCACATGTGCACAATACACATAGTAATGCCTAGTACAAATGATCAGAAAATCATACCAAAAATACCGCTTTCGAAACAATCGTACAATAATTTGATTGTTAGTACACAGCTTTTATCCAAAATTATTAGAAGGGACAGGCAGGAAATTTTTTCTCGCGTGATTTTTGTTTAACCATTACAGTTTTCATTTGAAAATACAATACAATACAAATACAATACATTACATCACTTCTGAATTTTTCATACAAGAATTTTAACGCAAGCAACCACTTCCTTTTCTAGCATGAGACTAGCATGCAAAAAAAAAAAAAAAACGGATGATCATTTGACCGATATCCATTGTTTTTTTATTTTTTCCTTACAACTTTCAGAGTTTGTAAAAGACCCCCCAAACCATATATTTTCTGAAAGCGCATTACCAGTAGAATAAAAAGAAGGTGCTAATGATTTTTAAGGCCACACAATATATGCGTAAATGTTTCTCAAAGCAACATTTTTTTAAAACATACTCAAAAACACAAAAATTATTATTAGTAGATAAAAAAAAAACGTACATTTTACAAAATTAAACTAAATTCCACTAAATTCCTACTAAATATAAGTGCTTAACCTGTATTGAGTTAATAAATAACAAATATTTGTACATTTTAAATTGTGCCTTTTTGCGAAATGGTGAAAATTGAATGCACACAAAAATGTAAATATCCAAATTTCTCAAAAAATCTGAAGGTTTTAATTTTCCACTTACAGCTTTCAGAGTTTGTAAAAGACCCCCTAAAGCATTTATTTTCTGATAGTTTGCATGTGTGTGGGACCAAAGCACGCATTCATCTTTGCCACTAGCACTGGGGGAAAGGGGCACTTAATTTGTTTTAATTATTATTATTATTATTAATAATAATAATAATATTTTTTTTTTAACTGATGTGTTTATTTATTTTTTTCTTTGATCGCTTTTATTACTGTCACAAGGAATATAAACATCCCTTATAACAGAAATAGGCACGTGACAGGTACTCTTTATGGAGGGATCTTGGATCTATAAGACCCCAAATCTCTCCTCCGCCCTCAAAAGCATGCAAAATGCCAAGATCGGTGGTGTAAATGCTTTCATTATTTGAAAATGGCGCTGATGACATCTATAAACTGGAAGTGATGTCAGGTCATCACTTCCAGGTTACAGCTATGAAGACCCGGTCAAATCCGATCCCGGTCTTGTTTGGGACTCCAACCAGCCTGCAGATGTGCAAGCTGATTGCTCGGGTCTCCCGGTGGGATGGAAGAGTCTGAGCGAGATGCCGAAGGTGGCGGGGACGTCCCCTCCTGCTGCTTGTAATAGCAATTGAGTGACTAATTAGCTGCCTCAATTGCTATTACAAGAGAGATGTTCGCTGGCTCTAAAAAGTGGTACTGGGGTGATGCCTGCAGCCATGACCTCGATGCAACCACTTGAAGCACAATAACGTACCAGGTATGTGATTGTGCGGCAAGTGGTTAAATGCTGCGGTTGTGATGCTTCGCTGCACGCCCGTAGCACAGTTGACCTGACTTGCAGCGATGCCGCCTTCTGAACGCTACACATTCTGAGGAAGCGCCACAAAGGCCATTTTTTTATGGGGGGGGGGCTCTGGAGAGACACCAGGGGTCTATATAGACCCCTAATGTTTCTTTTTTGAGACAGAGAAATGGACTGAAGACAGTCCCTTTTTCTGTAACCTGGACTGCACTGTAATGAATGGGATAGGAGTCTGTAGAGAGACTCCATCCTATTCATTCACAGTTTACTATGTGCCAGCGATGAATGAACAGAGTGATCACTACTGATGCTTGTAACTTCTTACCAGTCTGATCCCAAATGGCAAACACAATAGAAAATCCAAAGCAAGATAATATACATGCAGACAGCTTAATTTTTTTTTTTTTGCTGATTCTTTCTTTTCCTTAAAGATTAATAGAAGTTAAGCTAGAAAATAGGCAGAAGCTTAGTAGTTCAAAGCAGCAGTGCCCATACAATGTTCTGACATGCCCTCCTGCCTTGCCACCACAAAAGCCTTGCAATCACATGTGCACAATACACATAGTAATGCCTAGTACAAACGATCAAAAAATCATACAAAAAATACCGATGTCATCCGATAGTGGGGTGATCCTCCCTCTGTTTAGTGCAGTGGTTCTCAACCTTCCTAATGCCGTGACCCTTTAATACAGTTCCTCATGTTATGGTGACCCCCCAACCATAAAATTCTTTACCCAGTAATTATAATTCATGTGTCGTTTTACCTTCAATACGGCTGCTTTCAACACAGTAGCTGCTTTCAACACAGTAGCTGCTTTCAACACAGCAGCTGCTTTCTACACAGTAGCTGCTCTGTACACATCGGAAATATGTGTTTTCCGATGGTCTTAGGTGACTCCTGTGAAAGGTTCGTTTGACCCCCAAAGGGGTCGCGACCCACAGATTTAGAACCACTGGTTTAGTGTGAGACTGGTGTAGATGGTCCTCTTTCACTAGGGGGTCCTACTTCGTGCTCCTGGTAAGCAGTATCCTCCAAGTATCCTCCGGGTGGGCTGCGTTCCACCATGTGGTAGTGATCCGTCCAAGGAATGTGTCTGTGGACTAAAGAACTCCCCCGGGGGGTGACAAGGACACTTCCATAGTGTAGTAGTTTGTAAAAAGCTTTATTTGTGATGCATTAAGGTAAAAACAGTGTATAGTTGCAGACAGTGATCTACAGGACTAACCGTCTGATGTAATAAGATGGCCGCCGGAGCTCCACGTTGCTCCGGCAGCGTGACTTCACGGCATGGTGTGGCTCCTCCTGACACGTATCGTGCTCAAGCACGTCTTCAGAGGGGGGTCACCAATCCACATGGTGGAAACCAGCCCACCCGGAGGATACTGCTTACCAGGAGCACGGAGTAGGACCCCCTAGTGAAAGAGAATCATCTACACCAGCCTCACACTAAACAGAGGGAGGATCACCCCTTTATCAGATGACATCAGGATTTTATATATAAACAAAAGCACATTAATATGCGCGTCCGGTGAGTGCGCATTACCTTACCTCTACTACACGGATACCGGACTTCTATGTCACCTGAGCACTTTATATTCATGCTGCTTTCCTGGACCATTTTTTCTTGTCTTTGAACTTTTATATATATATTTATTTTATATATATTTTTTTAAAATACCCAGGATTTATTTTTATCCATATTTGTCTTGTTAATTTATAATACTCAGCGCTGCACTTTATATATATACATTGTTTTTTCAGAGTGTTTTTTGGTACCTCTTTTTGTGCACAGCAGCTCGTTATTCAGATACTAAGGCGCTTTTTTTTATTCTCTACATATACAAAATATATTTTCCAGATATTTTTGAACATCTACAAAAATGCATTTAAACATATTTGTAAATATACTTGTAAATGCATTCCAAAATACACTTTGAAATATATTTCAGCTTGTCTTCTGAATATATTTTTAATAATATATTCACAAATATATTGAAATATATTGTTGAAATATATTGAATTTGGCCAAAATTGTAGTATTTTAAATACGTATATGTCAATATATTTGGGAAGAATATATTAATAATGTATTTTTGAAATATATTTTTCTTCCATGGGGTTTCATCTGTCAGGCTACAGGAAGTACCTCATATTTGTTAATTAAGTTTAACCACAAATCACCACAGTGCCATTTTTAGCTTTGCAAGTCTTTTCATTGTTTATTAAAGTTGTGATATATCTAGATTGCACTGTTATGTATGCAATGTGGATTAGAAGGCAGGCTCTGTGACATGAGTGGCACTGCAGTACTTATTCACAGAGCATAGTGAACACAAAATTCAAGGACGTTAATGTTTGTGGATCTTTACAACTTTTACAGAACTATTTACATAAGTAAATTAAGTTTTGGGATGAAACACAATACTACTTCTGTCATTTTTGTTAGCTAGCTGTTGACTAGGCGTTAGTAGGACACAGTGAGACTATCAGTAACACCCAACATTATATTGGGGTTCCAGCACCACCATTCCACCCTTCATAATTATTATGGTATCACATACAGTATAGGAAGGCAAATTAACTGCTAGGAGTACCGTGTAAGTAAGAATGGAATTTCCAAATTTAATAAAAAAATCCTTCAAAACTCTTTTCTTGAAGTGTTACTAAACCCACAACAGTACAATTAGTCTGTATATGCAGTAAAGCATGCTTGTTATACTCACTGTGGAACCTAAGGGGTTAATCCTCTGCATTGTGTAAAAATGCTATTTGAGCCTGTCTTCTCTGATCCTCCCCTTTTTCCAGTGCCCCTCTCTTATCTTCTGATAAGACATATCTTGTGGAGACACTCTGCACATGCTCAGTTTGGTGTGTATTTTGAAGCAATCGTACAATAATTTGATTGTTAGTACACAGCTTTTATCCAAAATTATTAGACGGGACAGGCAGGACATTTTTTCTTGCATGATTTTCGTTTAACCATTACAGTTTTCATTTGAAAATACAATACAATACAAATACAATACCATACATTACATCACTGCTGAATTTTTCATACAAGAATTTTAACTCGAGCAACCACTTCCTTTTCAATATGAGACTAGCATGCAAAAAAAAAAAATGGATGATCATTTGACCGATATCCATTGCTTTTTTATTTTTTCCTTACAACTTTCAGAGTTTGTACAGAATGAACAGAGTGATCACTATTGATCACTTTGTTCATTCAGGAAAAAAAAGGGTCTGGTAAACACATGTTTAGCAGCCACCCTAACCCAGGAGATCCTGAGGGGTCCCAGTGGAGGGGGGGCGCACACACACAGAAAAAAGTTTGCTGGTGAGAGTGGCAGCGGAAGGAAGTTGGCAATTGCATCTGATCCAGAGTCCTGTGCTGGGGGGGGGGCGCTGATGCTGGGGGTGAGGATTGGTGCTGGGGGGCAAGTGTGCAGGCAGGAGACAGGTGGGGGGGACTTTTTATGGACTTCAGGTAAGGGAGGGGAGGAAGCAGCGGGTGGCCTGGGGGGGTCATTTTAGGTGTATAGCTCTGATCAGCGGCTTGCTTTGTTCAGCAGAGTCTGCTGAATATTTCTGCCATGAGCTTATAGCAGAGGAGAAATGTAGGTCTGTATGGGCCTGGCGTGCTGGAAGCAGTGGTGTAGATCAGTACCCGGTACGTTCCTGGTAGTGAAAGCGTTAAGGAGTTGTGTACTAGGTGTCACACTAAGGTGTCATTGATTGACTGTTGCTTCCCTTTAAAATGAATCTGAACTATAGGTATTTTTGTTGTTCCTCTTTCCAACTACTGTTGAAAATGTAAGCTCTGAACTTCTCTCTTATGCATATTTCCCAATATCATACCCCCTGCATTCCTACCCTACCCATACAACCTGCTGTCATATTCTTGTGCTCCTCTCCTACACATACGGGTTAGTTAATCAAAGGAAAATAGATTGTTCACTTTGCAAGGGAATGTTCCCTCAGCTTAGTGAATTCATCAAGATTTGCTTGTAAAAGAATAGGCAATCGTGCGCATGGAAAAAAATAAATAAATAGTGTATTTGCTGGCACCCGATTGGAAGATGGAAGCCAGCAGAGCTTAACTTCATTCACTAAGATGAGGGAAAATTCCCCATAAAAGTGAAAATTCCCTTGCAAAGTAACAGCTTATTTGCCTTTAGTAAATTAACCTAATAGGGTCTGCAGGCATACCTTTATCCTGCACATACTGCCCCCCACTATACCTTCCACACTCCTCTCCTCCACATACTGCCCCCCACTATAACTTCCACACTCCTCTCCTGCACATACTGCCTACCACCATACCCTCCTCACCCCTCTTCTGCACACACAGTCTCCCATCATAGCCTGTGCACCCCTCTCCTGCACATACTGCCTACCACCAAACCCTTGCACCCCTCTCCTGCACATACTGCCTACCACCAAACCCTTGCACCCCTCTCCTGCACATACTGCCTACCACCAAACCCTTGCACCCTTCTCCTGCACATACTGCCTACCACCATAGCCTGAGCACTCATCTGCTCTGCATTTTGCCTACCACCATACCCCCAGCACCCCTCTTCTGCACATATTGCCTACTACCATACCCCCTGCACACCTGTCCTACACATACTGCTTACCACCATAGCCTCTGCACCCCTCCCCTGCATTTAGTGCCTACTGCCATAGCCTCTGCACTCTTCTTCAGCACATATTGCCTACCACCATAGCCTGTAAACCCCTCTTCAGCACCTACTACCTACCACCATAGCCTGAGCACTCATCTGCTCTGCATATTGCCTACCACCATACCCCCAGCACCCCTCTTCTGCAAATACTGCCTACTACCATACCTCTTGCACCCCTGTCCTACACGTACTGCCTACCACCATAGTCTCTGCATCCCTCTCCTGCACATATTGTCTACCACCATACCCTCCTCACCCGTCGTCTGCACACACAGTCTCCCATCATAGCCTGTGCACCCTACTTCTGCACATACTGCCTACCACCAAACCTTTGCACTCGTCTCCTGCACATGCTTCCTACCACCAAAGCCTGAGCACCCATCTACTCTGCATATTGCCTATCACCATACCCCCAGCATCCCTCTTCTGCAAATACTGCCTACTACCATACCCCCTGCACCCCTGTTCTTCACATACTTCCTACCACCATACCCTCCACACCCCTCTTCAGCACATACTTCATACAGCACATATTGCCTACCTCCATAGCCTGTGAACCTCTCTTCAGCACATACTGCCTTCCACCATAGCCTCTGCACCCCTCTTCTGCACATACTGCCTACCACCATAGCCTCTGCACCCCTCTTCTGCACATACTGCCTACCACCATAGCCTCTGCACCCCTCTTCTGCACATACTGCCTACCACCATAGCCTCTGCACCCCTCTTCTGCACATACAGCCTTCCACCATACCCCCTGCAGGCCTCTTCTGCACATACTGCCTTCCACCATACCCCATGCACCCCTCTCCTGCACATACTGCCTTCCACCATACCCCCAGCACCCCTCTTCTGCACACAATGCCTACCACCATACCCCCTGCACCCCTCTTCTGCACATACTGCCTACCACCATACCCCATGCCCCCCTCTCCTGCACATACTGCCTACCACTATAGCCTGTGCACCCCTCTCCTGCACATACTGCCTACCACCATACCCCATGCACCCCTCTCCTGCACATACTGCCTACCACTATAGCCTGTGCACCCCTCTTCAGCACATACTGCCTACCACTATAGCCTGCACTCCGCTCTCCCACACGTACTGCCTGCTATCATACCTTTCTCACCACCCTCCTACACATTCTAACCACTGTCATACCCTCCACACTCTTCACCAAAACATACTACCAACAATCATAAACCCCTGCACCCTCTTTTACACTTACTGCCTGCTATAGTGGTAATAACCAAGAATCCTCTCCTACACATACTGCCTACCATCATGTCCCCTGCATTGCTGTAATGCACATATGGCCTGCTAGTATAACCTCTGCTAACTGAAAATTCCAATTGCAAACAGGAAATTCACATAGCTTAGTGAATAAGGTGAAGTTGGTTTGACTTCAGTCACCCAATCACGTGCTGTAGCCATCCTGTTACAGCCACTTCAACCTGAAACGTACGGGTATTGGTTACTGCCTCTGTGTTAGCTGCAGTCATAGTTAGGCATGCCATTTTAATTGTTAGGCAACAAAATTCATCCTAACTAGAAGCCCAGTATGTTCCCAAACAGACAATGCCTCTATTAGACACAATGCAAGGTAACCCTGATATTTAAAAATAGCTGAGACACCAGAAGGCGTACTATTTCAGTTTAATTATTAAAAACAATCTTCCCCTGTGCTCATTTAGAGCAAAGTAGCACTCTCTTGAAAACCCCACCACCGTTGACTTCACATGCCACTCCATTCTTCTTCGGGCAGCCATGGAAACACTTGGTGCTTCCAGGTAAGGGAGGAGCATTTGACCAACTCCTCTTCTTTTTAGGATGCAGTGCTCTTGAAGCCAATTGTCATGCCCCATCACTGTCACATGGAAGGGGTAAGGAGGTCTTTAACTCTGTATAATCCCCAACAGAACCCAATGTGGAGCTTGCACAGGGTTAAACTGGACAGATAAACAGGGTGATTGGGCAGTATGGTGAAGGTGACTATCTATGAATGAAATTTCAAGGAAACCTGTTACTTTTACCAGAATTACTTTTAAATTCAAGATGGTTTGGTAAATCAGCAAAACAATTCAACTTTTGCAGGATTGTCTTCAAGAACACTGTTGATCCATTAAGAATAAAAAGGGCTAATGATATAAATTTCATGTATGCAAGTTCTTCTATGCATAATAGTTAAATATGTAGGTCCACCACAGGATTCACTACTTAGTTGCCAACATCCCGAATGATGTGGAACCAGAGAGTTTCCCTATGAATGTAATGGGACTTTTTAGGCAACATACACAAATCTATATAAACAAATAACTTTTATTACACAAATTCAATAAAAAGTTGTAGAAAAAACATATTAGCAAATCCATATACATAAGTGGTTATAAAGAAATTTGCTGACTTGTTGTGGAGGGTGGTCTCCTGCTTCAAAATGGTGGGGAAAAAGAAAGAGAAAGCCACACTTTTTCTTCAACTGGAAAACAAAGTTGAAATCCACATGTGGAAGTGGTTGCAGAGGAACATGCTGACACACTGACTGACATTCAGGTTACTATGCAGCGGTGGTCTACTCTGGCGGTACTCTGTGGGCACTCTAGATCAGGGGTGTCCAAACTTTTTTCAAAGAGGGCCAGATTGGATGAAGTGAACATGGTGGAGGGCCGAACATTTTTCCGAACATTCTTTGAACCATTACAATTAAATGCTAATAAATTATTTTATGCCAAGTTAATTGCAAACGACATACTTTTCATTTCATAACATTAAGATCAACTGACAGCTGAGTTTTCACAATGTATTGAAAATAAATTGAAAAAAAACTTACCTGCACTAATGTGAAGGGTGAAAAAGGTAGCTGGAGCTGAAGTCTCTGCTCGGCAGCCGGGAGGGGAAGAGAAACACACTTCACGCTGGAAGCCCGGCCCTGACATCACCGCCCTCTGTCGCTCCCAGCGCGGCGCAGTCACGCATGCGCACTGCTCTCAAGCAGAAGACTGTCTGCCACAGAAGGGAGGGCCATGCGACAGCTGCATTTACACAGACCAGGGAGAACGCGCCGCAGTCAGGCATGCGCACTGCCCTCTGCTCTCAAGCAGAAGACTGTCTGCCATAGAAGGGATGGCCGTGGGAGGGCCACATTACACAGAGCAGGGAGGGCTGTTGGAGGGCCGTATTAAACCGACCCCCGGGCCGTAAATGGCCCGCGGGCCGTACTTTGGACATGCCTGCTGTAGATGCTCCCTTGATAATTTAGTCCTTGATTTGGTTCCGGTGTGTTACTTTGAGGTGACCCCAGTGTGAGAATTCTTGGGGCTCTCTCCTTTCTCTCCCCACAAATCATAGACGCCCAGCCTGGGACGCTCTAGGGATGGACAGTGGACACACTATCAAGATAATTCTTTACAATTTTTTGTAAATCGGGCGATTAATCCTTTTAACCTCCCTGGCAGTATGATTATTTCAGATTTTTGGTGCTGAAAGCGGTACCATTTTTTTGCATGGAAATATGTATTTTTTTTATTGTAGGCCTGTAATTTAGGAATAACTCCCTGAAATCTGTCCGAACAAGAGTCTAGTAAACATCCCGGGTATGATAAAACTTGAAACACGAAATCAGAAATTATAATTTAATAAATACTCATAAAAAATAATAATATAATAATAAATTGAATTCAATAATATAATCAAACCAAAAACACTGAAATGTGAAATATAGCGCCAAGTTCGCACATTGCTGAGCAAAGTCGCAGAATCGTTTTCAGTGTCTGATGACGAATTTCCCCCACGAATCATTATCACTCAATTCTGCAAGTAGTTCTGATTTACTATCGCTGTTCTCTAGCCGGTCTAAAACTGCTTTTGACCTAAAGGGATGCTTTTTGGACGCCGTGGACTTTTCTACGTTTCCAGGCAGAAAGAACAGTCAAAATGCAGGCAGGGCACAGGACAAAGCAGTAGGGACAAAATGTATGTGAAATGGTTTGATACAGTAATGTTTTGCTATGAAATAATTGTTTTAAAAAAAAAGTCATTTTTTTAAAATTTTCAAATTTGCCGCCGGTTCTGGCGCCCGTACGTCCCGACGTCACAGGGACCGGAACACGGAAGCCAGATGCCGGCATCGGCTGGAGGAGATGGCCGGGGATGCTGCAGGGGACGCATCGCGGGAGCGAAGGACAAGGTAAGTGCTGCAGGGACTCCCTATGCAACGCCGCATGGTAAGCCCGAGTGTAGCTCGGGGTTACCGATTTTGGTACTGAAATTTTACCCCAAGCTACACTCGGGAATATCGCCAGGGAGGTCAAAGAAACTGGATGAATGCTTCTTAGCCATCCCTTTTCTCCAGCTTACCCCTGAGGAAACACTTTGTTCTGAAACACATTGGAATTTCAGCCTGGCAGTACTAGGGTCACTGGTTCAAATCCCAACCAAGCAGGGGTGGACTGACCATTTGGAACTCGGGCAGTGCCCGAGGGCCTGGGGTCAGTAGGGGGCCCAGTGAGATGCCCCTGGTACCTTTTTATAGGCTTTTTTGAGTTTGGGCAAGGACACAAGGGCCCCATGATCCCCTATTGCCCGGGGGCCCCATGAGTTGTCAGTCCTCCCCTGCAACCAAGGCACCACCTGCCTGGAGTTTGCATGTTCTCCCTGTGACTGCATGGGTTTCCTCCCACACTCCAAAGACATGCTGGTAGGTTAATTGGCTCCTGTCTAAATTGTCCCTAGTATGTGTATGTATGAATGTGAGTTAGGGACCTTAGATTGTACACCCCTTGAGGGTTATTGACTGATGTGAATGTACAATATATATGTAAAGCGCTGTGTAAATTGGCGGCGCTATATACGTACCTGAAATAAATAAATAAATAACTTAAGAACAAACCTACAGAACCTATCTTGTACGTAACCTGGGGACTGCCTATGATGTCTCCTGATGGCACTAAAGGCTGTGTGCAAGGTGTCTTCCCATGCCAAAAATTCATAGGCATGGGAAATGTTTTAGCAAGAAAGGATCAACAGCAGCTTGTATATCAGCATGAATCTTAGCAGATTTTATTTTGTTAGTTACAATAGCAGCATCTTGCTTGTTGCATGGATAGCAGTGAGTGTCAAATCTAATACAGAGAACTGTGAAAGAATCTACACAGGATGTACCTGAACTGCCTATAGAAAACGTAATCTTACAATTGCACAGATCTAGAAGCTAGTAATTGTTATTAACGCGTTTGCTGCTTCTCTTCTAATATGGTGAGGGATATCATTTTACATGAGCATAAGGTTTACAGAGCCTCTGAAAAGGGAGTAAAATGTTTTTTTGTTTTTTTTTTTACCTGGAGTAACCCTTGACCATTGCAAGAACAATTCAATAGTAGTAAGTTATAGAAATGAGCTAAAATGACTGAAAGACAACTTGGGATATATACGTATTACCAGGGGCGGACTGACAACTCATGGGGCCCCCGGGCAATAGGGGATCATGGGGCCCCTGTGTCCTTGCCCAAACTCAAAAAAGCCTATGAAAAAGGTACCAGGGGCATCTCATGGGGCCCCCTACTAACCCTGGGCCCTCGGGCAGTGCCCAAGTTTCCAAATGGTCAGTCCGCCCCTGCGTATTAACCTCCCTGGCGGTATTCCCGAGTGTAGCTCGGGGTAACATTTCAGTACCAAAAGCGGTAACCCCGAGCTACACTCGGGAATACCATGCGGCGCTGCTCCGGCATGTGTTCTTCACTTACCTTACCCTGCGCTCCCACGATGTGTCCCCTGCAGCGTCCCCGGCCATCTCCTCCGGCCGATGCCGGCATCCGGCTTCTGTGTCCTGTCCCTGTGACGTCGGGACGTACGGGCGCCGCCGCCGCCGGCGGCGGGAGATTTAAAAATTTTAAAAAATGTCATTTTTTTTTTTTCATTTTACACAGTAAAACATTGCTGTTTCAACCTATTTCACATACATATTGTCCCTAGTGCTTTGTCCTGTGCCCTGCCTGCATTTTGTCTGTTCTTTCTGCCTGGAAACTGAGAAATGTCCATGGCGTCCAAAAAGTGTCCCTTTAGGTCAAAAGCGGTTTAGATCAGCTAGAGAACAGCGATAGTAAATCAGAACCACTTACAGAATTGAGTGATAATGATTCGTGGGGGAAATTCGTCATCAGAAACTGAAAACGATTTTGCGACTGAGCTCAGCAATGTGCGAACTTGGCGCTCTATTTCACATTTCAGTGTTTTTGGTTTGATTATATTATTGAATTCAATTTTTTATTATTTTTATATTATTTTTATGATTATTTATTAAATTATAATTTATGATTTTGTGTTTCAAATTTTATCATACCCGGGATGTTTACTAGACTCTTGTTCGGACAGATTTCAGTGAGTTTTTCCTAAAAATTACAGCCTACAATAAAAATAATACATATTTCCATGCAAAAAAATGGTACCGCTTTCAGCACCAAAAATCTGAAATAATCATACCGCCAGGGAGGTTAATATATATAAACTCTGTGGCTGCATCTTGCTAGTGCCAAGAAAATCCACCATTACACCACCACCAGCCTGAACTGTTGATACAAGGCAGGATGGATCCATGCTTTCATGCTGTTTATGACAAATTCTGGCCCTTCCATTTGAAAGTCACAGCAGCCAGTTTTCCCATTCTCCTCTGAACTCTGACATCAACAAGGCATTTTCGTCCACACAACTGCTGGATATTTTCTCTTTTTCGGACCATTCTCTGTAAGATTGTTTGTTGTGAAAATTCCAGTAGATCAGCAGTTTTTGAAATAAGATCAGCTCATCTGGCAGCAACAATCATGCCAAGTTAAAAGTCACTTAAATCCGCTTTCTCCCTTATTCTAATGCTTGGTTTGAACCAGGGGCAGACTGACCATTTAGTCACTTGGGCACTGCCCGAGGGCCCAGGGTCAATAGGGGGCCCCATGAGATGCCCCTGGTACCTTTCATAGGCTTTTTTGGGTGTGGCTTGAGTGTGGGAGAGGACACAGGGACCCTATGATTTCCTATTGCCCGGGGGCCCCATGAGTTGTCAGTCCGCCCCTGGTTTGAACTTCAGCCAGTTGTCTTCACCTCGTCTAGATGCCTAAATGCATTGGGTTGCTGCCACATGATTGGCTGATTAGCAATTTGTGTTACCAAGCATTTGAACAGGTGTACCTAATAAACAGGTCGGTGAGTGTATATATACATAGCACTATATATATATAAGTTTTGGGTCCCGCTATAGTCCTGCACAGCCATGCAATACACATCTTCCACACAGACTTGCATCCAGGAGACAGTAACCAGTCCATGAGCTTGTTTTTGGGGTTTTATTAGGGTATTAGAACTTGGATAGGGTAGAGGTGTATGGGATGCAAAGGGTAATGGCAACAGAGGGCAAACTTTCCTGAAACTATGTACAAGTCTTTACAGGAAAATTCTCTTCTAGAGCTAGCCAGCATCTCTTGTAGTACCACCCCAGACCCCAGATTCTCCTAATCCAGCTGTTCTTGGTGAATCCCTGGGCAGGGGATCCAGTATCTGTAGGTGCAGCTACAGGCACAACAGGCATCATCCTGGTATCATTCTTTTGAGCTGGCGGTCGGCTTTCATGTAAAAGCAATCCAAGAAGCTAATTAGCTGCTGGATCGCTTTTACAAGCAGTGGGAAGAGACAACCCCCATCACCTTCCACGGCTTTCTTGGGCTCTCCCGTTCCTCCGGGAAGCAGAGAATGCAGCCTGAAACTACAGAAAAGGCTTGGTCTTCAAGTGGTTAGAAGAGTGGGTGGTGCATGGCATAAGCTTCTAATGATGGCCCTAAAATGCCAAGATAGTTGAAGCACCCCCCTGTCCCCCGTCCCCCATCCCCAAATGACCCTGTAGCACTACCCCCTTAACGGTTGCTTAGTGATTTTGGCTTCCCTGTAAATCTGGACCTCACTCTGAAAGCCCAACCTCCACTGACACCACCGTACCCTTGTGACCAGAATAAATCATCACTGTAAAATGGACTCACACACAAGTTAGTGTAAACCAATATGAACTTTTTATTAAATTTGAACGTAGCTTGATAAAAAAAAACACAAAATAGCATTGGCATCTGCAGCAGATTAAATCACTCTTGTCAAGTGTAAGTAAAGGTAACAGCATCCAAAGTAAAATACCAATAACTGTTAGCAGGCCTGCTTTCAGAAATAATCCATTGCCTCCAATCTGAGGTGAATTTCATTAAACAGGTAACCTCACTGCAGATCCTCAGAACCTGATGGCAAAGATTAGATTTAAAAGTTGAGAGAGCTCTTGTCTATAATCAACCAATGTCTCTTTACGAATAATATGGAGTCTTCTGTATGCTAGTTGGGGCCCAATTGGTGTGAAGATGATCTAAAATGTAGATAATAGTTAATAAGTACTTCTCCTCTTAATGGTAGTGAACTGATGTAAGGTCCCCTTTAAGGCACTAAGCAGGGACAGATTTTTTAAAGTAGTGAAGTGTAACAGTAAGCATAAGTGTCTGTGAGCAACAACAGGTCTCTCTGGGTGACAAGGGCCAAAGACAACAACAGTAGAAATCCTGTTCAGTTGAGAAGGGTAAATTGTTGTTTCAGTTGGCACAGCTGTATTCTGGTCAGCAGCTACTGTATATATCCTGTGGTTAGCTTGGATGCTGAGACTGTAATGCAAACGTGTTCCAACAATGGCAGCCAGCTGGGAGAACTAGGCTGCAAACTGAGGTAACTATGTGTAATGTCTATGTGCAGGAAGATAGAAGATGTGATGAAATTTCAGTGTTCGCTTAATGAATGTATGGGACTCCCTCACCCAATCAATGTGTCTGGCAGGTCTTAGCGGTCCATCTTCCTCTGCAGATGGGGGCTCCCACAGTCCTCCAGTCCTGACTCGACGTTATGTCTGGTCTCCTGCTTTCAGATTGGCTTGCTGGGCAATGTGGCAAGACTGGCGATCAGCAGACTCTTTCCGCTCCTCCTTCCTCTCCGACTCTGGCTCCACGGCCTGGTCCAATACTCCAGCAGTCAGCAAACTTCCTCCTCTCTCAATCTCCCCCCTCTCATCTCCTGCTCAGTTTCTTGGGCTTTGAGATACATATGCCCCCTGCCCATAATCAAGCTCCTCTGGAACATGTAGTTTCCAGATGCACTGCTCCTTAGTAAAGTCCTGCAATTTAGCATACAAGTTTCATATAGCTATTCTTCAACATGTGAATGCTACTGTTCTGTGTTACAACCCCTTTTTGGAAATTGGACACCCCAAGGTATTTGCTAAGAGGCAAGGTGAGTATTTTGCAGATCAAAGTTTGCCACAAGTTTTTGGAAATGAAGAAAGAAAACAAAAATATACTTTTTGAAAAGCCAAAAAAAAAAGTTTTGCCTATAGCTCTACTTTAACCCCTTGACGCCGATGTTACAAAATATGTGGCCTCACGGAACTGGGCTTTTTTCCATGGGGTCGCATATTTGCATACTTGTCTTTGTGCTGGGAGCGCGCCACACAGTGCGCTCCTAGAACAAAGACCGAGGTGTTACTGAGAGCCCCGGGTTCTGTTCTGATGACTGGGATCCTGATTCCACATCACATAATCGCTGTGATAGCCTCTGATTGGCTATCACAGTGACCAGTCAGTGTGAAGCCCACCCCATTTGTTTTTTTTTCTATCTAAATGTATCTCTTTCTCTCTCCTTGCAGAGAGAAAAAAAAACAACTGTTTGTAAAAAAAAAAAAAAGATAAATAAATATTAAAAAATAAAAGAAAAAATGAACAAAAAATACCTAGATCTTTGATCTAGTTTAGTACCAGAGTTAGTGTTTGGGTCAAAGGTCAGGTATTTTTTTTTTAATTGGTATCAGTGTCAGTTAGTGTCAGTGTTTTAGGTAAAAAAACAAAACAAAATGCACACTGTTGTTTCAGGGCTGTAGTACAGGTACAAACAATAAATAACATACACATCGCTGTGATCGTCAAGAGCTGGAACATTTATTTTGGGTTGTCCTTTGGTGGTAGGTTATGGTAGCAACAAGAAACACACAGCTAAATTAAAAAAAAAAAAGATTTTTTTTTACTATTTTGGGCCAGTTTTTCTTTGATAATGAAAAAAAAAGCAGGAGATATCTGTTACTATTTACCAATAAATGAAAGCCCTAGTTGTCCTGAAACAAACAAGGTATAATCCACCTGGATGTACAAAGTAGTTGTGATGATATGGATGGTTTTACTAACACATGTCAAAGTTGTAAAATTGTGCTTAGGCATTAAGATCTGTTTTACCCTCAGTTCTTGAAGGGGTTAAGGCTTTAGAACCACTTTTATTGAACAAGCTGAAGTTAGAAGCTACTACTTCTACCATGCACAGCTGCAACAGATTTTGCACTCTCCGGTTTTAGTAAATCTACCCCATGGGTCCTTATATAGACATTGCATTATGCTAGGTATACCTAACCAATATCGCCTTTTTTTTATATACTTTGTCTTGTGTTTTTCGGGCAGTTATTTTAGTTAAAACTACTAGAGAATGCACATTGTCTGCTTTTTAATTCATATCAAATTTCAAATGTATAAATCAGCAAGCAATAGAACGAAGAGATGGTTTCATGGTTCTTGGACTAAGCCCCATACACACAATGAGAATATTGGATGAAAGATTGTCGGTTTTATTTTGCATGCTAGTTTTATATCGATAAAGAAAAGCTTACTAAAGTTACCAACATTCTCATTGGATAGACTGAAAATTTGGAAGTGATTTCATGGATTGTAATTTACTTGTATTGTATTTTAAGACGAAAATTGTACTGATTTAATGAAAATCTTTTTTTTTCTTCTCCTCTCCTCTCTCAGGTATATCCATCTTGCTGTGATGGCCCACACCTGTATGGTAAACAGACGACATAACTTTTTGCTTCGCCTCCTGCTCTGTTTATTTGCTGTTTACGCAGCTTATTGTCTTAGGTTCCTACAAATGGTGATAGCTGTTTTCTGTAGGTGATATATACCAGGGGCGGACTGACCATGTGGAAACTCGGGCACTGCCCGAGGGCCCGGGGTCAGTAGGGGGCCCCATGAGATGCCCCTGGTACCTTTTTTCATTTTTGAGTTTGGGCAAGGACACAAGGGCCCCATGATCCCCTATTGCCCGGGGGCCCCATGAGTTGTCAGTCCGCCCCTGATATATACTGTATGGTGCTTATATGCAGTTTCATATAGCTCACTCTGCGCCTTTTTATTTGTTTTCTTTCTTTCTCTCTCCCTTCCCGCCCACTACAATCACTTTATTACCTCTCAGAGGGTGTTGCTCTATTGTTCTTCAGTTTGTCTGCTACTAGCCTAAGATGGCTCACATGCCACATTACGGGAGGCAATACAAAAGTTTTTTCAAATGCTAGTATTGCCATTATTTGGGAAGACTTAGGATTTCATTTTTTGTTCAGTTGATAGTTCTTTTCCTGCTTGGGGAAAACTGAAACCTTAGTTCTTCCCATGCACTCCACCAGTAGTAATTTCATCTGCTGGTTACTATTTGTTACATTGACATTATAATTACAATTTGATTCTGCCTAAGATATTGTTTATAGGTAGGCATTGTTTCTTCCTCTTATATCCTTTGGGTTACTTTGACTACTCCCTCTGTTCTTCCTATTTCCTTCACTATTTTCATCCTCCCCCCCCTTTTTTTTTCTCCTTCTCTCTTCTGTAGGAGTATTGGTCATCCATTTTCGAAAGTCTTTGTGTATTGTTAACGTGAGGCAGCCTAACACTCATCCATAAGTTACACAGTTAGTTATAGCATAGTTGTCTTACTGTCCATACGATATTTATACAAATATGACATTCTCTGCTTTAGGGAAAAAACCCACCATTGTATCCTTTAACTGTAAGGGACTGAATATCCCCGAAAAGTAGAGAACTGAATATCCCCGAAAAGAGTGTAGCTCTTCTTTGTGAACTTACAAAAGCTGCCCCTCAAATAGTTTTCTTACAAGAAACCCACTTTCGTGAAAACCATATCCCTAAAATGATACACAAGCATTTCACCCAGGTTTTTCATGCTACGAACAAGACCTCTAAAACTAAGGGAGTTTCTATCCTGGCAAATAAGGCAGCGGCTTTCACCCTTACTCAACAAATGTCAGATCCAGGTGGAAGATATCTACAGCATTTCTTAAAGGTACTTTAGCAGGTCGCCCGGTCACATTGGCTAATGTATATTTCCTGAATAATTCACGTTTCCTTTTGCAAAATTAAAGTGGATGAGTTGAAATTCTTCTCCTCTGGTTGTATTATCTTAGGTGGAGATCCACTGGATCTACTGATAGATACCTCCCTGGCACTTCTAGAGTACGAT
Source organism: Staurois parvus (assembly GCF_062004578.1). NCBI lineage: Eukaryota > Metazoa > Chordata > Amphibia > Anura > Ranidae > Staurois > Staurois parvus. The sequence goes on along the minus strand of NW_028318623.1, from coordinate 4,638,202 downwards.
TTAGGGTTCTTAAAAGAGTTAAAACCTTGCTACGCTCATTAACATTGGTTGATACGTGGAAAACGTTACATCACAAAGATAAGGATTACACCTGCTACTCGGCCCCACATAACAGATACTCTTGTATAGATTATGTTTTCTTGACACAGCGCGGCTTACCGGATTTACAGGTAGCTAATATTGGTATCCAGTCTACTTCAGATCATGCCCGTTTCCATAAGCCTGATCCCAGTTATTCCTCATACAAGAAAAACCTTTAACTGGCGTTAGAATCCCACTTTGCTTACAGATTTAGAGACCCTGCAGCATATAATGGGAAAGCTCACTGACTTTTTCTCTGTGAACTCTATGGTAGATGTTGCTCCCCTGACGATCTGGGAAACACATAAATGCACACTGTGGGGTGAATTTATAAAACTGGGAGCCAGGCATAAGAGAGAAAGAGAATGGCAAATTGCAGATATATCTAATAAAATTGCATCTCTAGAAGTGCAACACAAATACTCATTTGCAATTCAGGTGGCAATGGAACTTGCGCGTAAACCCCTTCAACAAATTTTAGATGTGACTGCAAAACATATCTTGTTTTTATGAAAAGGCATATATTATGAATATGGAGAAAAAAGTGGCAAATTTCTTACAAGGGCCTTTAAAGACATTCAGTTGGCTAACAATATTCATGGCATTAGGAACAAAGATGGTAAAATGGAACATTTATATAATCTTCCAGCACAGCACAAACCCTCTGGTTTACAGGGTACTAGGGAACATATCCTCAAAGAATATTTACTTAATAGTAAAATGCCTACCCTGACTGCTGAAGAGATTGAAGATTTGGGACAACCTATATCTGAGGAAGAACTATTACTGGCTATTAGAGCATTGAAGTCGGGCAAAAGTCCAGGTCCTGATGGATGCACAGCACAATATTAGAAAACTTTTCAGCAAATTTTGAAGGCACCTCTTTCACGGGCTTTCAATTCCCTCAGTGAACCTCAAGATATCCCTAACTCATTCTTCTCAGCACACATTACAGTAATCCCAAAAGCAGATAAGGATGTGGCTGATTGCTATAGGCCTATCTCACTTCTAAATATAGACTTAAAATTGTTAGCAAAAATCTTAGCTAACCATACAAGACCCCTTTTGTCTAAACTAATAGGCCTGACCAAGTAGGATTTATGCCTACCAGGGAAGCAAGAGACAATGTAATAAAAGCTGTAAATTTGGTGCACAGGATGAGTTTGGATACAGTCGAGGGCAGGGGCGGACTGACAACTCATGGGGTCCTCGTCCACACTGAAACCACACCCAAAAAAGCCTATGAAAGGTACCAGGGACATCTCATGGGGCCCCCTACTGACCCCGGGCCCTCGGGCAGTGCCCGAGTTCCCCAACGGTCAGTCCGCCCCTGGTCGAGGGTCTTCTCCTGTCCACGGATGCAGAGAAGACCTTTGACAGAGTGACCTGGGACTATATGTTCGCTGCTTGTAGGCATGTTGGCCTGGACTCTAAAATGATCTCTTTTATCTCCTCTCTTTATCGCAATCCGTCTGCTCAAATTAAAATTAATGGCTCGCTTTCTAAACCGGTAGTAATATTTAACGGTACTGATGGTATCTAATGGTAAAAATGATTTACTAAAGGTAATTAGACTGTGCACTTTGCACATGCAGTTGCATTCATTGCATTAGTGAATGTGGTGACGCTTCACTTTGTAGAGAATACCCAATCAGGTGAAGGGAACATAAAAAAAACTGCATTCTTGCCTGCACTTGATTGGATGATGGAAATCATCAGCGGTTCACTACATTCCCTAAGCTCTGGCAAAATGAGTGCAACAGCACTTGCAAAGTGTAAAATATAAATAAAGGTGCAGCGCTTATATCAGTGGTTCTCAACCTTCCTAATGCCGCGACCCTTTAATACAGTTCCTCATGTTGTGGTGACCCCCAACCATAAAATTATTTACCCAGTAATTATAATTCAAGAAGTGTCGTTTTACCTCCAATACTGCTGCTTTCAACACAGTAGCTGCTTTCTACACAGTAGCTGCTTTCAACACAGTAGCTGCTTTCTACACAGTAGCTGCTTTCTACACAGTAGCTGCTCATTACACATCGGAAATATGTGTTTTCCCGATGGTCTTAGGCGATCCCTGTGAAAGGGTCATTCGACCCTTAAAGGGGTCGCGACCCACAGGTTGAGAACCGCTGGCTTATATGATCAACAGTATATATCATGCAGTCAGATAATACCATGAAGATTTATAAATAGGATCATGTGTAAGGTACACAAAACAAAAAGTCCACATAAAGGTCAAGAGTGAAATATGGTAATGAGGATTTCTTCCCAAAAGACTTCTGGTGATAAATGCATAAATTGCGCACTCACCAGATGCACAAAGTTGTCGCGCATTTGAGAAAACCATATCTCAGTAGGTCAGCTAAAGCGTCTTGGGGGGCGCCTCTCCCATCTCATGTGGATTCCTCCCTGGATACCTCATGGATGATAGCAGCTTCCTTCTCCTCTGCAAAGAACTCTGCGGATGGTTGGACTCATAAAGAGACCAAAAAAGGAGGAGGCCACATAGCGTGATACTGCTTCAAAATTTTATTATCCAGTCACAGGTATAATTGTAGATAAGTAAACAGAAAGACACTGACCATATGTAGGCAAGATGGCTGCCGGACCACCACAGGGTCTCAGCAGCATGATGTCACAGCGTTGTAGCTCCTCTCTGACGCGTTTCGTGCTACGCACATACTCATGGGGGTATGCTTGATAGCATGTTGATAGCATACCCCCTATGAGTATGTGCGCTAAATGTCTTAAAAGTCTAACTATTGCTAATAAATATCACCATAACATATCACAAAAAAGTGTTATTAACTCTCTGCTTCTAATATAAGTGTAAAAGCCTATGGAAATCTGCAAAATTGGGGACTGTTAAGAAAGGATCCAAAGAGGAAGGGAACCTTCTGTGACCAGTATGAAGACATTTGAAAATCAGTATTTTTATTAAAAAAAAAGCAAAAAAATGGGGGGTAGGAGAGGGGTTTCCATAGTTTAATATCCATAGCACAGCTGGAAAGCAATCTTTATAAAGAGCTTGAGATTTCCAGCAGTAGGTAACCTAAGTAAAACTTCAGCTAAAATTCTTTACTTTAGCTCTGTATAGAGTTGGGGAGAGTTGTGTCTGGTTTTATTGCTGTGTTCCCATTGAGGAATTTTATCCCCACTTCCGATTCCATTGCTAACTGTGAGATAAACTGTTTCTCCTCTGAGTCAGTTCAGATTCCTTGGACCAAACACATTATATTTGCACCCATGTCCTCTTTTACTGAGCTGACCAGATGTGGGTGGAAATACTGTAGAGCAGGGCTAGGCAACCTTAAAGAGGTGGAGATCTACCTGAACAACATGGAAGAAGTCAAAGATCACCAGTCACAGTGTTGCCCAGTCTTGCCTCACACCTAATTTAAACCTCTAATTGCCGTACTACCGTGTCACAATCGCGTGCATTGCATGGCAATTATGGGTTTAAATCAGGTGGTGAGGAGGCAACATATTGCCTTCTCACCACCTGTCAAACACGCTCGGATCACTTTTCAGAAGAGCGCAGGATATAATAGAAGTCTATGGCTAAGTGCAACAAACCCACAGGAAAGCTGCCGTTACACTGCACTGCACCCACGGTGAGGGTAAACCGCAGCACATCAGTGTGAAAGCAGCCCTATACTATTATTCCCAGCATATTGCTTCACACTGACCTGAGGATCTCTTCTTTCCTGCTGTTGGGAGCACTCTGGAGACCGCTAGCCAGGAAGAGGTGGAGTGCAGTTGGTATCACTCTGCATGAGACAGGTGGCGGCACTACAGAGGAGGCATCGGCTTATGCGGCTCTTGTTCCCTACTACAACTCCAACTTTACAAGTAGTCCCTCTGCATTGCACTCTGCTTGATGCTTGATGCTCTGGGATGGTGGGTAAGCAACCCCAGACCATGATCTACTAGTCACCTGGTCGTGATCTACTGGTAGATCGCAATCTACGGGTTGCTGACCCCCGCTGTTTACATCTGATTACCCAAAGCCATTTTGCATGGCTGTTTACATCTGGCGACTCATAGGATTTGCATTGGTCTCTTTTTCCTCCATCACAAGATCACATACATGCAGGGGCGGACTGACAACTCATGGGGCCCCCGGGCAATAGGGGATCATGAGGCCCCTGTGTCCTTGCCCAAACTCAAAAAAGCCTATGAAAAAGGTACCAGGGGCATCTCATGGGGCCCCCTACTGACCCCGGGCCCTCGGGCAGTGCCCGAGTTTTCAAATGGTCAGTCCGCCCCTGCATACATGACATCCATTTATGTTCTGATATGATCAGGCTAGGATCCCTTGCTGAGACGGAACAGAAGGTGCCCATGTGAAAGGAGCCCTGCTGTTCTAGTGACTCTGTGATAATGCGGCTCAATGTCTACTGAACACAATCAATTCCTTCTTTAACTCACCTTTTTAGGTACATTTATATATTTTTTTTTCTAGTTTCAGAGGTATCCAGTTGCACAACAGAGCTGTTAGTGCATCTGTTCTCACCTCAGGTTTAGTCAAGGGAAGTAAAGGGTCCTGTCTCAGCAAAAAGCAGAAGACAAGGCACACTTGTGGGTGTAATAAATGAAGCCAGATTTCACACCTTTTGCAGCCACGGCTCATGTGTTCTTCTACGTGTTTTGTGGTCTCTGGTTCCTGTACAACTGTCTCATAGTTTCTTTGTTTTTTTATTAACACCTTAAAAAGCAAGAAAACATTTAATGTTACTGCCTTATTTACACCTTTTTGTTCTTTACCATGATTAGGCCACCTGTGCCACTTCAGCTATTGAGCAACTGAGGGGTCCAAGTCTATTCACTGGTCTATTTATCTATATCAGCCTTACAGTGAGCTCTGTCCTTGAAGACACAGTGCCATCACATCCTTGTGCCATAATATTTTTCGAACAGAGAGAGAGGGAATCATCCTTACAGGTTTGGAAGGCTTATTGCAGACTTCATCATATCTTCATGCATCACAATAGAGCTTAGAAGTTCACAGCAGACAAATATGGGACAAGATCAGGGGCGGGCTGACCATTTGGAAACTCGGGCACTGCCCGAGGGCCCGGGGTCAGTAAGGGGCCTCATTAAATGCCCCTGGTACCTTTTTCATAGGCTTTTTTGAGTTTGGGCAAGGGCACAGGGGCCCCATGATCTCCTATTGTCCGGGGGCCCAATGAGTTGTCAGTCTGCCCCTGGACAGGATTGTATGAGGTGCTTACAGCATGTTGGCTTCTTCTAATACCATGAAATCAGTGTGAAAGTGTTCCAGTTCCATTTTTGGAGGACATTTTATTCAACTTGTTAATTCATAGAGGAGGTATTTTATGGAAGCAGTTAGAGAGAGAGAACCTATCCTATAAAGTTGTAGGCAGGGGCGAACTGACCATTTGGAAACTCGGGCACTGTCTGAGGGCCCGGGGTCAGTTGGGGGCCCCATGAAATGCCCCTGGTACCTTTTTTATAGACTTTTTTGAGTTTGGGCAAGGACACAGGGGCCCCATGATCTCCTATTGCCCGGGGGCCCCATGAGTTGCCAGTCTTCCCCTGGACAGGATTGTATGAGGTGCTTACAGCATGTTGGCTTCTTCTAATAACATGAAATCAGTGTGAAAGTGTTCCAGTTCCATTTTTGGAGGACATTTTATTCAACTTGTTGGTTCGTAGAGGAGGTATTTTATGGAAGCAGTTAGAAGGAGAGAACCTATCCTATAAAGTAGTAAGCAGGGGCGGACTGACCATTTGGAAACTCGGGTACTGCCCGAGGGCCCGGGGTCAGTAGGGGGCCCCGTCAGTAGGGGGCCCCATGAGATGCTCCTGGTACCTTTTTCATAGGCTTTTTTGAGTTTGGGCAAGGACACAGGGGCCCCATGATCCCCTATTGCCCGCCCCTGGTTGTAAGTAAACTAAGCCTTACCATGTGAAAGTGTGTTTTTACCATAGAAAAGCAAAATAGGACCCTTGTTCTCTCACGGACTCCTCATAGCCTGATGTCAATCCAAAGAATTGAGAAGGACTTTATTTATAGAAGATGCTACATTGCTTTGCATGCACCAAGCACTGATTCTCAGATACCTATGAGTGAAGGATTTTGAAACTGTGTTTTACTACATTAAAGTATGGGCCTGTTTGCTGGACCAAGATGTCACACTTTTTACTTGTTTGTTCTTGTTTCCAGTGGTGTTTTGAAATAATTTGTGTGTATGGGGATGAAGTGAATACACAACAAAGAATGGAAGTTGGTCCAGAGATTAACCTGACATAGTGGGTGACTACACACAAGGCATTGTCCTTCTGAGGCTAATGAGGGACTTTTCTTGCTACACACTAGGTCTCTCTGGCTTTCTGAGTTTGAGAGCTCAAGCATACATCAACCTGTTTCAGCTCTGCCAGTTACACATTCATTTGATCTCTGCAACTTTGGTTGGAAAAGGTTAAGATTGGTTGGTTTGTTTTTCATTCAAATAGTTTTTATTGAAATGCAGATGAATGCAAGACACTGGGGCATGCAAATTCATTGTAAAACATATTCCTGTCCAGAAGTTTGTAGGCATACACTGAAATACATACTGTACTGTATGCATATGGTAGAAAAATGATTAAAAGAACAACGAGGACCAATTGTATTTTATGAAATTTGGAAATTGTATCATTTTCTAATGCTGTGACTTTCTCACAGAACTTAACCTTAGCTACAGGGTCTTACAAAACGCATTGTTGGAGTTCTCATTAGAATCTGTTTAGCAGCTATGAGGGTATATATATTATTATTATTATACAGTATTCATATAGCGCCAAAGGGTATGCTCAGCGCTGTACAGTAGCAAGGGGGACATAACATGAGACAAGACAGTAACAATACACTACATGAGGGGTTCGAGGGCCCTGCTCTTTCGAGCTTACAATCTAGGAGGGAGGGGAAGGTGGCACAGGAGGAGATGGCTGTGGGGGATGGAGTGGTGGGTGGAATGGAGGAGGTTAGTTGTTAGGTGAGGTCGGGTGTTAGATGAGGTTGGGGTAGGCTTCCCTGAAGAGGAGGGTTTTCAGGGTGCGTCTGAAGGTGAGGAGGGTAGGTGACAGTCTGATGGATTGGGGTAGGGAGTTCCAGAGGATGGGGGAAGTCCTGGAGAAGTCCTGCAGTCGGGTGTGGGAGGAGGAGACCAGGGAGCTAGAGATCAGGAGGTCCTGTGAGGAGCGGAGGGCACGGGTAGGGTAGTATCTGGGTATCAGGTCAGTTATGTAGTTTAGGGCGGCATTGTGAATGGCTTTGTAGGTCAGGGTTAGCAGCTTGAACTTGATGCGTTGGGCAATCGGGAGCCAATGAAGGGATTGGCAGAGGGGGGAGGCAGATATGGAGTGCTTGGTGAGGTGGATGAGTCTGGCCGCTGAGTTTAGGATCGACTGGAGTGGGGATAGCGTTCATTGCAATAGTCCAAAGGGAGTTGCAATAGTCCAGGCGTGAGATGATGAGGGATGAGGGAGTGTACGAGTTGTTTGGTGGTGTCTGGGGTGAGGAATGTGCGTATCTTGGAGATGTTGTGGAGGTGGAGCCTGCAAGATCTAGATAGCAGTTGGATGTGGGGTAGGAAGGAGAGGTGGGAGTCCAGGGTGACACCCAGGACTTTGGCGTGTGGGGTGGGAGAGATGGTGGCGTTGTTAGTAGCGATGGAGAGGATGGGGGTGGGGTGCGGGGTGGGGGGAAGACCAGGAGCTGGGTTTTGGATAGGTTAAGTTTGAGGAAATGGAGCGACATCCAGTCTGATATGTCGTTTAGGAGGTGGGCGATGCGGGCAGAGAGTGGGGGGGTGGAGAGGTAAATTTGGGTGTCGTCGGCATAGAGGTGGTAATTGAAGCCGTGGGAGTGAATAAGTTTGCCAAGGGAGGAGGTATAGATGGAGAAGAGGAGGGGCCCAAGGACAGAGCCTTGGGGGACCCCGACAGAGAGGGGGAGGTGGCAGTGTTGTAGGTGACGCTGAAGGAGCGTTGGGAAAGGTAGGAGGCGAACCAGGAGAGAGCAGCAATTTAAATTAAGTGTACAAACCTCAGGTTTCTAGTTTAGGAGACCCTCCAGTCATAGCATGAAGAAAGTGATAGAACCTAATCCAGGACATTTTTGCTTTTGAACATTCCCACTAAATATGCAAAACAGATCCCTCCATCTGGAAAGCACTGAAGTAGTTGGCTGAGTTGGTAGGGATATGAAAATCTGCAAGGAGACTAGGTTCCAACGCATCAGAAATTTGTAATTTGCCTCAACCGTTCAACAGTTCTGCAAAAATCCCTTTTATATTTCCTTGTATACCAGGGTAAAGAACTTTGTAGTTTATTAACCTCTTTGGCGGTATGATTCTTTCCGATTTTTTGTGCTGAAAACGGTACCATTTTTTTGCATGGAAATATGTAGTTTTTTTTATTGTAGGCTGTAATTTTTAGGAATAACTCACTGAAATCTGTACAAACAAGAGTCTAGTAAACATTCCGGGTATGATAAAATTTGAAACACGAAATCATAAATTATAATTTAATAAATAATCATAAAAAATAATAATATAATAATAATAAATTTAATTCAATAATATAATCAAACCAAAAACACTGAAATTTGAAATATAGCGCCAAGTTCGCACATCACTGAGCAAAGTCGCAGAATCGTTTTCAGTGTCTGATGATGAATTTCCCCCACGAATCATTATCACTCAATTCTGCAAGTGGTTCTGATTTACTATTGCTGTTCTAAACTCGCTTTTGACGTAAAGGGACGCTTTTTGGACGCCATGGACTTTTCTAAGTTTCCAGGCAGAAAGAACAGTCAAAATGCAGGCAGGGCACAGGACAAAGCACTCTGGACAAAATGTATGTGAAATGCATTGAAACAGCAATGACAACAAAAAATGACATTTTTTAAAAATTTCCGCCCGTACGTCCCGACGTCACAGGGACCGGAGCACTGAAGCCGGATGCTGGCATCGGCTGGAGGAGATGGCCGGGGACGCTGCAGGGGACACATTGCGGGAGCGAAGGACAAGGTAAGTGCTGCAGGGACCCCCAGAGCAACGCCGCATGGTAAGCCCGAGTATAGCTCGGGTTTCTGCTCTTCGTATAGAAAGTTTACCCTGAGCTACACTCGGGATTACCGCTAAGGAGGTTAAGAAGCAGATTATATAAGAATGAGATAAGTCTGGACCTGGCAAGTTTTCTGATACACATTCCTTAAAAAGTGGAAGGATCCTCAGCAAGAGAAGTGCACTGTTGGAGAATGGAAAGCGAACATAGGAAACTAATCCATGTGAGGACTAAGAGGGAGGGAAAAGCATCACTCCAGAAGCCGTCAGAAGAGTTAAAGTTAAATATAGATACCACTCAACCATATTGAAAGCTTGTGAATTCTCATAACCCTGTGCAAATATCTGATTAACCGCAATGGTCAAAAGGGGGGGAGATTAATTTATGTGCAATCTTCACATTGTCCTACAAAAGTAGAGTGCTTAGTTACAGGGAAGGTGAGGAGAGAATGGAATTTTTTTTTTTTGGATTGTTAATAGAGATCGGTGAGCAGAGGCACACAAGGAAGTCTTGTGTGAGGGTTGTCAAAGCAATATTTGGGGATTTGTGCACAGTAATAGTTATTAAATATTGTTACGCGCAGCCCACCCGGGGTTTAAGTCCTTGGCAGGGCTGTTTTAGCAAAGGGGCAAACACATTGTATGCTAAAAATCCATCAAGTTCAGGGATTTACAAAGAAAGATACCTTTAATGCGCAGGTCCAGCTAAAAGTGGTAAAACCATTGTCACTAGGACAAGACGAGAGGATAAATTTGTCTAATAGTCCCAAATTGTTATAAAAATCTAACAGGTGTTCTAATCTTTCCCCAAACTATACAAAACTTGAAAAACTTTTTTGGCTTGGTGTACACGTTAATGATTCTGAGCAGAGCTAAATTTACCAGAAGGCACACTATACCCATGCCCAGGGGCGGACTGACAACTCATGGGGCCCCCGGGCAATAGAGGATCATGGGGCCCCTGTGTCCTTGCCCACACTCAAAAAAGCCTATGAAAAATTTACCGGGGGCATCTCATGGGGCCCCCTTCTGACCCTGGGCCCTCGGCAGTGCCCGAGTTTCCAAATGGTCAGTCCGCCCCTGCCCATGCCTGTAGGCACCACCATGCAAAGGGTGCCTGGAATTGCCAGGTCTCTGTTGTCAAATCTGCTACTTTGTGTATACTTAGACTTTGTTGTTAGTGCTCCTATGTAAATAGGAACAAAGCAAAAAGCATGTTCTAGAAACTAGACCCCCCTTTTGCCATACATCCCTCCCAACTCTCCTTTGTCTAACCTGCCTCCACCCTACATCCAACATCAATGCTCCTCTCACCTTGTGGGGGTTACTGCTCATCATGTGCTGCTTAGTGCAGGGTGTCATCCTGACAGGAAGGAACAAGAAATATAGTACTGTAAACCCCCCACAGTGCAGATCAAAACAAAAAGTCCACTGGCCATGTTTGAATTTTTCAGTAGAAATTCTATTATTCCTCCACATTTAATGGAGAGGAAAAGTCTTCTATTAACCATAACACTCACATAATAAAAACTTTCAGGGCAGCACAGTGGCTAAGTGATTAGCACTTCCACCTAGCAGCACTAGGGTCATCAGTTCAAATCCCAACCACAGCACTACCTGTCTGGAGTTTGCATGTTCTCTCTGTGCCTGCATGGGTTTCTTCCCACACTCCAAAGACATACTGGTAGGTTAATTGCCTCCAGTCTAAGTTGGCCCTAGAATGGTTAGGTCCATATATGTTTGGAAACAGGCACAATTTTAGTTTTTCAGGTATTTACCAAAACATATTCAAGCTATAGTTATATAATGGATATTTGTTGAAAGCACACACTCTCTGGTTTAATTTGAGGGTATGTACATCCAAATTGGAGGAAGGGTTTAGGATCTACAGCTCTTAAAAGTAGCCATCCCCATCCCCCCTTTTTCAAGGACCAAAAGTAATTGGACAATTGAATCAAAAGCTGTTTCATGGCCAGGTGTGGGCTACTCCTTTGTTATTTAATCGTCAATTAAGCACCTAAAACCTCTGGAGTTGATTCTAAGTGTGGTATTTGCATTTGGAATCTGTTGCTGTAAACCTACACCATGCATTCGAAAGAGCTGTCCATGCAAGTGAAACAGGCCATTGTAAGGCTTCAAAAATGAAACAAATCCATCAGAGAGATAGCAGCAACATTAGGAGTGGCCAAATCAACAGTTTGGTACGTTCTGAGGAAAGAAGAACGCCCTGGTGAGCTCAGCAACATAAAAAGGCATGGACTTCCACGGAAGACAACAGTGGTGGATGATCACAGGATCCTCTCTGTTGTAAAGAAAAACCTATTCACAACATCCAGACAAGTGAAGGACACTCTCCAGGAGGTGGGCGTATCATTGTCAAAGTCTACAATAAAGAGAAGACTTCATGAGAGCAAATAGAGAGGTTTCACCACAAGGTGCAAGCAATTCATATGCCTGAAGAATAGATAAGCCAGATTAGTCTTTGCCAAAAAACATCTAATAAAGCCAGACCAGTTCTGGAAAAGCATTTTTTGGATGATGAAACTAAGATTAATCTGTACCAGAATCAGGGGAAGAAAAAAGCGCGGAGAAGGCTTGGAACAGCTCATGATCCAAACCACACAATGTCATCTGTAAAACATGGTGGAGGCAGTGTGATGGCATTGGCATGCATGGATGCCAGTGGCACTGGGTCACTGATGTTTATTGATGATGTGACAGAAGACAGAGGCAGCCGGATGGATTCTGCAGTGTTTAAAGATATACTGTCAGCCCAGATTCAGCCAAATGCAGCAAAGTTGATTGGACGGCACTTCACAGTACAGATGGATAATGATCCAAAACACACTGCAAAAGCAACCAAGGAGCTTTTGAAGGAAAAGAAGTGGAATATTCTGCAATAGCTGAGTCAATCACCTGATCTCAACCCAATTGAGCATGCATTTCACTTGCTAAAGGCAAAACTAAAGACAGAAAGACCCACAAAGAACAACTGAAAACAGTTGCAGTTAGAGCCTGGCAAAGCATCAGAAAGGAGGAAACCCAGTCTTTGGTAATGTCCATGGGTTCCAGACTTCAGGCAGTCATTGCCAGTAAAGGATTCTCAACAAAATATTAAAAATGAACATTTTATTTATGAATATATTAATTTGTTCAATTACATTTGAGCCCCTGTTAATGGAGGGACTGTATAAAAATGGTGCAGTTCCTAAAATGTGTACTTGATATTTCTGTTCAACCCCTCGGATTAAAGCTGAAAGTATGCATTTCAAATTCATTTGGATTGTTTTGTTTTAATTTATTTTGGTGGCATACAGAGCCAAAAGTATGAAAATTGTGTGCAAATATATATGAGCCTAACTGAATGTATGAATGTAAGTTAGGGAAATTAGACTGTAAGCTCCTTGAGGGCAGGCTGTGTAAATTGACAGCACTATAAAAATTGCCTGTAAGTTACCTGTGACAATTTCCATGGAGCTGTTGATAGCACTTGTTTCTCTTTATTGGTTACATTGCCTGTCTACTGTGACAGTCAATTACAAAACACTACAGAGGTGCAAAGTGTTATGAGATAAGAGGGGGGCAGCACTTATCTCAATAATTCACCTACCTGGAAGCAAAATAAATATATGCATAGAAAACTGAGCAATGCATTTTTTACATCTACTGTATCGGTCCTGAGAACTTTTATTTGTACTGCTCACCAATCCTTTTTGTTCTTTTAACCCCCCCTGGCAGTTTTCCAGAGTGTAGCTCGGGGTTAAGTTTCAGTACCAGAAGTGGTAACCCCGAGCTACACTCGGGAATACACTGCAGCGTTGTTCTGGGATCCCTCCTACACTTACCTTGTCCTTCGCTCCCGCGATGTCCCCCCTGCAGAGTCCCCGGCCATCTCCTCCAGCCGATGCCGGCATCCGTCTTCAGGGTTCCATTCCCTGCGAGCGTCGGGATGTACGGGGGATGGTACCGGCAAGAATTTCAAAAATTTAAAAATTTGACATTCACTCAATACACTAAAATCTGATCGTATTACATTCCTGTATCAAACCATTTCACATACATTTTGTCCCGAGTGCTTTGTCCGGCGCCCTGCCTGCATTTTTACTGTTCTTTCTGCCTGGAAACTGAGAAACATCCATGGAGTTCAAAAAGCGTCCCTTTAGGTCAAAAGCGGTTTTAGACCGGCTAGAGAACAGCGATAGTAAATCAGAACCACTTGCAGAATTGAGTGATAATGATTCGTGGGGAAATTCGTCATCAGACAATGTCTGATGATGAATTTCCCCACGAATCATCATTATCACTCAATTCTGCAAGTGGTTCTAATTTACTATCGCTGTTCTGCGACTTTGCTCAGTGATGTGCGAACTTGGCGCTCTATTTCAAATTTCAGTGTTTTTGGTTTGATTATATTATTGACTTAAATTTATTATTATATTCCCCCCCTCCTTCCCTTTCTAATCCCCCCTTGAATATACCTACTAAAGTTTCAACTGGTTCACAAAATGTAGCATACCTCTCATCTCTCTAAAACTAAATTCTGCAATGTACCCCAGCCAAATGGCGGGGTACCGTCACTCCATCCTTTTCTATACATACTTTGCTTGTATTTATTGTGAACCCCTTTACATCATTGTTTTCAGTTCTTTTGTATGTTTCAAAATCTTCCTAATAAAAAATATTTGAATATAAATTTATTATTATTATTATTATATTATTATTTTTTATGATTATTTAGTATATTGTAATTTATGATTTAGTGTTTCAAATTTTATCATACCCGGGATGTTTACTAGACTCTTGTTCGGACAGATTTCAGTGAGTTATTCCTAAAAATTACAGCCTACAATAAAAAAACAACATATTTCCATTGAAAACAATGTACCGCTTTGAGCACAGAAATACTGACATAATCAGACCACTAGGTAGGTTAATGGATTCAAAATGTCAAACCTATTTTTAGATTTCCTGTTCCTCTTTCCTAATGATCCTCTTTTCTATTCCTTAAATTAACTGAAGTCACAGTTATCCTTTACAACACATATAGGGACCCTTACTTATTGTAAAACTGAAGCCTATATTTGGGGTATTATAATGTGGTTAAGTATAGGTTGCAATCTCCCTCTGCTAGGGAAAGAAGCTAACAATTTAGCTGAATTTTGTTAAATAAAAGCCTATTATTCTATAAGGTTAGAGCAGAACTGGGGGTGGGTAGGACTTCTACACAAAATGGACATACATTTTCATGCACTAGGTAGGTGAAATATACAGTACTTAGTTGGACATTAAATAGAAATTCTTGTTAAACCAGTCATTCTTTTGATAGACATATCTGCTAATCGTGGGATTGTACACCCAATAACCACCCATATAGAAATAAAACATAACAGTCATTAAAACAGACAACACTGAACTGTGGGAAAACATGAGGCCATGGCCCATTTATTGGCTTTAAATATAAATAAGTAAAACTTTTGAAATTTTTTGAGAACTAACATTTTTTATCTTCTTTAGTTTTCCAACATACAAGAAAAAGAATGCAAGACATTCAAGTGGCAAAAGTGCAAAAATTCCATTGCACAGATACCCGAATAAAGATGTGTGTGGAGCTGGGGCGGACTGACCATTTGGAAACTCGGGCACTGCCCGAGGGCCCGGGGTCAGTAGGGGGCCCCATGAGATGCCCCTGGTACCTTTTCATAGGCTTTTTTTGAGTTTGGGCAAAGACACAGGGGCCCCATGATCCCCTATTGCCCAGTTCTGCCTTAGCTCCTCATGTCTGTACACAGTTGAGGTTCACCAGTTTTAGAGACTAAACCACTAATCTGGAGTTTGTGCCGACTCAGCCATTGTCCTAATCTGTCAGCACTTACCATTGGTGGCCAATAGAGGGAACAATGGAAGGAAAGTGAAGGTTTGGTGCATTCGGATTACAGGACAGCTGCATATGAGAATCTGTTAGGCTTTTCATGTCCCCAATCTCCTTTGTGTCCCTCTGCAGCCTTTATTGGACATAAAATTGTGTCCCACATTAGGCCTCATGCACACAGGGCCTTTTTGCAACCACTTTTAGGGGCGTCAGGTGTTTTTTTCTACAGCTTCCAAATGCCCCTCCTTGTTATCCCATGTTTCCATGCACACATAGACTTTCAGAAGCTTTCAGTGGCATGGGGCCTTTAGGAGCTGTGAAAAACTCCACTGCCAGTGAGGGTGTCCAGGACCGGCAACACGTTGGTACAATAAAACGCCTGAAGCGTGTTAATGCCAGGCGCATTTAGCACCTCAGCATCAACTCACCCCAACAAATTATCATTCTGGCCAATGAAATGAATCAATGCCCAAATGCTCAACGCCTGTAAACGCGCCTAAAAACTTGTAAAAGCGTTAGAGCAGTGGTCTCCAAACTGCAGCCCAGAGGCCGGATGTGGCCCTTTTGTGTTGCCTAGGGCAGCACAAAGCCTAAATACACTACTGACACAAATGCCATGCTGTTCTGAAAGCTTTGTTTCATCTAGGTAGTCCTAACCCTTCACAACTGTACTGGCCCATCTTTATGATGGGCTGCTTTACTAGCCAACAGGAAAGTGCAAGAGGCAAGAAGGGATCGGAAAAGCTTGGCCCTATGAGCTTGGCCTATCTGAGCAGCCTTGAAGTTGGTTATATCTGGAGATATTTTTGAGATTGGTTCAGATATGTGCCAAGAGAACTTATAATTGATAGTCATAAGATGTTGATTAGGTAGCTTATAACAAGAAAAAAAATATGGCTGGCATCCAGCTTATTTTCTGTCCAATCATACACCAAGGACTAGACTCTGAGATTGAGATTTTAGCTCAGTGAGTCATCTGCGGGATCCACCACTCAGGGGTAAAGGGTAATACATTTAAAAAAAAAAAAAAACTAGAGATTTGTACAAGAATGTAGGCTCGGTGGCCATCTTACTTATGGACGGTTAGTCCATTTTTCCTACATTTACTTCCTGATTGTCATTTTACATACCGTATTTGTCGGCGTATAAGGTCCAGGAAGCGCAGCTGCTCCTTCATTCTGTTCAGCCACTCGATGTCCGCGCGGCCACTTGGCTCCACCTCCTCACCGGTGATTGGGCGCCAGAACTGTAGCTCAGGAAAGGCACACAGGCGGCCAATCACTGGCAAGGAGGTGGAGCCGAGCTACCCCACGAAAATCGAGTGAGAGAGCGGCCGGTAAGTGTGCAGCAGCACCATGCTGAAACACTATTGGCACTATTTCTCCCCCCCCCCCCCACTGACACCAATGATGGGGCACTATTCCTCCCCCACTGAAACCAACGATGAGGCACTATTTCTCCTCCCCACTGACACCAACGATGGGGCACTATTCCCCCCCCCCACTGACACCAATGATGGGGCACTATTCCTCCCCCGACTGACACCAATGATGGGGCATTATTCCACCCCCCACTGACACCAATGATGGCGCACTATTCCACCTCCCACTGATACCAATGATCAAACACTATTCCTTCCCCCATTGACACCAATGATGGGGTACCATTCCTTCCACTGACACCAAAGATGGGGCACTATTCCCCCCACTGAAACCAATGATGGGGCACTATTCCTGCCACTGATACCAATGATGGGGCGCAATTCCTGCCACTGATACCAATGATGGGGCGCTATTCCTCCCACTGACACCAATGATGGGGTGCTATTCCTCCCACTGACACCAATGATGGGGTGCTATTCCTCCCACTGACACCAATGATGGGACACTATTCCTCCCACTGACACCAATGATGGGGCACGATTCTTCCCACTGACACCAATGATGGGGCACTATTCCTCCCACTGACACCAATGATGGGCCACTATTCCTCCCACTGACACTAATGATGGGACACTATTCCTCACACACTGACACTAATGATGGGGCACCATCATTGGTGTCAGTGGGAGGAATAGTGTCCCATCATTGGTATCAGTGGGAGGAATAGTGCCCCATCATTGGTGTCAGAGCGAGGAATCGTGCCCCATTATTGGTGTCAGTCGGAGGAATAGCACCCCATCATTGGAATACCATACCATATTGAAATTAAATCTGATGTTTTTTAATTTTTATTTGGTGTACGTTGGAAGAGGGGTAGTCTTATATGGCGAGTATAGCTTAAACCCTATATTTTAACAGGAAAAGTAGGGGGTCGTCTTATACGCCGGAAAATACGGTATTTGCAAATTCAGCATTTAATAAAATTCGGTTTTAATATCTACTACACTATGGGCACTTCTTACATCTCCCCATGTGGAGCGACTCATTTTTAGAGCCCACCTGATCCGCTGCAGTATCCAGAGGAGGGAGTCCCTGTTCCACAGGCATATACACCCACCCATCGTTAAAGGGGGCCTCTGGCTGTCTGGATCCTTTACCACCCAAGTGCTCCTGAGACACCACCAGTATCCAGAGGGAGGAATATCCTTGGCTTGGCTACATCCAATTTATAAAGGGGACCTCCACTGTTTGATTCAATGCATATATACATTACACATCTGGTGAGTGCGTATTCTTACCCCACTGATTTGGAGCACCATCACTGAAGTATTATTGCTGCTATTGCACTGAAACCTGCACAAATTGTGACTTGCGGATTATTACAACCTCCAGTTGGAGTTCGATATATGTTCATCTGGACTTTTTATTATTTTTTATCATATATATTCTTAGTGCTGCACTTATTTATTGATATTTGAGATTTTTATATTGGTTACCTTTTTAGTGCTACAGCTGCTACCTATAGAGCACTCACTTTTCTTTTATTAGATGTACAAGAATGTACACTAAGGCCAAACAGAATATTTAACCGCTTTCCGCCCTGCCACTGTACATATACGGCGGCAGGGCGGCACTCACAGGCAAAACCACGTTTTAAGACGTGTGTTTTATAAACAAATAGGGGGCGCGCGCGAGGTGCGCCGCCGTCCTATTTGTCCTGTGGATCACCGCCGTAGATGTCAGTCGCCGGGTCACAGCCGCTCCTTAGCGGCTATCTCCCGGCGATCGGCGGCAAACAGTGACAGAGAGCACAGCTGCAGTAGCTGTGCTGTCTGTCACTTCCTTCTCAGCTCGAGGATGAGCTGATCAAGAAAGAACAGTTTCTCTTTCTCGATCAGCCTTGTCGCGCCCAGTACACAGCCCCGCCCCCTAGTAAAACACTCCCCTCACTCCTATAACCCTTCCCTGCAAAATAAAGTTAACCCCTTCCTCCCCATTGCCATTAGTACAGTGTCAGTTTTTTTTTTTTTGCACTGATCACTGTATTAGTGTTTTTGGGGATGTCAGTGACCCCAAGTCAGTAGCCCCCAATGTCAAAATGTCCGCCGCAGTCCCGCAGTCCCGCCATAAGTTGCTGGTCGCTGCCATAAGTCCCTGATCACCGCCATAATTCGCTGATCGCCGCCATTATTAGTATAAAAAAAACCCTAAAAATCCCAGTATCTTTCCCGCCATTTGTAAACACTATAACTTTCACGTAAACCAATTAATTTACACGTATTGGGTTTTTTTTTTATCAAAGACATGTCGCAGAATGCATTTTGGCAGAAATTTATGACTAAATTTGATTTTTGCATTTTTTTTTACTGGACATGTTTTATAGCAAAAAGTCCAAAATATTGTTTTTTTTTCCTCAAAATTGTCAGACTTTTTTTTTTATAGCGCAAAAAATGAAAACCGCACAGGCGATCAAATACCACCAAAAGAAAGCTCAATTTGTGGGGAAAAAAGGATGTAAATTTCATTTATGTACCATATTGCATGACCGCGCAATTGTCTGTTAAACTAGCGCAGCGCTGTATAGCAAAAAAATGGCGTAAATTGCAGTATTTATACCATAGTTTGTAGACGCTATAACTTCCACACAAAGCAATCAATATACACTCATTGGGATTTTGTTTACCAAAAACATGGAGCAGAATACATTTTGGCCTAAATTTATAACCAACTTTGAGTTTACTATATATTTTTTATAGCTGAAAATAAAAAATATTGTTTTTCTTCAAAATTTTTGGCCTTTTTTTGTTTATAGCATGAAAAATAAAAAGCGCACAGGTGATCAAATTACACCAAAAGAAAGCTCTATTTGTGTGGAAAAAAAGGATGTAAATTTCGTTTGGGTGCAGCATTGCATGACCGCGCAACTATCAGTTGAATTAGTGCAGCGCCGAGTAGCAAAAAGAGGCCTGGTCATTAAGGGGGGTAAATCCTCAGGAGCTCAAGTGGTTAACTTTTAAACAAAGAGCTTCTTTAATTAAAAAAAAAAACATTAGAAAGTCCACCAACCATAACTTACGCTTGAAAGAGTGATTTTTCATCAAGATGGAACCTTCTACTAGCAGGACTCTCTTTAGCCAGCCTGTCCCCTTGAACGTGCTAGACAGATGAGTCATTATAACTTCCTGAAGGAAAGGACACATCATTTTGTGTTCTCTCAAATGAAAAAATTTACATCTTTACGTAGAAAAAGAAGAAGTTTACATCAAAAGACATTTCAACCACCTAAGGTTAGATAATAGTAGTCTGTGTGTGGGGGGGGGCAAGATCGCTGAGTGCTGAATGTGCATAGTAGGTCTTTATAGAAATAAACATTAGTTCCTTAAAGTAGAACAAAAGACAATTTTTTTAAAATTTTGGATACCGTAAGGGAGAGTTACAGTATAACTCTTATATGTTTTTGTTGGTTTTTGCAACTCACTTGGTTGTTTTTTTTCCCTTCACTTCCAGTTCAATAGTCAAAAGAAGAAGTCAGAGAATCCCTCGTTGTCACTAGGGTCACCAGAACTAGTGTCCTTCTTTTCCTGTTCTGGTGACAACACAAAATGTGATATTGTTGTTTCAATTTCGCCCTTGGTGATAATGGTAAAACACGATAAATAGAGAGCACAGGGGCAGACTGACAACTCATAGGGCCCCTGGGCAATAGGGGATCATGGGGCCCCTGTGTCCTTGCCCAAACTCAAAAAAGCCTATGAAAAAGGTACCAGGGGCATCTCATGGGGCCCCCTACTGACCCCAGGTCCTCGAGTTTCCAAATGGTCAGTCTGCCCTTGAGAGAGCATGAGCATTTCTAACAGACTGCAATAAAAACCGGTCAAGTGTTCTAATCCCTTTCTGCACTATCCAAAACTAGACGTGTGCATTTGTTTCGTAACTGATCAATTTTGGGACACAAATTTGATTTTCGGAGATTTAGATGTATACTAATCTCCAAATTAACATAGTAAAAAATGTTAAAGTGGTAATAAACACTAAACAAAAAAAAAAAGCATAGGCATAATGTACTAGTATGCATCACATACTAGCACGATGTGATGGACTTACCTTAAAACGAAGCCCTCCAGTGGTGAGATGATGGTTTCCATCTTCACCCAGTCCTCCTTCCGGGTTTGCAGGCTGGCACCATTTGAATGGCCGAGCCGCGATGATGTCACTTCCGCGCACAGGAGTTTCAGCACACAGAAGGAACGGCACGGTGATGTCACCAGCTGCCACTCGTTAGAATATCCCCTAAATGGTGCCTGTTTAGGAGATATTCATTTTACCTACAGATAAGCTTTAGTATAAGGTAAGTAAAAAAATGAAATGAGCATTTACTACCACTTTCATGAATCCGAAAAACATTATAATGAAAGTAAGAAATGCATTTGTTTCATTCGGATGAGGTCACATGATATATTAGTAGTTCAGGCCCATGGGGAAATGAATTATATTTTCAAAATCGTTCAGTAATTCGGATTCAAGTAAATTTGTGATTTAAATTGAATTTGTAGTTGTCACAGTCAGTTCAGTTCTACACTCTAATGCAATTTTTAGGTTTGAAATATTGGGGCTGCCAAATTTTGCATTATTTATTCTGTTGCGTCCAAAAATATTGAATTCTTCCCAATAGTTTTGATATATGAATATCAAATCCACCTGAAATACATAGAAATCTTCCAAAAAAACATTTTCAAATCCATCCAGACCAACGAATGCCAAAGATAAAAAAATTTATAAAACAAATCAGTTTAACATAAACCAATATACCAACATAAACCAATTTGAAAAGCGATATAGAAATATTATTATTATTAGAGTTCTGGATCACATAAGGAAGAATAGAAACACACGTTACAAGTAAATGAATATCAACATATGAAGACCTTTGCTGTACCGTCTCTTCATTTGAACACCCAACTAGGAATTCAAATAACTTCGAGAACAATTTGGCCACTTACCTTAATCTGCCCAATAATTGGCTTTTTAATGGGTAACATGTTGGACTTTAAAATTCAGGTCCACTTGGGACAGAATTACCAAAAAAACCCATAGCAAGGTCCTGACCAAACTATTTGATCCCTGCAGTTGACCATTACATCTTCCTGATAGATTCAGGATCTATTGTACAGCATATTAAATTAGAATGAAGAAAGAACATCTGATATGCAAACATATCTTAAGTCAGTAACAGCAACAAGATCAGCAAAACAACCAGGCAACTAACAATTTTGGAGGTCTTCCACAATGACATCCATTGTTTCTTCCTGGGATTTACTTTAAGTTTTAGTAAGTTTTTGTTAGTGTGTGTTTCCTTTATTGTTTATATCAATTATTTCCTCTTTTAAAGAGGAAATTAGCTTCTCTCAGCTTACAATAAAGGTTTACACTTTCTACTGTAAAGCGTATGTATAACCTTTTTTTTGTTTTGATAGAGTAGGGATGAGATAAATGCCTTCAAGTTTATTTTTCATTCTCTGTCCCTCCTAGGAATGTTTCCCTTTACTTACACAACAAAGTGATGGGATTCTCCTCCAAATTGTCACCAGAATAGATATCCCCATTGGGAGCTCTACCCTCAACTTCTGTCCTGATGACAACTCTAACATTTAGATTTTTAGGGGTTAATTTGTTGGTTGACCCTCTTACATGTTTACTTGGTCATGTTGACTTATCTTTAATTGTTCTGAATTTATAGCTTACTGTTTCAAGAGCGTTATTTATGGACAGTAGATTATTGTACCTAAGTGGACTTCCCCTTGGCCGCCTTCTCTTTCTAAATGGATAACAGAGTTTAATAATTTCTTATGAAAAACACACATATTGTCTTAGGAACTCTACACAGAAGCACTTCCACCTAGCAGCACTAGAGTCGTTTGTTTGAATCCCAACCATGGCGCTACCAGGGGCGGAATGCCCCCGGGCAATAAGGGATCATGGGACCCCTGTGTCCTTGCCCAAACTCAAAAAAGCCTATGAAAAAGGTACCAGGAGCATCTCATGGGGCCCCCTACTGACCCCGGGCCCTCGGGCAGTGCCCGAGTTTCCAAATGGTCAGTCCGCCCCTGGGCGCTACCTGCCTGAAGTTTGCATGTTCTCCCTGTGCCTGCGTGGTTTTCCTCCAGGTATTCCGGTTATCTCCCACACTCCAAAAGACATGCTGGTAGGTTAATTGGCTCCTGTCTAAATTGGCCCTAGTATGTGTATGTATGAATGTGAGTTAGGGACCTTAGATTGTACGCTCCTTGAGAGCAAGGACTGATGTGATTACACAATATATGTAAAAGCACTGTGTAAATTGATGGCGCTATATAAGTACCTGTAATAGATACAATAAAAAAAAGCTTGACGCAATATGGTCCAAGTGGATAGAGTGCATGTATCCTAATTTTTGGTAGGGATTATTTGTTGATTATTGTATTTTTATGATGGTTGTGCTCCTTCCACCCCCCCCCCCCTTTTTTTTTTTTTTGTTTGTTTGCTTGTTTGTTCCACCCTGCGAGTCAGGTTGTTACTTTGTTTTCTTTTTATGTAAAATAGAAAAAAAACTTTCATAAATAAAATTTAAATTAAAAAAAAGATAATTAGATTCAGGGGCTGACTGACAACTAATGGGGCCCCCAGGCAATAGGGGATCATGGGGCCCCTGTGTCCTTGCCCAAACTCAAAAAAGCCTATGAAAAAGGTACCAGGGGCAGCTCATGGGGCCCCCTACTGACCCCGGGCCCTCGGGTAGTGCCCCAGTTTCCAAATGGTCAGTCCGCCCCTGATTATATTGTTTATCACTATCTGTCTCAGGGACAATGGTCGCCAGTACAGTTAGAATGGTGAATCTCCCCAGCAGGGACACAAAAAAAGCAATAAAAGCTTGACAGAGGGTTTTTCACACTTTATCCTCTCTCACAGGGGGTCTTCCACACTCTAACATAAAAAGAAAAAAAATTTTCCTTTACATGCCTTAAAGCAACCCTCTAACACAATGCAAATTTGCAAGGCTAGGTTAGAACATGATACACCTGTATTTAGGGTGTAACAATCAATATGTTCCAGCACCCGCAGAGCCCCCAGAGTCCTCCACCCCTCCACTATGACTGTGACAATGGCCAGGGCTTCAGCTTCCTTGCAGACAATGTCATTTTTAAAATTGGTGCAGCTTTTCTGTAATAATATGTGCATGTTTTTTTTCCTGTAGGGTAAACTTTAAAGTGAATGTAAAGGTTCAGATTTTTCTTTTAAATAACAGACATGTTATACTTACCTGCTCTGTGTAGTGGTTTTGCACAAAGCAGCCCTGATCCTCCTCTTCTCGGGTCCCCTGCCAGAGTTCTAGGCCCCTCCTTGCTCTGGGGGCACTCATGCGTGCTCGCTTCTGAGCCGCCTCTATGTGAGACACACAGTTTTGCCCCACCCCCTGCTCCCTCCTCCCTTTTCTTGATTGACAGCAGCGGGAAACAATGCTGCTGTGTCTCAGCCAATAAGGAAACAGAGATTCGGGAGAGCTTCTGCTCTCATGCTCATGAATGTATCAGGCTCAGATGAGTATAGCGGTGGCTGAGGGGAGAGCTGCAAACTGGAGGTTTTTTACCTTCATGCATAAAATGCATGAAGGTGAAAAACCTTCACCCTTTAGAACCACTTTAATTTTATTAAATTTAATGGACATTGAAAATAAAATAAAAGAATAAGTTCACCTTTCAAATGGTCCAAATACTCTCCTATTCTAGAAAAGCCTGACTCTACTACATTGATTATAGGTCTCCATGGTGGATCCTTGATGCTTTTATGGATTTTGGGCACTTGATAGATGATAGGCTTTCTGGACAACATCAATGTATAAGTCCTTTTGAGCTGTCAGCCCATTTGTCAATTGATGTATCACAGACTGTCAGGTCATATGCACTTTATGTATGTATAGTATGTGAACTATTGTATTGTAATTGACTTTCTCTAATCTTTTGATTCATTTTATCACAATAATTTTTAGTAATACACATTGCTGTTAGATACTTTTGTATACTCACTGTGGTTTTGCCATACAAAGTCCCAGGGGAATATTACAATTTTTTCTGGGTCCATGTGGGATTGTGTGTTCCTAGCCTGTCCCTACTCGTCAGGAACCTTTCCCTGCTGCTAATCACTTTCCCTGACAGACAGGTGCTCTTTCCCTACTCTGTCCACTTCCACAAAACCTGAGGGCAGGGACGTAAAAAAACACTGCTGACCCAAGATGGGTGCCAGGGGTCACCTCGATACAGCATAGCCAACCAGAAAGTTGCCTTTAGGACCCAGGAAACCATGGAGAAACCTGTCTTCCTCTCCTGGCTGCGTTACCACTTTAATGGAGCGCCACTTGCAGTAGAGCAGGGATGTCAAACTCCATTCCATCGCGGGCCATATCAGCATTATGGTTGCCCTCAAAGGGCCGGTTGTATCTGTAAGACTAGATGTCCAGAGCACCCCACCCCCCATTACATAAGATCTCAAGAAACCCACACCCTCCCTTAACATCACCATGCACCCCCTTTGGGGGCAGAGCTGGAAAGCAGAAAGTGCAGGGTCTGAAGGAGGAACAGAGGAGGAGTGGAGTCAGTTACCAGAATCTGCTGAATGCTGAGACCAGGAGAGGCAGAGATAAGGGGGTGCTGCAGCTGCACAGAGGTGCAGGATTTGGCAGAGGAGTTCTATTATCCTCTCTGCTGCGGACTGCTGAGACAAGGTGGGGACGGAGACCAGGGGGTACCTGCAGGAGAGGTGCAAGGACCACATGAAATGGCTTGGAGGGCCGGATTCGGCCCGCGGGCCTTGTGTTTGACACCTGTGCAGTAGAGAAAGCAGAATGCACCTACCTACGGGATGAAGGAGGCCTTAGTGTTTTGGCACAGAGGGTGGTCACTCCCTCCTATCCAAGCAGAGTCACCTCTGATGGACCTAACTGATTCAGTTATACACAGGATATTTCCAAGCTTGAAAACATTTTTGGATTTTCTTTGCTTAATATTTTGCTAGCAGTAGTTAACCACATTCAAATGGACTTATTCGGTTAGCTTCCTCAGTTCAAACGAACTGAGGAAGCCACATGGATAAGTGGTGAAACATCTTCAACATTACAAAACAAGGCTTCTGAGAAAGCCCTGAATTATTGTGTTTGCTTCAACAGAGGAAGCCGCTTAAATAAGCTGTGAAATGTCTTCAGTTCTACAAAACCAGCTTAGCAGAATGTGACTAGCTAGGTATGCCATGACTTGGATAAATGAAGACCTTCATGAACTTAGCATTCTTTGAAAATTCAGTATTATAATTCACCATATATTGAATGTTCATTTGCAAAATAAAGTTGTATAAAAATGAATTTTACATTTAAATCAGCTAAATAAATTCCAGGTAAATCACAATAAAAGACAAGCAAAGTCTTAGACTACATTTACAATTGAGCTTGGACTTTTTGAAGTGCTTCTTTCATGCATAACTGTACATGTTTTTCAGGCTTGAGCATTTTTGATTTAGCCTATCGAAAGCTTGTTATTAGGAGTTACTAGGAGTCTGTAACAAAGAAGCTCATGTACTGTTACAAGCTTTAACCTCCCTAGCGGTCTGATTATGTCAATATTTCTGTGCTCAAAGTGGTACTTTTTTTGCATGGAAATATGTTGTTTTTTTTATTGTAGTCCTGTAATTCTTAGGAATAACACACTGAAATCTGTCTGAACAAGAGTCTAGTTAACATCCCGGGCAGGGGCGGACTGACCATTTGGAAACTTGGGCACTGCCCGAGGGCCCGGGGTCAGTAGGGGGCCCCATGAGATGCCCCTGGTACCTTTTTCATAGGCTTTTTGGAGTTTGGGCAAGGACACAGGGGCCCCATGAGTTGTCAGTCCACCCCTGATCCTGGGTATGATAAAATTTGGAACACAAAATCATAAATTATAATATAATAAATAATCATAACAAATAATAATAATAAATTGAATTCAATAATGTAATCGAACCAAAAACACTGAACTTTGAAATATAGCGCCAAGTTCGCACATTGCTGAGCAAAGTCGCAAAATCATTTTCAGTGTCTGATAACCAATTTCCCCACGAATCATTATCACTCAATTCTGCAAGTGGTTCTAATTTACTATCGCTGTTCTCTAGGCGGTCTAAAACCGATTTTGACCTAAAGGGACGCTTTTTGGACGCCATGGACATTTCTCAGTTACCAGACAGAAAGAACAGTAAAAATGCAGGCAGGGCGCCGGACAAAGCACTCGGGACAAAATGCATGTGAAATGGTTTGATATAGTAATGGAATACTATGTGATTTTAGTGTATTGAGTAAATGTAAAATTTTTACATTTTTGAATTTCCCGCCGGTTCCGTCCCCCGTATGTCCCGACGCTCGCAGGGAACGGAACCCAGAAGACAGATGCCAGCATCGGCTGGAGGACATGGCTGGGGACGCTGCAGGGGGGACATCGTGGGAGGAAAGGACAAGGTAAGTGCTCGAGGAATCCCAGAGCAACGCTGCAGTGTAATCCCGAGTGTAGCTCGGGGTTACCGCTTGTGGTACTGAAATTTAACCTCAAGCTACACTCGGGAATACCGCCAGGAGGGTTAAGCAACAAGCTTCAAGTGGCATATCATTAAGGGGTGAATGGGAACAGCTGAACATAATGAGAGTCTTGATTTTGAGTGTTGTAGTTCTTTGGAAACGTGTTTCATATTGCTCAGGAGTTTTTCCTAGGTAGGGTTGGAGCTCATTCATACTGGTGGCAGTAAATCAGTTTTCAGAGGACATTTAACAAAACGATTTAACATATATAAATAGTGTTAACTCATATATACATAGTAGTCCATAAAAAGTTCAAATGTGATAGGTCAATCAAAATATGAAATATAAATTAGAAAAAATATATAAAGTGCTTGAATGGTGAAAAATAAATACGATGTCCGGAGCACATTGTTTTAATTTTTCGCCATTCAAGCACTTTATTGATTTTTCACCATTCAAGCACTTTATATATTTTTTCTAACTTATATTTCATATTTTGATTGAACTATCACATTTGAACTTTTTATGGACTATTATGTATATATGAGTTAGCACAAGACTATTTATATATGTTTGATATTTTAAGTGTGGGATCGCCTTTTAAGTGTTATTGCAGTGGCTCTATTTTATTAGCTCATTCACAAGTTTTATTTTAACAAAAAGATTTGTTCATATGGTGATCTTTCCCCTCTTTACCACCTGCTTTAACCCTGAAAATCCTGCACTACCGCACCACAACAGCACACATTGCACGCGTTTGCAAAGTGGTTTGATGCACAGCCCCATTCACTTCAATGTGTTGCTTATGGTGACAATACTGCCCACCAAACTCAATACAGGGTATAATTTTTGCCATGGCATCTGAACAGCATTGAGTGGCTGCAAGTTCTCTTTTAGGTGGGAGGTCTAAACCACAACTTAAGTGCCTGTATTTATTGCCTTGTTTGTGCTGAAGACTGTGCTGGACTGACTGCATCAGTCACTGGTCTTGGTGGGTACTTGTGTGCCTGGGTAGAGAGATGTCTCTCCAGTCAGTTGTACCCAATGATGGATACTGGCGGTAAGCCCTCTTAGGGTATGGGCTGCTGCCTTTCTGGTATGGCCTTAAGGTCGTTTCCACATGTACACTTTGAACAATAGGAAAGAAGGAGCGCCCGATGTCCAAAAAAAGCACTTTTGATGGTAGATTAAGAGGCATTAAATGGAAAAAATTCCCATGCCGGTTATATATTTTCCAGGTTTTGGAGGAAAAGCTGACATTGCTGCACCTGGAATGACAGTGACCACTCTGTAAGTTTTTCGTGCGAAACCTGGAAAATATATAACTGGCATGGGAATCTTTCCCATTTAACCTCCCTGGAGGTATTCCCGAGTGTAGCTCGGGGTAAAGTTTCAGCACCACAAGCGGTAACCCCGAGCTACACTAGGGAATACACTGCAGCGTTGCTCTGGGATCTCTTCTTCTCTTACCTTGTCCTGCGCTCCCGCGATGTCCTTCCTGTAGAGTCCCCTGCAATGTCCTCCGGCCGATGCCGGCATCTGTCTTCCGCGTTCCGTTCCCTGCGACGTCAGGACGTATGGGGACGGAACCGCGGGAAATTAAAAAATGTGAAAAAGTGACATTCACTAAATACACTAAAATCACATAGTATAACATTACTGTATCAAACCATTTCACATACATTTTGTCCCGAGTGCTTTGTCCTGTGCCCTGCCTGCATTTTTACTGTTCTTTCTGCCTGGAAACTGAGAAATGTCCATGGCGTCCAAAAAGCGTCCCTTTAGGTCAAAAGCGGTTTTAGACCGGCTAGAGAACAGCGATAGTAAATCAGAACCACTTCCAAAATTGAGTGATAATGATTTGTGGGGAAATTCGTCATCAGACACTGAAAACGATTTTGCGACTAAGCTCAGTGATGTGCGAACTTGGCGCTCTATTTCACATTTCAGTGTTTTTGGTTTGATTATATTATTGAATTACATTTATTATTATTATATTATTATTTTTTATGATTATTTATTAAATTATAATTTATGATTTCGTGTTTCAACTTTTAACATACCCGGGATGTTTACTAGACTCTTGTTCGGACAGATTTCAGTGAGGTATTCCTAAAAATTACAGCCTACAATAAAAAAAATACATATTTCCATGCAAAAAAATGTACCGCTTTGAGCACAGAAATATGGACATAAGCAGACCGCTAGGGAGGTTAATAGCGTGCAGCAACAGCCCTGCAGAAGGAAGTCTTTTCTCCCAAAACACGATAGTTTGATGTTCTTGTCGTTATTCTCAATAAATGCTTAATCTAACATCAAAAGAGCAGAGCAATACAAAGCAGTGTGCAGGAGCTGACAGGGGAGAGATCACATACAGACTTCTCCTCCGTCAGTGATACTCGGCGATCGCTGGGAGTCGGTAGGGAATCACCGGGACCCGGTGATTGACAGCTGAGGCCGCCAATGGCATCACGGGTAGGGAGCGCATGCACGTTCCTACCCAGAGATGCAAAATCACATATAAATATACGTGATTTTGCACAGCCCTGCCGCCTTGTAGCAGTATTTCCGCTATAGGGTGTCTGGAAAGCGGTTAATGCAATGGCACTGCCAAATCGTCCATAAAAATCCACTGAGCTTGGTGGAAAAATAAATCAACTTTTGTCAACCCGAATGGAGCTACCAGAAAGTGACCTACATTCGATCAGTTTATGAGGGCCTTTAGAAATGTAATTGCCACAGTGATCTATGGTAGATTTTCTTGTTTCAGCTATTGTGTTGCCACTGGCTGTAGCAAACAGCATCTAAAACTTTTGAATGTTTTTCAATCGGTTTAGAAGGAGTAGCTCTATTAATATAATAATATTAAAACATATTATTTCACGCAAATAAAAAGTACAAAGTATATGCTATACAATAAAAGTGTGTACTACACGCCATCAAACTTGCAAACCTGGCGTGGTTTTCCTCTCTAACTGAATGTGCACTCAAGGTGTGAATCATTTGATCATGCTCAGGAAATTGTGGTTACTTGGAAGAAGTGCAAAATTGTTCTTTTTAAGATTTCATTGCATGTTAAAATAAGTGCACATTAAGTCATTGTTAATGTTATGATCAAATATACACACAAATTATCAAGATAAGGATCATTAGGATATGGTAAACCATGGTAACCATTCTAATAGAATTAATCATTTCCAGTCTTTCGACCAGCTCTACTGTAATCTATATTAAGAACTATGGCTATTTTTATATTATAGGTACTTATATAACACTGTTAATTTACATATATGTAGCATTACCCCCTTGGGGGTTGCTAAGGATTTGGGTCCCCCTATAGCCCTGCACAGCCAGGTAATTTGCATACTCCACAAAATCTTGCATCCAGAATCAGAAATCAGTTCTTGAACTTTGTTTTTAAGGTTTATTAAGGGGATTTAGAACTGAGATAGGGTAAGGGCGGAAAAGGATGCTCAAAGGAACCGACAACTGGGGACAAACTTCCTAGAAATATTCACAAGCTTTCACTGCAGCAGTCTCCTTTGGAGAACTAGATAGCATCTCCTTGATGTACCACCCCAGAACCTATATGAGCTTCTCCTCTTCACCCAGCAATCTGGAGGTATCGCTGAGCAGGGTAACCTGTTTCTGTTCCTTTAAAAAGGTGCTCATTCACTAGTAGGGGGCTAATCTGGTTTCCCACAAGAGTACTCGTTCCCCAAACCACCCAGGGGGTGTAGGTGTACTCACTCAGATCCTTTCCTGTACCGCTTATGGGTTGGCTGTTGCAGCCATGCCTATCAGTTGGGCTGCACCTTCCCTGCCATACAGGTGGTCCTCTCTCAGGGGGCCAGTGGTGGCAAGCTTTCAACCTTTCCAGCTCCAAGCTCGCAGGCAGGCCTCATCCCACTGTGCCTCCCGGTAGCTTCCTGGCAGCCTCCTTCCTCACAGCCTTACATCTTCCTTTTTCCTTCTTCCACTCAGCTCCTCTCCCACACTCCACGCTCCCCCATTGAGCAGGCTCCAACACTTTTTAAGGGTGTCCAGCTCCTTTGCCAACCTCCTGTTGGGGATTGGCTTGGACCCCTCAAGTCTGCAGCCAGCCACTCCTCAGATTCATCCACTGCCTCTAAGGCCTTCCTCCAAAAGCCCTAGAGCAGGGGTAAATTCCAGAGGAGCTGGTCTGCAGAGTCTCTCAGCCCTGACAACAAGTTGACCCCTCTCTGGCTATTACACCTAGGCTGATGTTCAGCCCCTGTCTAACAATTGGAGTCTAGCTCACCCTAGCTAAACTAGGAGGGTGCTACATATATATTGTACATTCACATCAGTTCCTGCCTTTAAGGAGCTTACAATCTAAGGTCCCTAACCTACATTTATACATACACATACTAGGGCCAGTTTAGACAGGAGCCAATGAACCTACCGGCATATTTTTGTGTGTGAGAGAAAACCCACAGAGGGTTAAGAAGAACATGAAAATTCCATGCAGGTAGCTAACCACTTAGCCATCATGCTGCCAACTCTACAACTTGTTTCATTTTCAATCGTGATCTTTGCGTGGCTTTTCTGTTTTAGTCACTGCAGGGGAAGTCAAGTCTGCTGAGAAAAAATAGATAATTCTGTTAAATCTTAAAATATCTTCGAGGATCTTATAGTAAAGCCACTAAAATATGTAATATAAACCACAAGAATCACTGCTAACAGATAGATTTCATCTAGGTAACCTGGATGTAGAATACTTCCATGTATCTTTCGACTTCCTGACATTACCCTTGTCTGTTCTTTTCTCCAGAAGGACACCGCCATCTTTGTTCAGGGTCAGCACCTATTTTCTGGGCTGAGATACTGGTTCAAAAAAGACGGGTCATATAAATCATGGTGCTTATAAATCCAAAACTGGTTTAGAGCCACTCACAGGTCTTGCAGAGGAGGAAGATAAAAAACAGCGATGTTTTTATTGTCAGCGTTTTGTTGAAGCTCAGTCCATCTCAATCATGGTGCTTATGTAGTTAACAAATATCTAAGGGTTCGTTCACACTAGGGGTGATCTAGAAGAATGACACATGTTCAGATGGCTCTTCAGAGAGCAGGTGGGGAGGAGGCATTGTATCACCTCCTTACCACCTGCTTTAACCCTTTGTTCGCTCTTGCAGGGTGGTCCAATTTACTTTAATGGGTTATGCCTGGCGAAAGCAACAAGGGCGTACACCACCAACCGCTGCCTCTGCAGCTAAAGAAGCTAGCTGTTGGGGGAAGTAAAATGTGTCTCATTCACAGGGGTATCCCCCCCCCCAACATCATGTGTGAATGAGCCCTATCACAGAACAGTGATGCAGCCTCTCATTATGTAACTTTCAGACAAATTACAATGTTACAATCTGGTCACTTGGAAAGAGGATGCCAAAGAAATGCTTCACCATCCTTGCAGCAGAATGATGACATAATTTCAGCCTAGGCAAATTAAGTCACTGGACTGGAGATCAAGGGCAACTTTTTAATGATAGAAATTATAGAAAAAAACAAACTGTGGCTGCAGGAATGCATTAGTTCAGGGTTGTAAATTTACCAAAAAGATTTTTTTAAATTCTGTTTTCATTGCACCTTGTAGCATCATATCCAGGACAACACTAGCAATGGCATACCATGTGATAAAAGCAAAATGTAGACACACACAAATTTAAAGGAGGTAAACCAGTGAATTACAAGGGGAGAGCTAGGAACAAATGGGGCAAAATGCAACATGGTGGCTGAAGGATTACATACCTGGGTTTGATTCAATGGGCAATGTTCGGGGTCAATGCAGCTCAATGAGGTTATTTTGCCTCCCGGCCACCGGCAAAGGTGGCCACCTTGGACAGCAACCCACACACAGGCAGTCAGCTCAGTCCCTAAAAAAAATTGCAGGTACAACTTTAATCCTATAAAAGGCAGGGGTTCAAGTGTGCCCTCTTCATCAGGGATAGAAACAAACATAATTACATCACCATATCAATTTGATATAAAATTAATATCACCTCTAGGTCATATTTAAAGCCGAATAGTCAATAGTATTGGAAGGATCACAATTAATATACAAAAACATCAGAGAAACATGAGAAGTTGAATAATAAACAATACCATGGGGGGCGTGTCCAAGATGGCGACCGGACGAGTCGCATGACAGGGAGCTCCGGCGGGATTCCTCTCCATCATCAGGCATCCAGGTCGTATAGGAGGGCGGGGGCGAGCGGGTTACTCACCCGTCCCTGCTGCAGTGCGGTTGAGGAGTCTTGAGCGCTTCGGGCGCCGTCCTGCGGTGACGACCCGGTGCGGCCTGCTGCGGCTAGGTGCAGCCGCGGCATCCTCCTTCGGATCAGCTGGTGGTGGTGAGTCGGGAGCGGGAAGGGGGACGGCTGGTCACCCCCCCTTCCGCGCGTGCAGGGAGCAGCTTACTTGTCTCCCCTCTGGTTCTGGCGATCCGCGCCGGAGGGGCATCATCATCTTCCTCCCTCCCCCCCATCAGTGACACAGGGGTGGTGAGGCCTAGTGCGGCCCAGTGAGCACAGATCCTTCACCACCAGAGCACAGATTGAAGGTGATCCCAATCACGGTCAGCGCACTACCCAGGCACCTATACCTCCTCCCAAAGTCTTCTGTCACTAGTCCAGGGCCCATCGGGGCAGCCCCCACACAAACCCAGGGACCACCGGCACATGGTAGAGGCCTTGCTATAGCCCACACAGCAGGGAGCTGTGCTGAGGTTAGGCCTACTGAAGATTCTTCCCCTGTAGATTCATATAGAGAGACGACAGTGATAATCACTATATCCACACAGCAATTTTCAGTGTCTCTCCTGCTTTGCCTATCCTCCCCAGCCCGTGGAGGTTTTCAGTGCGAATTAGGGCGTGTTTGCATCTACCTACCCACATCTTCATTTTCCTGTTTTGGGGGTTCCAGCATGACCCCAAAGAAAATGGCAACTTAATACCCTGAGCCTTGACACACGTAGGTGGGGCTACGCGTACATGACAAGGAATCGCTGCTAAAATGGGGAAAGCAGACAGGAAAGCTAACGCTCCTCGCTCCAGATCCCCACGCCGTACAGGTGGTCCTGCTAATCGAGGCATCCCGGAATTATTCCGTTCTCTCACTCCGGATCAAACAGATTCTTCCACCCTTGCCTCCCCACTACATTCGCCTGCAAAAGAAATTCCCTCGCAGCCAATGAGCTTGTCAACAGCTACTGCACCTGGACGCTCTGATCCTCCCCCTCTCACCATGGGGGATTTGAAAGCGATTGCATCAGATATTAAAGGGACCCTTTCTGCGGCGATAGCTGAGTTACATATCGACATGCAGGCAGTGGCTCACAGACTGGACGCAGTAGAAGACACAGTTCATATGCAAGGTCTTGCTTTTCATGATATGCGCACGCAGGTTGACTCGCACACCTCGCACTTAAGGGAGCTCGATCGTCACATTGAAGACCTGGACAATAGGGGTAGACGACATAACTTAAGAGTGCGCGGTGTGCCTGAAGCAATCGAGCCTAGCCAAGTAACCCAAGCTATTTTATCTATCTTTAATGATCTTTTAGAAAGGCCGCATGAATCTCCAATTGAGTTCGAGCGCCTACACAGGGCTTTGCGGCCTAAAGGCAGGGATTCTGACCCACCGAGAGATATAGTTTGCTGTCTCGTCGACTTCCGCCTTAAAGAGGATATTTTACGCAGAGCTCGAGACAAACAACGCTTGCTCTACCAAGACGTTGAAATCAAATTGTTTCAAGATCTCTCCCATCTCACCCTGCAACGCAGGAAAGACCTGCGCCCGCTTCTAGATATACTTCGCTCTAAAGGTATTGCCTACCGTTGGAAGTTCCCGTTTGGCCTCTCTGCAACACATTTAGGGAGATCTGCTCTCATGAGATTTCCGGAAGATCTTGCACCATTCTGTGAAACCATGAATATCCCACTACCGGTCATACCTAATTGGTCCAATGACCCTATTCGACAAGTGCAACTAGATGAAGGCCCCATGGAGGCACAGTCTAATGGCCTCTCTACCGGAGACAGACGACGCAAATCATCTCACCAAACCTCAACTTCTCCGGTATGTAGAAGGCTCATTACCGGCGACAGTCTACCATCTTCACCTGCGCACCGCAAGGCACGTCATGAATGACTTCTCCTTGTTATCACTTCTCAATGCTTCTGAGTAAACACTCCCCCGTACCCTGAAGCTGCTCTACTGGTGGATCGTATG
Organism: Staurois parvus; assembly: GCF_062004578.1. NCBI lineage: Eukaryota > Metazoa > Chordata > Amphibia > Anura > Ranidae > Staurois > Staurois parvus. The sequence goes on along the minus strand of NW_028318623.1, from coordinate 4,602,973 downwards.
CGTTTAGGGGAAAGAAAAAGGAGAAAAGAAAGACTTGTTGTTTTTTTTTTAGTTGTTTTCTCTTTCTTTCTCATTTCTGTTGATTTTAGCCAAGGTTCCATTATACGCTTTATTTGACATCATTCATACTTCTGAAGCCTGGACTTAAGGGTATGTGTATCGCATCACATTGTCAACTTTTATATGTATGCTGTCTATCTGTGGTAAATGTTGGTTTTGTTGGCGTATATAAGCTAAGGTATCCTATTGTGTGATAAAAAAGAACGAGGTGGGGATAAGTTTTCTGGTGGCCTTGATTGTGCACCTAGGGGTGTTAACGATTATCTGCTTGGTCGGTAAGGGTCTACCACATTTCCTTACGAACCCTGCCGGTTACAGGAGTGAAGTTAGGCTTGAGTTCCGGGGACATGGGCTAGGCCCTCTTTTGGATTGATGCCTTCCTCTCCAAGTCCCATTGTAGGGGTACATGGTGCACTTGGATGGGGAGTCTCTGGGATCCTAGGTTTTATGTTTCTTAGGATCATGGTTCCGCAATGTTCCTTGTCATGATCTTGGAAACAGATTCTATGGGAGCATTGAGATTTCCGGACTAGCCTTTACATTTATTTTACCTATCCTTAAGGTGGCAGGGGATATTGGCTTACGCAGATCATTCTCGTAATATGTTGTGTCTCTCGCTCCAGCTGTGCCTTGAGAGATGATATAATGGGGTTGATTCATAGGACTCAATGCCATATTTTTTTTTTTTTTTTTTTTTTTTGTACCATTATACAAACCTTCCCCTGACCCTTCTCTTATAGTTGGATCACTGTAGACAAAGTATTCGTTTGATATTCGCACTATTCCTTCGCTCTTCCTAAATTGTTCTCTCCCTACATAGCATTTGGAATACCTTAATTGCCAATGTGGTTTCTGACAGGTTACATACCCTCTATCTAGCTATGATTATGATGGTGTTTTAGATTTGAAATTTGGGATCGTTCTATTTGATATTCTCGTTTATAGTTCACTATGTAGACGGGTCTAACTTGGCCCTACACAGTTACCTGTTTTGACTGGGAGCTTGTGTTGGGTCACGGATCGTGGACTCTTCCCCTCTACTAACCTATCTATGTTTCGTGGGTGGTGGAGAGTGAGGCACTAAACAAGTTTCCTCGTTTGAAACTAAGATCTACATTGTATCTGGGAAAGGGTGACTGACAATGTTTGGTCGGTGACCGACTTCCTAGAACAATCATAAGTGATGTTATTGCTACTGTTATGCACTGTTTCATGTAACGTAAATATTAGTAGTTGAAATGCATATGGCCTAGGATGACCACTTTCAAGTGACTCATTTACTTAATAGGCACGGTTTAATGTACCTTTCAGGTTAAGACAGTTTAGAGATTACTTTATGGTTAACTGATGACATAACTTATCAATACTTAAATTTATGGTTCACGTAACTGAACTTTCCATTTTCTGGAGCTGGCCAAAATTTTCTGATGTATATCCATAACGTACAGGTCTTCTCCTTAGATATGCACTCTCTACCGTACCTAACATTACACGTCTTTGTTTATGAGCCTTGATGTGGTCTAGGTGCTTACCTATAATATTTTGCTTAATAGGCTGTTACTTCTTTTACTTCTAGTCTGCATACTCCCCCTGTTACACACCTCTCATCTCTCGATACAAATTAGCTACTTCCCACCTACGTATATGTGTCAAGGACGCCTCATGTTGGATTATTTCCCCTCTACACCTTTTTATTCAGGAGAGTTTGGCCTCTTTCAGATTGTACTTAACATTGCCAATTCGGCCGTCTCTGGGTTTGACACTTCTCCGACTGTAATTTCAGACTCCCAGCTATCATATTGCTAACAACTAAGTATTGGGAGTTGTATTATGAGAAAGAATAGCTGGACTATTCTGCCTCTGGATTCTAGTCTTTACAGGAAATTGAAAGAAGATAGCTCAATACATGTATATGGGTTTATATGACATACACCTGACACTTCTCTTCTTCTTTGCCACATTCCTTGACTCTTTCCCGTAATAACTTCTCCTCTTCTCCAACATTCTGAAACTTTCTACTAGCCTTTTTCTATTCTGTATACTAGTCTCTTTCCCCTCCTCATCACCTTCCCTGTCCTCCCTTAACCCACCCCCCTCTATACCCCCCTCCCTTCCCCCCCCCCCCCTTTTTTTTTTTTTTTTTTTTTTTTTTTTTTTTTTTTTCTCTCCCTGCTGCTGTGAGACTCATCTGGTATACTTATAGCCCTTAAGCAACCCTTTTGGGTAAATGACATGATGACTTCTAACCACGTATCTAATCGGTCGACTCGTACACTCTCCGTGGCCTCTCTTAATGCGAGGGGCCTAAATATACCTGAAAAACGTTCGCAACTTCTCACTTATATGAAAAGCCTTCATGCAGATGTGCTCTTTATCCAAGAAACTCATTTTCGGGCAGACCAAGTCCCTAGATTCTCAAATATTCACTATCCCACGGCATATCATTCAGCTAATGCGGAGGTGAAGGCCAAAGGGGTATCCATTTTATTCTCTAAAACGCTCCCGTTTGAACTTACTGAATCGCTCGAGGATCCTGAGGGGAGGTTCCTTTTTCTCAAAGGCACCCTCTTTAATAAACCACTTACCTTAGTCAACATTTACAGTCCCAATACAGCACAGGTATGTTTTTTTCGTAAAATCGCCAAGTTACTTGCTACGTTTCAATCAGGTATCTTGATTTTTGGTGGCGATTTTAATGTAGCGCTGAATCCATTGGAAGATACCTCCTCAGGGGTCTCATCCATTCCATTCAAAGCACTTAAACAAATAAAAATTGAACTGAAAGATCTTCTCCTACATGATACCTGGCGTACTCTTCACCCATCGGGCAAAGACTATACATTTTACTCTGCTCCTCACGACCGCTATTCTAGAATAGACTATTTCTTCATCTCGCAAAACGATCTATATACCCTGAAGTCTGCCTCGATCGAACCAAAGATCCTTTCGGATCATCATCCAATTATGATAACCTTGCAATTTCCGGATACACCAGGTATTTCCAAAATATGGAGACTGGACCCATTTCTCCTTACGGATGCATCGGTTGTCCCCCAGATCCGTGATGCCCTGAAAAACTATTTTCAGGAAAACACATCCATGGAAACGTCCCCTCTCATACGGTGGGAAGCACACAAATGTGTGATACGTGGTCTTCTAATGTCTATCTCAGCAACACGAAAACGTCAGGCTCTAGCATCGTTCAACTCTTTATTGCATAAAGTTCGTACACTTGAGTGCTCTCATAAACGATCAATGGCCTTGAGATGCGCTACTGAGCTAGAGCACGCACGTAAACAACTCCGCGAGTTAGTGGAAAAGAAAACGAAACGCAATTTTACTCTACAACAAAAACTTTTCTATGAACATGGCAATAAGAGTGGAAAATTTCTTGCCCGGGCTTTACAATCTAAAAAAGCTGCTCGGCACGTATATCTGCTCCATTCTAAATTTGGTAACTCACTGAAATTGTCGTCGGATATTGCGAAGGAATTTGAGGAGTATTATTTTAACCTTTATAACTTACCCCTACCATCCAAACCAACCGGTGATACTAGGCCACGTAAGACCATTATACAGCAATTCCTTAAACAATATCTTCCTAAATCGATATCTAGATCACAAGTGAAGGATTTAGAGGGAGCTCTGACGTCGCATGAACTTCAACAAGCTATTGCGCAATTGAAACCGGGTAAAAGTCCAGGACCTGACGGTTTTACCAATTCTTACTACAAGTCTTTTCTTGACGTCTTGGGGCTTCCATTTCTACAGGCCTTCAACTCACTAGACACGCCAGGGCAGTCTATGCGCCATCTTTCCGAGGCTCACATCACGGTTATACCCAAAGAGAATAAGGACCATACATCACCTGCAAATTATCGTCCGATCTCTCTGTTGAATGTTGATCTAAAGATTTTTGCCAAGATTCTGGCTACCCGTTTGCAACAGGTAATAGATTCCATCATATCACCGGACCAGGTGGGCTTTGTTCCAGGGAGAGAGGCCAGAGATAACACTATAAGGGCCGTGAATATACATCATTGGTTAACCCAAAATCAACGATCTGGATTCTTTCTCTCGTTAGACGCCGAAAAGGCGTTTGACAGACTAGCATGGGATTACCTAGAGGCAGTTCTGATTGGCATTGGACTGCCTTTGCGTTTTTTGTCATTTATTCTGTCTTTATATAATGCCCCCACAGCACGAGTGCGAGTGAATGGCTGCCTTTCGGATTCCTTTTCAATCAGCAATGGGACTAGACAGGGATGCCCACTATCACCACTCTTATTCATTCTTACTCTGGAACCTTTCTTGAACTGCATAAAAGATAATGATAACATTAAGGGGATTTTGATCAATGGCAAAATGCATAAAGTGGCAGCCTTTGCTGATGACGTGTTACTTTTCTTGACTGACCCACATATCACGATACCTAATCTGTTACAAGATTTCAAATTATTTCAGTATTTGGCTAATTTTAAAATCAACTTTTCTAAATCCCAAGCGCTTAATATATCATTGACTCCAGATGTGATTAGACAGGCGACACTAAATTTTCCCTTTACCTGGCAACGTGAAGCTATCACTTACTTAGGTATCCAACTACCATCCCATCTTACAGAACTGTATACAAAAAATTTTCTTCCCCTCTTACGTAACATCTCCAAAGACCTCCAGACATGGAACAAACCTTGGTTCTCGTGGTTTGGTAGAGCAGCAATTCTTAAGATGAACGTGCTCCCCAGAATATTATATTTACTACAGACAATACCAATTCAATTGCCAAATTCGTTCTTTCAATCGTATAAAACGCTCTGCTCCTCCTTTCTGTGGTATAATAAACGTCCAAGAATTAGCTATGCCCAACTCACTATGCCCAAGCAGAATGGAGGTATTGGATTACCAGATATTAACCGTTATTACAGAGCTTGCCACCTAGCCAGGTTAGTAGACTGGACCACGAATCACATTCCTAAGGTCTGGGTTGGTTTGGAGGCTGATTTTTCTCAGACACCTCTTTCTACCTCCCCATGGCTGAAAACTTCCCACGTCCCTTCTGAGTTTCGGAGTCATCCACTTATAGGTCCCACATTACGCTGTAGCTCACAATTATTCCAGAAAAAAGAACTTTCTTCCTCTCCGAGCCCTTTCACTCCGATCAAAATGAATCCAGACTTTGTTCCAGGGATGTCTCCAACATTTCTCGCTGGGTATAACCGTGATGATAACCTGACAGTACGTCAACTCTTCAAAGATTCTAAGCTCTTATCTAGTGAAGACATTACTCGGGCGTGGCCCTCCATCACTCTAACGCCTTGGATGTATAGACAATTACACCACTTTTTGCGTAACTCCCCACATTTACAGGATTTGTCAAGATCGCTTACTGCATTTGAGAAGCTCTGCTTTACGGACTCCCCTCAGCGGCATGTAATATCTAAGATATATTCTTTTTTGGAAAGTTCCAATACCTCTCATTTGCAGAGGGCTTGTATAGCCTGGCAACGTGATCTACAAATCCCACTCTCTCCAGAGGACTGGGACCGGATTTATGATCACATACATAAAGGTTCCATGTGTGTTTCTACACAAGAAGGCAACTACAAAGTATTTTCCAGGTGGTACAGAGTTCCATCTGTGCTTCATAAATTTGATCCTAGTGTTCCTAACTTATGCTGGAGAGGTTGCCAGGCAGCAGGCACTCTTTTGCATATATGGTGGGAGTGCCCGCAACTGCAGCCCTTCTGGAGAAATGTTTTGGACATAATCGCACAAGTCACTACATACGCCCTAGACTTTACCCCAGCACAATGTCTACTCCATCATTCCTCTCTTCCTGTGAAGACCTATCGTAAGTCGCTTGCTTTACACATGATAAATGCGGCTAAACAGTGTATTCCTGTTCATTGGCGATCAGACCATATTCCCACCATGCGAGAGTGGATTCTTAGGATCAATAAGATCGCGGAAATGGAGGAGCTGATCTCAGTGGCGAAAGAACACCCCGAGCGATTCAGGAAGACATGGGCATGTTGGACTCACTTCCTATCTACTGAGACTTATCATGGCTTAATGAAGGAATGAGCGAGCAGATTTGGTAAACTGGAGAACCTCTGGATCTTTCACCCCAGGAATAATTCCTTTACTGGACTTTAAAGAGATTATAACCTTAATTTAAGACAGCATCTGTTATAACCAGGCCGATACTATGTGATGTGATTGGTTTAGTTATACTTATTTAATTCTAATCCCCAACTCCCCCCCCCCCCCCTTTTTTTTTTTTTTTTTTTTTTTTTTTTTTTTTTTTCTCCCCCCCTATTTATATGTCTTCCTTATCCCACTCCTCCTCACTCTGATTTTACTTCCCATACTCCTTTTCCATCTCCACTCGAGTCTCTTTCTTTTCTTTTCTTTCTCGTTTTAGCTACCCTTTTTCTCATATTCTAAATAGCAATATTATTTACAAGGATCAGAACACTTCTAGATGTACAAGTGTGATAATACTTTAGAAAATTAACCCACGATTTTTGGATACGGTTATAGCAGACATACGTGCCTTGAGATAATTCGTTTGTCTTGCACCTCATAGTCTTGCTGCTTGAGCTCTCTCTACATAGAGACTACTGTATACCTTATTTATCGAACATTACAGATGGTAATTATTATTACTATGGTTATACTTTTTGCATATGCTTTATTGTGGGAATTGGATGCATGTTGCTCTAAAATCTATTCTAACGTCCTATTCCCGTCTGCGATACGGGAGAACATATACGAAGTTGTGCACGGACTGCGATCCGTATCTGTCTATGATCTGTTTTGTCTTTCTTACTTCAATAAAACTTTTTGGAAAAAAAAAAAATAAACAATACCATGTCAGTCCACCATTGGGAACAAATAAAGAAGTAAACAGAAAATAATTATGTCAGCTCAAATGTGTTTATCGGGAATCACCCAAATGTGCACCCATCATTCCTGGTATCTCAAAATGCTGCTTGAATCACCCTAGACACCGCCTCAAGTGCTTAGAGCACAGCCACCACCCAGTATGGACCCGAACAATTTCTTATCACTCAGAATCATCCAACCATTGCCAATTTTTAAAGTGTGTTGCATCATCAAGCATCAAGTTGGGTTTGAAGGATGGCACTCTAGCATTTTGGTTGTTAAGCCAGTTCCATGGGTCCATGTAGTAATCAGCATTTGAGGGATAGTTGGCTGAAACCCATTTTGTCCCACTGGTTCCAAACAAAGTACAAACACTTCTCAGACCTAGATAGGAGCATTTGATATCTGAGAGCAGTGAAACACAAGTGCCCAGATATCACAGCCGGTGCACTGGAGAAACCTATCCAGCCTCCACCAAACACCGACCTGCCACAACCAGGCACCATTATTCCTATCCAAAACCAGCCTCTATACACTATTACCATAGTATTGGCAGAGTTTAGGAGTAATATCAGTACTACAAAGTACCTGCAGCCTTAAAGCAGTTGCACCCACATCACATGATGCCAACTCACACTGAACATTAAATGATGGTGAGAGTTCTTTTCTCCAATTTCTTTACCAACAGTTTTTCTCAACATTTCACAAGAACATGGTAAAATCCTATACAATACAATTTATATAAGTGATACATTGGCATTCCAAATATTTGGTTGTATGATGTTACCGAAAAGGGTAACTGTCCGAACCTAACTAAAGAACTCACATTTTATTTGAATTTGGTTATTTGCGGTATTCAGTCATCCCATGCCATGGTTGCTACTGTGCCATGAAGACCTCATGCCCTACATTCTACTCTTCTTCACAACACTCCACACTCTTTGGACTCCCAGACTCTTGCCTGTTCCCCCACTACATAGGAAGACAAGGCCCCTCCTGCCAAATGAGCGAAACAACCCAGAAGGGAGATCAATTCCTTGTTACAGGCTGACTGATCAGCATTCGCCTCTGTTGCTTAGTCTCCATAGTTCCCAGGCTCTCCATCAAGAAGGGAAAGCTAGTTCACTTTCCTGCTAATGCCAGCCCTCACGTTTTGAAACCTTAGCTTCCCTCCAGTCCACCTCCGGACTACAGACATGGACAATTTCTGAATGCTGTTGAGATCAACACTTTGTAATGCTGGCACAACCTCCATGCATGTCCTTGATGCCCCACAGAAGTGGGTTAAATGACAGTGCCAGTAAACCCATATGATGACCAGTACTAGATCACAATGCAGTGCGTCTACAGGGGCTAGTGCTAGAGATGGGGTAAGTATTGCAGGAAAAGACACTTTTTTATTTTAACTGTAGCAGAGCATGATATATGTTGCTATGCTGGACTTGAGTTTACCTAACTGTATTAATCTGCCTAATTATAATGAATGTATTATTTACTGTAATGGTCGTTAGTTTCAGCCATTTGTTTAGAGAGAAAACAGGTGGCGCACACACCTAGTGCATTATCCAAGGTTTATTGTAAGGAGTGAAAGAATAAAAAAACATACTCACAGACGAAGCATGTATCTAAAAAGCATAGAAAAATGACAATGGCCACAACGGCGGGCAAGGTGTTCTCACTGTCAGTGCGGTCGCTGGCGCGTTTTGGGGACGAATCCCTTTCCTCAGAGCTGATGACCAGCCTCTGATGCTGATGTATGATGAATGGAAAGTAGGAGCCTTGCTGTTGATGTCGGAGTGGGATGGTGTGGGAGTGTGCTTTATGCCTGTGGGGAAATGGCTGCTCCGAGGAACTGAATTGCATCTGAGCACCACAATTCAAAAATGCTTTTTAATTCATTTTTAATATTCAAAGCAAACTCACCCATTGATCCATGTCTCCATGCTTTATTTTGCTAAGAAATTATTTTGAAAAACAACCCTTGGCATTTCTCGTAGTAGACATCTTGAACAAGGGCAGATGATTTGTGTATCATTTACTTCCTGGAATCCAACTGCCCTTAGCTCAGGCATAGGCTGAGCTGAGAACTTTCCCCACCTGAAAACTGCTGGGATGTATATAAATGATTTGCCTAGGCTTGGAAACCAGGAAGTAATTGAATAGATGTAGAAAAAAAAGTTTAAAACAAGTAAATATAATATACCTACTGTATCTATTTACTAATGCTAGCAGCATAAGGATTAAAAACAGTCCATGTTGATTGAGAGAGTAAAGTTCCGCTTTAAGCGTGTGTCATCGAAGTTAGTGGTCCTTTGAGACAGGGGCAGTTCGGCATTGTGCAGCACTATTCAGCAAAAAGCAAAGGCAGCATATAACATATATCGAGCAAAATAGCTACAAACTACAAATAGATACTGGGATTTTAAAACATTAACACATTTTGATCATACATATCTATTTGGTTTCTTGCACATTTTTAAAATAAAACAATTCATGCACTTACTCATACATTATCACTTATCACATTCACATATACACTATATTGCCTGCAGTATTGGGCCACTGGCCTTTACACGCACATGAACTTTAATGGCATCCCAGTCTTAGTCCGTAGGGTTCAATATTGAGTTGGCCCCACCCTCTGCAGCTATTACAGCTTCAACTCTTCTGGGAAGGCAGTCCACAAGGTTTAGGGGTGTCTATGGGAAGGTTGGACCATTCTTCCAGAAGCACATTTGTGAGGTCAGGCACTGATGTCGGACGAGAAGGCCTGGCTTGCAGTCTCCACTCTAATTCATCCCAAAGGTGTTCTATAGGGTTGAGATCAGGACTCTGTGCAGACCAGTCAAATTCCTCCACCCCAAACTCACTCATCCATGTCTTTATGGACCTTGCTTTGTGCACTGGTGCGCAGTCATGTTGGAACAGGAAGGGGCCATCCCCGAACTCTTCCCACAAAGTTGGGAGCATGAAATTGTCCAAAATGTCTTGGTATGCTGATGCCTTAAGAGTTCCCATCACTGGAACTGAGGGGCCAAGTCCAACACCTGAAAAACAACCCCACAATACAATCCCCCTCCCCGCAAACTTTACATTTGGCACAATGCAGCCAGGGAAGTACCGTTCTGGCAACCACAAAACCCAGACATGTTCACCGGATTGCCAGGCAGAGAAGCGTGATTCGTTACTCCAGATAACACGTCTCTACTGCTCTAGAGTCCAGTGGTGGCGTGCTTTACACCACGGCATCCAACGCTTTGCATTGCACTTGGTGATGTAAGACTTGGATGCAGCTGCTCGGCCATGGAAACCCATTCCATGAAGCTCTCTACTCACTGTTGTTGTGCTAATCTGAAGACCACACAAAGTTTGGAGGTCTTCAGTTATTGACTCTGCAGACAGTTGGTGACTAGAGATGAGCGAATTATTCAAAAATTCGATTCGGCTGATTCGCCGAATTTGCGGGAGAAATTCGATTTGATGCAAATTTATTCGCTGCGAATTTAACTTATTAAAAGGGTTTCTAGGCTTCAGAGAGCCTTTATATTAGTGCAGAACACTGTACCTTTAATTTAAATGCCCTTGGAGTCTGCTGGGGAAGAGAAATAATACTGTCAGTCAGTATGACATGCAGATGAGTGCCGTCGATCTTAGAATCACCGCACACTTCACTCATTTGGGCAGTCACGGGGCACGACGAAGAAGAAGAAGAAGAAGAAGAAGAAGAATGAAAAGAAGAATGAAAAGAAGACGAAGAAGAATGAAAAGAAGAATGAAAAGAAGAAGAAGAAGAATGAAAAGAAGAATGAGAAGAAGAATGAAAAGAAGAATGAAAAGAAGAATGAGAAGAATGAAAAGAAGAATGAAAAGAAGAAGAAGAAGAATGAAAAGAAGAATGAGAAGAAGAATGAAAAGAAGAATGAAAAGAAGAATGAGAAGAATGAAAAGAAGAATGAAAAGAAGAAGAAGAAGAATGAAAAGAAGAATGAAAAGAAGAAGAAGAAGAAGAATGAAAAGAAGAATGAAACGAAGAAGAAGAAGAAGAATGAAAAGAAGAAGAAGAAGAATGAAAAGAAGAATGAAAAGAAGAAGAAGAAGAATGAAAAGAAGAATGAAAAGAAGAAGAATGAAAAGAAGAGGAATGAAAAGAAGAATGAAAAGAAGAAGAAGAAGAAGAATGAAACGAAGAAGAAGAAGAAGAATGAAAAGAAGAAGAAGAAGAATGAAAAGAAGAATGAGAAGAAGAATGAAAAGAAGAATGAAAAGAAGAATGAGAAGAATGAAAAGAAGAATGAAAAGAAGAAGAAGAAGAAGAAGAATGAAAAGAAGAATGAACAGAAGAAGAAGAAGAATGAAAAGAAGAAGAATGAAAAGAAGAAGAAGAATGAAAAGAAGAAGAAGAATGAAAAGAAGAATGAGAAGAAGAATGAAAAGAAGAATGAGAAGAATGAAAAGAAGAATGAAAAGAAGAAGAAGAAGAATGAAAAGAAGAATGAAAAGAAGAAGAATGAAAAGAAGAAGAAGAAGAATGAAAAGAAGAATGAAAAGAAGAAGAAGAATGAAAAGAAGAAGAAGAAGAATGAAAAGAAGAAGTAGAAGAATGAAAAGAAGAAGAAGAATGAAAAGAAGAAGAAGAAGAAGAAGAAGAATGAAAAGAAGAAGAAGAATGAAAAGAAGAAGAATTCCAGTACAGCAAAAAGTGTATCTGCAGAGAGCTCCGCTATTTCTGACAGTTCTCTGACAGTTCCTTCACATTTACAGCGGTTGAAACATTGTATCTATTTGTTTCCGAATAAAAACATCTGTATCCTAAATGGAAACAAATAGATACAATGTTTCAACCGCTGTAAATGAACTGTCAGAACTGTCAGAGAACTGTCAGAAATAGCGGAGCTCTCTGCAGTGACACTTTTTGCTGGCTGATCGGGGAAAATTCGATTCGTGCATCCGAAGTTTGCTAAAATTCGGATTCGGTGCGAATCGAATTTTTCCTAATATTTGAAACGAATTCCACTTCGCCAAGTTCGATTCGCTCATCTCTATTGGTGACTTCTGCGCACTGTGCGCTTCAGCATGCGCTGACCCCGCTCTGTCATTTTACGTGGCCTACCACTTGGTGGCTGAGTTGCTGTTGTTCCCAGTTGCTTCCACTTTGTTGTTAATACCACTAACAGTTGAGCGTGGAATATTTAGTAGCCAGGAAATGTCACGGATGGACTAATTGCACAGGTGACAACCTATCACGGGACCACACTTGGAGTCACTGAGCTCTTGAGAGCGACCCATCCTTTCACAAATGTTTGTAGAAGCAGTCTGCATGCCTAGGTGATGATTTTATATACCTGTGTCCATGGAGGGGATTGAAACACCTGAATCCAATGATTTGGAGGGCTGGCCCATTACTTTTGGCAATATAGTGTATCTTAAAAAGAATATATTGTGGTATTGTATGTATTTTCCTTATTTGTGTCTAGAGTTAAGCTTTTATTTTTTTTCCCCTTTTTTCTCAGTTCAGATATGTACAAACTATTGCATATACCTTTTTTTATTCTTTTCTTTGGTCAGAAAGCTGGAACGCATGACTCTTTTTCACCTGTTCCCAAGTTTTTCTTCCCTCCTTTTGTAGTTTACAGAGCTTAATAGCTCAAGCTGAAATGTGTACACTACAGATGAGTTAGAGAGTGACTCCTCCCTATCCCTCTGTTTGACATTTAAATAAAAGAAAGTCAATTGTGCTCTAGGATTACTGTGTTCCATATGAAATATGAAAAAAGATATACTTGCGCAGACCTCCTGGTGTTCCTGTTTGTTCAGACCCTTGGTTTTATGTATGGATGATTGCATGTATATCTCAACTTTCTAACCCACCCCCGAAGAAGATGTTTGCTTGAAACGCATTGGGTTTCCACATAATTGTATCAGTGCAAATTTGACAAAGGATGGGTACATGTGTGTATTGTATGTGGATATTGAAATAGAAATGCTACATGTATGTTTAGATTAGTGACAGTGTCGACAAAATGGGGGGTTATTTACTAAAACTGCATGGTGCAAAAATCTGGTGCAGGTCTGCATTAAAACCAATCAGCTGCCAGGTTTCATTGTCAAAGCATAATTGAACAAGCTGAATTTAGAAGCTGATTGGCTACCATGCACAGATGCACCAGATTCTTTAGTAAATTGCCCCCAATATGTCAACCCCAAAGTTTTAACTTTATATATGTTTTAGTGTTTCTACAATAAAATGTATACTTTTTATATATTTATTTTGGTTTTTGGTGCCTTAAAATTCCCATGAACAAAAATATTCTGTATGAAATATTTTTAAAAAGTTATATATATATATATATATATATATATATATATATACACACACACACACAGTATATAGATATACTGTAGAAATAAAAATTCAAAACCTTAAATCAATAAATATTATATATATGTACTGTATATATACACAAACACAATTTAAAAACTCTAACGCAAAAGTAAATACATTCCTAAATAAATTTAACCTAAATCGTAATCATTTCTTTAAAAATCTGCAAAAAAAAATAAGTCTATAGTCCATCAAATACAGTACATATTGCTGAAAAGTAATGTGTCAGTGATCTACAATAAAATGTATAATATATTTATATATATTGTATTTGCGTTGATCTTTGTGCCTCAAAAGTCCCAAGTCCAAAATGTTTTGTGTTCTTTAAGAAATATTTACGAAAACATTACTTAAAAATAAATATATATATATATATATATATATATATAATTATTATATTATTGTTGTACAGCATTTATATAGCACCAACAGTTTGCTCAGTGCTTTACAAAATGAAGGTAGACATTACAGATACAATACAATTTGGTACAAATATATATATATACAATTAATGTTAACAGTGATATCTTCTGTAACAAAAAGTCTGTAGTTGCCCCTCTGATACAGTACATGTTGCTGAAGAGTAATGGGTTCAATCATTCTTTGTATTTGAAAAAAAAAAACACAAAGAGGGTAAAACTCTTGACAGCTCCGAGTGTACGAACATTTGCGCAGTGCACTGACAGACACCTGCGGATTCGCTTGGCTGCACAATCTCAATCCTTCCCTGGTAATTTCCATTATGTGCCGCAGTGCTACTAGGAAACAGCAAGCTAATGGCAACCTTAGAAATCTCGCTGCAGAACAGATCTTTAACTTGGTAGACATTCTAATAGTCACTTGGCATTAAATTATTCATACTAGCATATACTGTATCTGTGTTTGGAAACCTACATTTTGTTTCAGACAAACTTGCGATCTGCACCGCTATTCAGTACAAAATAATACTGTATGTACAGTAAACCACACAAGTGGTGTTAGAGGTGTGAAAAGTGGTTTTAATAAAAACAGGAAGGGAAAATATGTTAAAAAGAAAAAGATTTAAATAATTTACCTTAGCAGCTGGAGGATCTCCTGGGACATTGCTTACATAAGTTTTAAAAGGCATAGGCTGCTCATAGTTCACATGGACCTATCATATATATTTTTTATGGTAAATGAATATATTGTACGTTATATGAGAGTTATGTAGTCAGAGTGAAATCAGACACAATGCCACAGAGTTCAACCAAATCAAAATATATATAAACAAATTGAAAACTTCCATATAATGAACTCTATACCCTCAGTGGATCCAGAGGAAGGTAAATCAACCCCTAAAGCATGGTTCAATCTGATCCACCAGTGAAAAAGGTTCCTAGCTAATCCCCAAGAGGCAATCATATATTACCTGGTGTTATTACCTACAGGGGCGGACTGACAACTCATGGGGCCCCCGGGCAATAGGGGATCATGGGGCCCCTGTGTCCTTGTCCAAACTCAAAAAAGCCTATGAAAAAGGTACCAGGGGCATCTCATGGGGCCCCCTACCGACCCCGGGTCCTCGGGCAGTGCCCGAGTTTCCAAATGGTCAGTCCACTCCTGGTTCTGCCATTACATCTTTACCTACCCTTCCTGATCTGTTGCATGTTATCTATTGTAACTCACCCCTTCACAGCTCCATGCACATGCCAATACAGTAATCATGCTATGAGCGCTGGCAGAAAAAAGGCCAAGTGGTCCACTCAGTTGGCTAATTTTTTAATAGTTATTTATACAAGTATGTGTTTGTTTTTTTTACTTTCTTTTAAGTATAGATCTATGTTTGTCCCAAGCATGTCTGATTCCACTTACCATTGACTGACTCCTACCACTGTTGGAAGTCTGTTCCAAGCATCAACTATTCTTTTGGCAAAATAATACTTTCTAAGGTTAGTTTTGAACTTTCCTCCTGCTAGTTTGAGGTCATGACCCCATGTTCTTGATCTTAGCTTCATATTGTAAAACTATCTGAAGATCTCCAAGTTGATAACGACTGTCCAGAATATTCAGAGAAAGCCCAAATGTATGCTTATTATCAGTATGGTAGATCCAAAAGAATCTTTTCTTTTAACTGCCATGTAATTCAGTAGGTGATCTTAAATCCAACATACCTGTGTGATGCTCTTCAAGAGCACTCTTCCAGATAGGAAAGTATGATTTATCCCCCTTTAGCGTTCTGTAAGAAGAGTTGAAATTGAAGTGTCACGCTACTGTTAAGAGCTCCAGATACAACTTTAGTCCATTAAAAGTCAGGGGTATAATTTGAGAAGTAGTCAACGTGTTTCTGGGGTCCAAGTGCCCCCTTCATCAGGGCTTGATAGGCAATAAAGTGAACAGACTAGAAGTGAACTAGACCTACAATGCTATTTATTCCACTGTAAATTCCAGGCCTACTCAGCGGCATGTTTGTCAGCCTTCTTACTTCCCAAATTATACCCCTGACTATTAAAGGAATAAAGTTATATCTGGACCACTTAACAGTGGTGTGGTGCTTCAATTTCAACTCTTCTTACAATAAACTACAAGCCAGGGAAACTGGAGATCCTCTGGGATGTAGAAGCCATCTGCCCAGGAACCAGATCATTTACACCAACATTAATACCTTAAGATAACAATACCATTGGAGTGTACCTGTGGGTCCAGTGCTGTCTTTCCACTTTCCTCAACTTATCACCTTTCAGGGCTCATTTAGGGCTGGATCAACTGTGGGTATAGGATTATAACTTTTTTTTTTTTCTATGGTTGCACTGGATGGACTTTTGTCTTTTTTCAGCCAGACTAACTATGCAACTATGTAACTATTTACACTTGCTTCAACTTTAACACACATTAAAGTGCCTACTGCTTCAACATGTTTTTTATGTATTTTTGATGCTTTTATGATGCTTCTATGATGATTCTAAGATGCTTGTTTTGAAGCTTAAATTAATCTTTTCAAATGCCATGCATGTTGATTTTTTATTAGTTTAAATGGGCCCAGAAGAACTCCAGCTCATTAGTACCCCTGTTCAGCAGATCCCTGGCTCATTGGTACCCTTTGTCAGTAGATCCCCTGTTCAGTAGTTCCCCCAGCTCTGCTGATCTCCCACTCAGTAGTAACCCCTAGCTCTGCTGATCCCCAACTGAGTTGTAAACCCCAGCACTGCTGATCCCTTGCTTAGTAGTAACCCTCAGCTCTGTTGATCCTCTGGTTTGCTGATTCCCCTCTCTCTTCTGTCCCCACTCACCTCCCACTATATTGCTTCCATGCTACATGTGACATGTGCTAGTTTCTCCTGCTCCAATCCCCCTGCTCTGCTGACCCTCTGCCGCTTAGTCCTCTCTCTCTCTCTCTCTCTGGTTCCCCCTCACATTCCAGTATAGAGTTCCCATCTGCTAGTTTCTCTGGTCTGGACCCCACTCACCTTCCCTCTGCTCTTTGCTGCACATCAGAGGTGACATCTGCACCAGACACTCCAACATGAACCAGAAGTGGCAGCTGATGACATCTTTTCCGTTTGCTTGTTGGTTCCCAGTGCATCCTGGAATATCTAAAGCTGAATAAAAGCCTCTTAAAAGCTGCAGGTGCTGTTAGAGAGCTTTGCCATAGACATCTATGAAGGTTTTGGAGACTCTATGAAGCCCCAAGAAAGGGACATGGGGTATAATTTTGAAGCAAAGCAAACACAACTTGTAAACAGGACTGTCAGTTTACCATTTTATTTAGTGGTAGGAGCTTTGATTGACATTCAGAGTGCTTTAAAAAGCGTGTCCAATGCCACATTTTGAAGCAAGTGTAAACGAGCCATTAGAGCCACTGAGCTTTTTTAACATGAGACGTTCTTTATTAAAACAATAGGATAGGTGGATGTATTGTGAGTGTCAATGCAATAAAAACACCATCTACACATTCTAACCACATCTGCCAAAAGTGTTATTTTCACCTCAATCTAATGTCCTGTTGATTTTCAGCAAACACATAATCATCTCAATGTTTTTTCTTGTTCTTCAACTAAAATGCTAAATATAAAATAAACATATAGTGCTTTCTAAAGTCATAAGTCAAATCAAAGATATCACATCCAAATATAACACACCCAACGCCTATTTACCAGGACAGTGCTTGACACCAGTGATTTGTAAACTGACAACCACAAAGAGAATAGCATATGTGATATCAGAGGTATATCAGTTTTCACATCCATCTCCTTTCTACCACAGCACTGTTTTAGAAGAAATTATGAAGTGAAACAAATAATAATGTCCAGAATAGAAAAATAGTGAACATTGTAGAACAAAAAAGTGGCCCTCAACCTTTAACTAGTCTTTGCCGTAAGGTGCACATGGAAGGGCAATGCATGTCACAAACAAACCAAATATTTACAGGCACACTTACCAGACAGCCTGCAAAACAACTGAATTGACCCTGTTTAACAATCATTAAAACAGAAGGTTCTGTTTGCTCACATTTGCAAATACATGCATAAGCTGCAGTGCTCAAGTCAAGGCTCCTCTGTCTACTGCAGTCCTAACTCTATATTTTTCAAAGTCTGGTTAAAAGTAGTACATGCACTCACTGGCCACTTTATTAGGTACACCTTGCTAGTGCCAAGAAAATATCACCAACACCATTACACCACCACCAGCCTGAACAGTTGATACAAGGCAGGATGGATCCATGCTTTCATGTTGTTTTCGGCAAATTTTGACCCTACTATCTGAATGTTGCAGCAACCAGTCTGCACATAAATGTCAAAGAACTGTCAAAGAAATAGCAGAGCTCTCTGCAGGGACACTTTTTGCCGGACTGGAATTCTTCTTCTTCATCATCCTCTTCTTCTTCTTCATCCTCTTCTTCTTCCTCTTCCTCTTCTTCTTCTTCATCTTCTTCTTCATCCTCTTCTTCTTCTTCATCCTCTTCCCCTTCTTCATCCTCTTCCCCTTCTTCTTCCTCTTCCTCTTCTTCTTCTTCTTCATCCTCTTCATCTTTTTCATCTTCTTCTTCCTCTTTTTCTTCATCTTCTTCTTTTTCTTCTTCATCCTCTTCTTCTTCTTCTTCCTCTTCTTCTTCTTCCTCTTCTTCTTCCTCTTCTTCTTCTTCCTCTTCTTCTTCTTCCTCTTCTTCTTCTTCCTCTTCCTCTTCTTCCTCTTCTTCTTCTTCCTCTTCCTCTTCTTCTTCCTCTTCTTCTTCATCCTCTTCTTTTTCTTCTTCTTTTTGTCTTCCTCTTGCAGGTCAGTGCTCATGCGCAGATTTTTTATCAGTAAAAAGATCGGCCGATTTGCCCATCATTGCCGTGAAAATCGGCCGATCGGCAAAAGCGGACGATTTTTTTCAAACTTTACCGATAAAAAAAATCTGCCAAAAACGACCGACCTATTAACCCACTAACGATCTGAAAATCAGCAGATTTTATTTTCGGCCGAAAAATCGGCCGATTTTTGACCCATCTATGGCCTGCATAATGCATTGTGTTGCTGCCATTAGCTGATTAGCAATTTGTGTTACCAAGCAATTGAACAGGTGTACCTAATAAAGTGGCCGGCAAGTGTATAGGAATGAATAGATTAAGGGCAGGTGTGCCTGGAGGGAGCCCACTCCTCCTTAAAGCCACTGTGACTTCCTCCAGGCACACCTGCCCTTAATCTATCCAGTGACTACCAGTAAAAAGGTAAGTGTCCCCTTATACTGATAGTTGCTGGAGAATTTGACCTTTGCATTGGTGGTAGAGAAGTAGAGAAGTGCCTCCTCATATTGGTGGTCAGTGCAGAAGTGTTTATTTATATTGGTGGTCAGTGGTGAAGTTCCCCTTAGCATTGGTGGTGAGTGAAGATGTGTGTTCATACATTGATGGTCAGTAGAGAAGTGCCTTCTAACATTGTGGTAATTGGAGATTTCCTTACATTGGCAGTCATTGCAGAAATGTTTCCTTACACTAGTGGTTAGTAGATATGTGTTTTCTTACATTGTTAGTCAGTGGAGAAGCCCCCCCTAAGGGTAGATTTAGGTGGTGAGGAGGTGATGTGACGTGTCCTCACCACCTTTTTTTTAGTCTATTTATTGCTTTAAAAAAAATGAAAGAATAAACATTTTGTTGCACAGACAGTGGTGTATTTAGGTTTCATGCTGCCCTAGGCAACACAAACATCTGCTCACCCCCCCCCCCACAGAGAGATCCTGACACTAACAAACACCCCCTCTCCCACAATAAGAGCCTGACGTTGACCAACAACACTCCCCCCCAGCCCCCCCCCTCAACCGAGAGAGCCTTCCACTACCACCGCCCCATACACACTGGCAACCCCCCCAACGCGGCGAGAGAGAAGACACTCACCTTCATAGCTCCGGCATCTCCGGGAACAAGAGTCAGGCTCTACATACACCATGAAACAGCCCGCAGCCTCTCTCAGATCCCACCTGGTTCCCATGCTGCGTGTGTCCTTTCTTCCATCCCTTCTTTCGGGGGGCAGCGCTGCCCCCTGAAAAATGTCACTGCCCCCCTGAAAAATGCTGCTGCCCACCTGCAAAAATGCCGCCCTAGGCAATTTCCTTGTTTGCCTTGTGGTAAATATGCCTCTGTGCACAGATACAGAATTTAATGTCCATAAATGAGTACTTTATTAACAAACAGTATAAAGGGCCTTAAGACAATAAACAGTTAAACAGTGTCAAAAATGAAAGCAGTCATCTCACTTTTTCAGTGAAAATTATAATAGGAACAACATACTGTACATAGCAATAGCCTGGTACACCGAAGTCAGCAGATAAGTAAATAAATTGAAAACAAGATATTTACCACCAGGGGCGGACTGACAACTCATGGGTCCCCCAGGCAAAAGGGATCATGGGGCCTCTGTGTCCTTGCCCACACTCAAAGCACACCCAAAAAAGCCTATAAAAGGTACCAGGGGCATTTCATGGGGCCCCCTTCTGACCCCGGGCCCTCGGGCAGTGCCCGAGTACTCAAATGGTCAGTCCGCCCCTGTTTACCATTGTTGGCAAGTAAAGTGAGGGTAGAGTTACTCCCGGCATCTCATTTTTTTGTGTTTACCGAAGCAAACTCTATTGTCATAAATAACCTTCTCATAGGGGATACTTTTGGTTTCCTAAATTCACCTACTGAGATATTGTAGGGGAGATGGTGCATCCACTTAAGCACGATCATCTTTTGGGCCAAAACCAATGTTTCTCCCAAAAATTTTATGGCATACCTAGGCTACAATTCTTCATCTAGGAGTCCCAGCAAGACTATCTCTGGGGTTAGTGCAACAGGGTTAGTAATTACCAAGGAAAGCAAATCTACTATGAGTTGCCAATGCCAACTTATTATTGTACAAGATCATCTCTAGGTCATGAACATCTAGTGCAATTAGACGGGGGAACACAGTGCATGGCAAACAGTCAGATAGGAGAGAGGTAAGTCTGGTGGAGGATATATAGCTGAACTAGCCTTCTAACCGCTGGGGATAAGAGGGAAGGGCATGCCATTACCCAATCAACATTGGTGTCCTTACAATGGAGGTTAGTGAAGAAGTGCCCCTTTACATTGGTGGTCAGTGGAGAAGTGCCCCCTTACATTGGTGGTCAGTGGAGAAGTGCCCCTTTACATTGGTGGTCAGTGGAGAAGTGCCCCCCTACATTGATGGTCAGTGGAGAAGTGCCCCCCCTTCACTGGTGATTAGTGGAGATATGCTCCCTTGCATTCGTGGAGATTTCATTGATCTATACGAGATCTTTATCCTGGATGAGGGTCTGCTATAGACGTTAATTGGAGACCCCACACAAAAAAAAGATCAGCAGCCAGCCTGAGGTGTCTGGTATGAATTTAAGGGGAGACCCCTCAAAAAAAGTGTGAAGTCCTCCGAAAAATCCACATTCCTTATTAGAGCATGCAACCTGGCAGGCCAATAAAGGGAGGGATAAGCAATCATATAAAAGAAAAATGCAGCCGTCACCACTAATAATTGATAAACTGCAAAAAAGTTTGCTTTAGAAGTTGAGGTTGAACACCTTTAAGAAATATGTAATCCATGGGGTTGATTTACTAAAGGCAAATAGAACCTCAAACTCAACCTTTCCAAAACTGAGCTCCTAGTATTCCCCCCAGCCCGTACCCAGCCCCATCAAGATCAATAACACTATCATCAGTCCCACCCCTCATGCCAGGGTACTAGGTGTAATCCTAGACTCCAATCTGTCCTTTCAGTCCCAGGTCGAATCTCTGACAAACTTATGTAGACTTCACCTCCGCAACATCTCCAAGATATGCCCGTTCCTAACCTCGGAAACCACTAAGCAGCTCATTCACTCCCTTATTATATCACGCCTTGACTACTGCAACTCCCTCCTCATTGGCTGACCTCATCTCAGGCTATCCCCGCTCCAGTCCATAATGAATGCTGCTGCCAGACTCATTCACCTTACTAACCGTTCTGTATCTGCCACCCCTCTCTGCCAATCCCTCCACTGGCTTCCGATTGCCCAGCGGATAAAATTCAAAACACTAACAATAACTTATAAAGCCATTTATAACTCTGCCCCAAATTACATCACCGACCTTGTCTCCAAATACCACCCAAACCGTACTCTCAGCTCCTCGCAAGACCTCCTACTCTCTAGTTCCCTGGTCTCCTCCCATGCTCATCTCCATGGCTTCTCAATGGCTTCACCCATTCTCTGGAACTCCCTACCCCAATCTATTAGGCTATCGCCTACTCTCCTCACTTTCATGCGCACTCTGAAAACCTATCTCTTCAGGGAAGCCCAGCTAATATTGCAATTCTCTACTCTTCCTACCACTCCATCCCCCACAGCTAATTACCTCTTGTACCACTATCCCCTCCCTCCTAGATTGTAAGCTCCAAGGAGCAGGGCCCTCTAATCCCTCTTGTATTGAACTGTATTGTTACTGTAATGTCTCCCTCCATTATGTAAAGCGCTGAGAAAACTGTCGGCGCTGTATAAATCCTGTCTAATAATAATAATAATAATAGGGTGTGCACTTTGCAAGCGCAGTTGCACTCATTTTCTTTAGTAAATGGAATGTGATAAAGCTTCACTTTGTAAAGAATACCCAATTAAGTGCCGGAAAAATTGAAAGAAGTATTTTTTTTCTTGCACATGATTGGATGGTGGAATTCAGCATAGCTTTACCACATTCAGAAACACAGAAAGACTTTTTTTTGTGTGTGTGTTTTCCAGGGAGTTTTTTTTTTTTTTTAACTGATCTGTCATAGATCTATGTTTGCCCCAAGCATGTTTGAAGCTATTTACTGTTGAGCTGTGGGAGGAAAACCGGCACTTGCAAAGTGCACAGTCTATTTGCCTTTAGCAAAACAACCCCCAGGTGTCTTATATTGATATCCAGATTGTATTTCAAGAAATGTATTCTATACTTCTTGAGGTTTACCAGTTGAAAATTTAGCACAATATTTCCATCTAGTGTTAACTTTCAGTATGACAGAAGTTTGCAGCTCATATACAGGTGAAACTCGAAAAATTAGAATATCGTGCAAAAGTTCAATTATTTCAGTAATGCAACTTAAAAGGTGAAACTAATATATGATATATGCAGACGAGCTTTATGGGGATGCTGACTTAATTTTCCTACACTGCCAAAAGCACCAAAACCTGGTTCAATGACCGTGGGATTACTGTGCTTGATTGGCCAGCAAACTTGCCTGACCTGAACCCCATAGAGAATCTATGGGGCATTGCCAAGAGAAAGATGAGAGACATGAGACCGAACAATGCAGAAGAGCTGAAGGCCGCTATTGAAGCATCCTGGTCTTCCATAACACCTCAGCAGTGCCACAGGCTGATAGCTTCCATGCCACGTCGCATTGAGGCAGTAATTGCTGCAAAAGGGGCCCAAACCAAGTACTGAGTACATATGCATGCTTCTACTTTTCAGAGGTCCGATATTGTTCTAAGTACAATCCTTGTTTTATTGATTGCATGTAATATTCTCATTTTCTGAGATTGTGGATTTGGGGTTTTCATGAGCTGTAAACCATAATCATCACAATGATGACAAATCACGGCTTGAACTATCTTGCTTTTCATGTAATGAGTCTATCTCATATATTAGTTCCACCTTTTAAGTTGCATTACTGAAATAAATGAACTTTTGCACCATATTCTAATTTTTTGAGTTTCACCTGTATGTGTTCTTTGATAAACTGAATAATCCTATAGACAGGGCCAGATTTCTATGACTGGAGCCTGCAGGCACAAACATTTTCAGGGGTCAGAGTCACACTCCTCTACTAGGATCACTTCGTTTATACAGAAATTTCCTTTTTCCCTTTTTATCCAGGTTAAGAATGAAGTGATATGCACGGCCACGTTATCTATGGAACATCTACGTAACTGTGCAGGGAAAGTCTGGTTCTTTCCTTCAGCCACCTATAGGCTTCTGTGCCTTTTTTGTTAGACTTTCTACTGGAGTATTGTCAGGGCAGGAGCTGAGGAACGGACAGGCAGGCCTAACAATGTAACGCACTGGCTGACGACAACCACCACCCACAGACCGAAGTCCCTCAGGGCGCGGAGTCTAAGTCCCAGGCTGCCCTTCACCAGGGCCCCTGATGGTGGGGATGGACTTGACGCAGCCAGGAACCAGGTCGCGGCCCCCGAGACACCTCAGCTGCGGTAATGGCCGCCGCCAATGGCGTGTAGCTGGTGGAAGAGACAAAAGAGTAGTCAGACAAGCCGGGGTCAGCAACAACAGGACAGGACAGTACAGTACAGGACAGCAGACGAGAATCACAGGTCACGAGCCGGGTTCAGCAACAGAGGATCAGATCAAAGGAGAATACAAAGAATAGTCAAGACAAGCCGAATCAGATACCATGAGAGTCACGAGAGTCAGAACAGAGGAACAGCAACACAAAGACACAAGACACAAGTGCAAAGAGCATGTGCGGGCCACAGGCTTATATGTCATCAGCCACACCCCTCTGGAGGATGGACCACAGAAACCTGAAGGCATAAAAGGGCTCCCATCATGCACAGCAGAATCCAAGATGGACACCAGCACATGAAGTAACATAACCACAGGGAAAAGGTAGGACCTTGACAGTACCTCCCCCTCAAGGGCCCCTCCCCCTCCGCGGCTCAACAAAAGGTTTCTGAGGAAAGCGGGTATGAAAAGCGCGGAGGAGGGCAGGAGCATGGACATCCGCGGAAGGAACCCAGGAACGCTCCTCGGGACCATAACCACGCCAATGAACCAGGAACTGTAATTGACCGCGCACCAATCGAGAGTCCAGGATCCGACTCACCTCATACTCCTCATGACCGTCAACCCGGACAGGATGGGGCCGAGGAAGAGAGGTAGTGAAGCGATTGCAGATCAGAGGTTTCAACAGGGAAACATGAAAGATATTGGAGATCCGCATCCCAGACGGAAGGGCAAGTGCATAGGCCACCGGATTCACTTTGCGGAGAATGCGGAAAGGACCGACAAAACGGGGAGCCAGTTTGGGTGTGGGCACCCGAAGATTGAGGTTGCGAGTAGACAACCACACCCGATCGCCGACCTGGTATGAAGGAGCGGGCAACCGTCTGCGATCAGCCTGGAACTTCTGGCGCTGAGCTGAGTCCCTCAAGGCCCTCTGGATCTGCCCCCAAGAAGAACGCAGGACAGCAAGATGGTTCTCCACAGCCGGAATGTCCTGTGGTGAGAACCTCTCAGGTAATACCGCGGGTTGAAACCTATAGTTGGCCATGAAGGGAGACATCCCGGTGGAGGAGTTGACCGCCGAGTTCCTGGCAAACTCTGCCCACGGCAGGAGATCGGCCCAATCATCCTGATGGTCTGAAATATAACACCGAAGGAATTGTTCTAAGGCCTGATTGGAACGCTCCGCAGCCCCATTGGACTGCGGGTGGTAGGCTGATGAAAAGGAGAGACTAATACCCAACTGGGAGCAGAAGGCACGCCAGAATCTGGACACGAACTGACTCCCGCGGTCTGAGACAATCACCTTAGGTAACCCATGCAGGCGAAAAATCTCCCTGGAAAAGACCGTGGCCAGTTCCTGCGCTGTGGGTAATTTCCTGAGTGGAATGCAATGGCACATCTTGGAAAACCGATCGACGATCATGAGGATGACCGTATGACCCCGAGACACCGGGAGGTCTACAATAAAGTCCATCCCTAGATGTGACCAAGGACGCTCCCCATTGGGAATGGGTTGCAGAAGGCCCAAAGGGAGATGCCGTGGAGACTTATTCTGGGCACAGATCGAACATGCCGCTACATAAGAGGCAATGTCGGCACGGAGGGTTGGCCACCAGAATAAGCGAGAGACGACCCAACACAGCTGGTTCTTCCCTGGATGCCCGGCAGTTTTGGCGTTATGGTAGGTACGCAGCAGGCGGGTGCGCAATCCCTCGGGTACGAAACATCTACCCTCCGGCCTCCCGGGAGGAGCATCAGTTTGAGCCGCCAAAATCTGCTCCCCAAGGGGAGAGGTCAGACTGGTGCGAATGGCAGCCAGGATCTGATCTGGAGGTATAAGTGAGATTGGCTCAGAGTCCTCCCTGGACAATTCAGAGTATTGCCGTGATAACGCATCAGCCCTGACATTCTTGGAACCAGGCAAATATGAAACCACATAGTTGAAGCGTGACAAGAACAGAGCCCATCTGGCCTGGCGGGGTGTCAATCTCTTGGCCTCCGAAAGATAAGTCAGGTTCTTGTGATCGGTAAGAATGAGGACCGGAACCGCGGAACCCTCGAGCAGGTGCCTCCATTCCTTGAGAGCCAGAATGATGACCAACAACTCCCGATCTCCAATCTGGTAGTTGCACTCAGCCGAGGAAAGCTTCCTGGAGTAGAACCCGCAGGGAAGTAGGGGTCCATCGGGTGACCGACGCTGAGACAGGAGAGCCCCTACTCCTGTCTCGGAAGCATCAACTTCGAGGACGAAGGGCAACCCAGGATTGGGATGCGAAAGAATCGGAGCCGAAGCAAAGGCAGCTTTCAGAGCCTCGAAAGCTCTGATGGCCTTGGATGGCCACTCGTGAGGGTTACTCCCCTTCTTGGTTAGGTCAGAGAGAGGCTTTGCCAATGTGGAGAAGTTCCTGATGAACTTCCGATAGTAGTTGGCAAAACCCAGAAAGCGCTGAATGGGCCGAAGACCATTGGGACGAGGCCACTGCAGAACTGCCGCAACCTTCTGAGGGTCCATGGAAAATCCCTCCGCGGAAATTATGTAGCCCAAAAAGGCAACCTGGGATCGATGGAACTCGCACTTCTCGAGTTTACAAAAGAGTCCGTTCTCA
Organism: Staurois parvus; assembly: GCF_062004578.1. Taxonomy (NCBI): domain Eukaryota; kingdom Metazoa; phylum Chordata; class Amphibia; order Anura; family Ranidae; genus Staurois; species Staurois parvus. Next base: position 4,576,352 of record NW_028318623.1, on the reverse strand, counting down.
CGCAATCGTTGCAGCACCTGCTTAACATCCTGGACATGGGACTCCATGGAGGTAGAGTAAACCAAGATGTCATCCAGGTAAACCACTACGCATTGCTGCAACAAATCACGAAGGACATCGTTTATGAATTCCTGAAAGACCGCGGGCGCGTTACACAATCCGAAGGGCATCACCAGGTATTCGTAGTGCCCAGTTCTGGTGTTAAACGCGGTCTTCCACTCATCCCCCTGTCTGATCCGTACGAGGTTGTACGCCGCCCTAAGGTCGAGTTTGGTAAAGACCGTTGCTCCCTTAAGGTGGTCGAATAACTCAGAAATCAAAGGAATTGGATATGCATTTTTAATGGTAATCCGATTGAGACCCCTATAATCGATGCAGGGCCTCAATTCCCCACCTTTCTTCTTTACGAAAAAAAACCCCGCTCCTGCTGGGGAAGTAGACTTACGAATGTGCCCCCGGGAAAGCGCATCCACCACGTACTCCTCCATGACCTTATTCTCCGCAACCGAGAGAGGGTACACCCTGACACGTGGAGGAGTGGCCCCGGGTTGCAGGGATATGGCGCAGTCGTAAGGACGATGCGGTGGTAAGGTACCAGCGCGTACCTTATCGAACACGTCCCGGTATTCCCCATAGTCGGTGGGCAACGCAGAGTCCGAGGAGGCACACAATACCTTAACCGGCCCCCGGATGCACCCGGCCCCACACTGTGGAGACCATGAGAGAATCTCGGCTGTTTGCCAATTGAAGGTAGGATTGTGCCTCTGGAGCCAGGGATACCCCAAAATCACCGAATAGTGTGGGAAAGAAATCACCTGAAAACAGGCCAACTCCCTGTGAACAGCCCCAATGGCTACCTCTATTGGCAGGGTCTCGTGGGTAACCTGCGGCGGCTGCAGGGGCCTGCCATCTATTGCTTCGAGAACCAATGGGGCAGCACGAGCCTGCAGGGGAATGGAGTGCTGCGCAGCAAACGAGCTGTCCAAGAACAACCCACCGGCCCCAGAGTCTACCAACGCCTGGGCCGTCACCGAGCCCCCTGTCCAAGAAAGGACCACGGTGATCAGTGGCTTATCCTTGCGGAACGCCGGGGACGAGGAAACTCCACCCAAGATCTGTCCCCGACATGATCTCAGGTGCGAGCGTTTCCCGGACGGACCGGACAAGACTGCCGAAAGTGCCCACCGAGGCCACAGTACAGGCAGCGACCCTCCCGACGCCGAGCGGCCCGCTCCCCCTCGGAAAGGCGAGCAAACCCCAGCTGCATGGGTTCCCCACCAGACAAGCTATCCCCAGGAGGCGTGGGAGGAGAGGGAGGAACGGGTGGGACAGAAAACGCAGGTGCCAGTCGATTGGAAGGCCTCCGCAGGCGTTCCTTGAGTGAAGGCCTCTCCCTGAGCCTGGTGTCAATCAGGATCAGGAAAGAGATGAGCTCCTCCAACACCACAGGCAGTTCCTTAGCTGCAATCTCGTCCTTCAATGAGTCAGAAAGACCCTGAGAAAACGCAGCCACCAGAGCCTCATTGTTCCAACCGACCTCTGCCGCCAGGGTACGAAACTCTATAGCGTACTCGGCCACGGTCCGTGAACCCTGATGCATGGTCATGAGCAGCTTGGCCGCCGAGGCGGAACGAGCCGGTACGTCGAATACCCTACGGAAGGCATCGACAAAACCAGAAAAATCTTGAATCACCGGGTCGTTCCTCTCCCATAAGGGATTTGCCCAGGCCAAGGCCTTGTCTGAGAGTAGTGAGATGAGGAACCCCACCTTTGACCTCTCAGACGGAAAGGCGTGGGGTATTAATTCAAAATAAATACCCACCTGGTTGAGGAACCCACGACACTGACTCGGCTCACCCCCAAAGCGCTGTGGAAGAGGGGCTGAACCGGTCATACCTCTGGACACCGCAGGTGCCGCATCAGCCGCGGCGGTAGGCACAGCAAGCAGAACAGCAGCGGAAGCGACCACCGGAGCGACAACCGGCCTAATAACACCAGGAGTAAGGTGCGCGGTGCGTGCAAGCAGAGTTTGCAACGCCTGAGCGAACTGATCCAACAGGTGATCCTGTTGATCGAGTCTGGCGACTAGCATTGGGAGCGAAGGCGTGCCTGCACCGTCAGGGTTCATGGCACTTGTGTAATGTCAGGGCAGGAGCTGAGGAACGGACAGGCAGGCCTAACAATGTAACGCACTGGCTGACGACAACCACCACCCACAGACCGAAGTCCCTCAGGGCGCGGAGTCTAAGTCCCAGGCTGCCCTTCACCAGGGCCCCTGATGGTGGGGATGGACTTGACGCAGCCAGGAACCAGGTCGCGGCCCCCGAGACACCTCAGCTGCGGTAATGGCCGCCGCCAATGGCGTGTAGCTGGTGGAAGAGACAAAAGAGTAGTCAGACAAGCCGGGGTCAGCAACAACAGGACAGGACAGTACAGTACAGGACAGCAGACGAGAATCACAGGTCACGAGCCGGGTTCAGCAACAGAGGATCAGATCAAAGGAGAATACAAAGAATAGTCAAGACAAGCCGAATCAGATACCATGAGAGTCACGAGAGTCAGAACAGAGTAACAGCAACACAAAGACACAAGACACAAGTGCAAAGAGCATGTGCGGGCCACAGGCTTATATGTCATCAGCCACACCCCTCTGGAGGATGGACCACAGAAACCTGAAGGCATAAAAGGGCTCCCATCATGCACAGCAGAATCCAAGATGGACACCAGCACATGAAGTAACATAACCACAGGGAAAAGGTAGGACCTTGACAAGTATATTCAGGCCTGGACTGGGACAAAAAATAGGCCCAGGCATTTTAGACTGAGCAGCCAATTTTTCAGGGGGGGGGGGGGTCATCAACAAGCCAATCTTCTTAAGCTCAGCGGCCCCAGCCCACTGGGAAAATGCCTGGTGTGCCCTTTGGCCAGTCCGGGCCTGAGTATATTCTTTCCTTGGCCAACCTATTAATATGGCATGGATCCTTCTAGGGATATCATCAGGGGCGGATTGACAACTCATGGGGCCCCCTGGGCAATAGGGGACCATGGGGCCCCTGTGTCCTTGCCCAAAGCCTATGAAAAAGGTACCAGGGGCATCTCATGGGGGGCCCTACTGACCCCCGGCCCTCGTGCAGTGCCCGAGTTTCCAAATGGTCAGTCCACCCCTGGATATCATATTGGTACCCACTGTCTGGTTCAAAATCCTACTCCTTTGCTTCTCGGTTTCATTAGGGCTCTGAGCCCATTTATAATTAAAGATGAACTCCAAGTATGGGTCAAATTTCATAGTTATTTTGTTCCATCTTGGACCAATGTAAGTACGCATATGCCATACCTGAGAGACCGCAGAGGAAGTAGAGAATCATTGTAGTAGTCCCCATCACTACTACAGTGATCACTGCTGTCTTCCAGGTCCCATGCTGAGCAGCAGCTCTGAAACCCCTGTAACCACAGGGGACCTCTTGCTCGACATAAAACACCTTGCATTTTTCTCAATTAATGTAAATTGTTCTCTGATTGGACCAGGAGGAGAGGTGGGGTGGTGACTTTGCAAACTCCTCATCCATTCAGAGAATTCCTTGCATTCATTGAGAAAATGCAAGGTGTTCTGTGAATGGTGCCCATGACAAGCAAGCCACTGTAACCCCATGTGGTTACAATGATGCAGGGAAGCTGCTTGGGACATGGAAGACAATCATTGTAGTAGCATCAGCAAATTCTACACAAATTCTCCATTTCCACAGTGGCCCATCAAGTATGGCATATGCATACTTACTGTAATCCAAGCTAAACCATTATTAATTAGGCAATACAATCCAAACATGGAGTTCTGCTTTAAGCCTTTGCTTAGTGAGGCTTTCTGTTGTCACGTGCCCATTACCAGTCCCCCCACAGCTGGCTCTTATGTGACACCCACACTAGAGCATCTCAAAGCCAAGTCATAGACGTGCAAGCCGGAAATTTTCTTATCTTTTCGTTTCAGATGCATTAATTAACCTCCCTGGCGGTATGATTGTGTCAGGAATTTTGTACCAAAAGCGGTACCATTTTTTTTGCATGGAAATTTGGTGTTATGTATTGTAGGCCTGCAATTCTTAGTAATTACTTACTTAACCTCCCTGGCGGTATAATTATTTCAGATTTTTGGTGCTGAAAGCGGTAGCATTTTTTTGCATGGAAATATGTATTATTTTTATTGTAGGCCTGTAATTTAGGAATAACTTCCTGAAATCTGTCCGAACAAGAGTCTAGTAAACATCCCGGGTATGATAAAACTTGAAACACTAAATCATAAATTATAATTTAATAAATAATCATAAAAAATAATAATATAATAATAATAAATTTAATTCAATAATATAATCAAACCAAAAACACTGAAATTTGAAATACAGCGCAAAGTTCGCACATTGCTGAGCAAAGTCGCAAAATCGTTTTCAGTGTCTGCTGCCGAATTTCCCCCACGAATCATTATCACTCAATTCTGCAAGTGGTTCTGATTTACTATCGCTGTTCTCTAGCCGGTCTAAAACCGCTTTTGACGTAAAGGGACGCTTTTTGGACGCCATGGACTTTTCTAAGTTTCCAGGCAGAAAGAACAGTCAAAATGCAGGCAGGGCGCCGGACAAAGCACTCGGGACAAAATGTATGTGAAATGGTTTGAAACAGGAATGTTTTGCTATGAAATAATCGTTTTAAAAAAAATTTCATTTTTTTTAAATTTTCAAATTTGCCGCCGGTTCTGGCGCCCGTACGTCCCGACGTCACAGGGACTGGAACACGGAAGCCAGATGCCGGCATCGGCCGGAGGAGATGGCCGGGGATGCTGCAGGGGACACATCACGGGAGCGAAGGACAAGGTAAGCGCTGTAGGGAATCCCTGAGCAACGCAGCATGGTAAGCCCGAGTGTAGCTCGGGGTTACCGCTTTTGGTACTGAAACTCTATTCCAGAAATACACTCGGGAATACCGCCAGGGAGGTTAATTGAAGAATTTCTTTCTGTTATATTCGTTATGTTGCCCCGATTCATTTTTGGAATTCATTTTGTATCTTTGGCATTCATTTCCTATATTTGTTGGTCCAGATGGATTGGAAAAATTTAGCAGTTTTTCCAGAAGATTGCTATATATTGGATATATTATTGAATTGGATGGATTCGAATCACAAGGATTCAATATTTTCAAACACTAGTCCAGCCCATCAAGAGAAATGGCTTGAGATGATAGGACAATATCGACTGGCATCATGTGCATCCAAATTAACGAATGGAACAAAATTCTGAATTAATTCCCCTATAGGCCTGAGCTACTATCGCATCATGTGGCGTCATCCAAATGAGACAAATGTATTCGATAATTTTGTTCTAAGTTTTTCCAGATTCGTTGACATTCGTTTCTATGTCCATTCTGAGATTTGGATGTATACGAATCTCAGAATGGACAGAGAAACGAATGTCAACGAATGAAATTTTCATTTGAAAAATAAATCATAATGAATTGCACGTCTTGTAAGTCTCTGCCTGCCTGCTTCCCAAACTGGTAGACATACACTTTCTGTTTCTGAGTGATTTAGTTTACCATTTCAGGAAGGCAATTTCCTAGCCCCCCCCTCCACTCTATTTGGGGTCCCAATCTGTAGAGTTGGTAGGACTCAGTAATGCAGTACCAGACACAAGATCTATGCAGTCCATGTCAGGCAGATTGACTCCCTACCCAACAGTACCTACTTGGTTCCATTGCCAACATCAGAGCCAAAGGTGGGGAACATGGAACATCTTATGAAGAAAGTAACCATTGACAAGGATGGAGCTATCCTCCTAATGATCCCCAATGCTGGGACATTTTTTACTCCCATTGACTACTGACATTGGGGCTGTTTTTTTCTCCAGTTGACTATGGTCACCAGGGCATTTTTTCCACTCTCTGATCACCATCGTTGGTGCGTTTTTCCTCTCATTAACCACTGATGTTGGGGCACTTATTAAGTGTTCTTGCATGGAAAGACCACTTCCTGTTATCTCACATATATATTCTTATTATTATAGCCAAATTTACCACCCTAACTCCTCTCACAGTTTTTACACTACATAGACAGTAATATACCGAAACGTGCGGATTGTTCCCGATTGGTGTGCTATTACTTTGTGGAAGTTTCGCCGAATGGTTTTTGTGGTGAAATTGGTCCCATAGGAGAGAATGGCAGAATGTTCAAAACTAGAGTGGGAGCTGACAAAACCTTTACTCCAGCCACTCCAACCACACAACAGTTACTCAAGCTACTCCACCCAGTTACTCCTCCCACTCCAGTTGTAGACTACTGGTGGAGGCAGAACACTTCACACAATTTCCCCAGAAATTGTAGCTTTTCTAGTTATTTATCACCAATGTTGGGGTGTCTGCCTTCTCACCTCCCCAAAAGTCAAGGGGCAGTATCACACATGCCCCTTGTATGATCATTGCACTTTATACCTATTATGTTGTATCTTACATACGCCTGACACCTGCACTCTATGGGCTATGTTGCTAATTACAAAATCTTGGGCACCGCACCCTGTACTTTATGTGGTTCGTTACTTTGCTCTGCCCTTGTTGTCGAAACACTATGTTGGATGTTATACAATGTGTAATCCTGACTGCTGAACTTTGTAAATTGTTCTAAAAATTATATACTCCTAAACAAAGTGTTTCTTGTCGTAAATATTTTGTAAAGTGCTATATAAATCCCGTAAAATAATAATAATATTAATAAAACTTGCTGACTGCTAAATTTCCCCCAAATCTTTCTCCTTACCGCCTTCAAGGGGTAAGGGCAGGGGCAGACTGACCATTTGGAAACTCGGGCACTGCCCAAGGGCCCGGGGTCAGTAGGGGGCCCCATGAGATGCCCCTGGTACCTTTTTCATAGATTTTTTTGATTTTGGGCAAGGACACAGGGGCCCCATGATTCCCTATTGCCCGAGGGCCCCATGAGTTGTCAGTCCGCCCCTGGGTAAGGGTGATCTACAATATGAGCATTGTCACCCTTGACCAAAAGAAGAGATTTGCTATAACTGAAGTACTCAGAATCCGCTGCAGCTTTGCATGTTAGCCAATCATCTTCTAACTTCAGCTTGTTCAATTAAGCTTTGACAGTAAAACCTGGAAATTGATTGGTTTCCAAGGTGTGTTACTGGCAGGAATCACTGGAAGAAAATAAATTAGAAAACAAATGCAGTCACCACATCAGATCAATGTTACAGTAAGTTGCACTATATTAAATTTTTATTCCTGGTATTAGATACTCTAAGTATATTTAAGATCAAAAGGGGAATATGCAGCTTTCTGGTATACATATAAAAGCGTAAAGGAAAAAAATAAGTGGGATAACACAGCTGACCTCTGTGCTGACCTCTAGCTAATTAGCTGGCTGTCTCAGGCTTCAAATTTGTTTTAGTTATTGAACCTGGACATGGATGTAGCACCAAGGTCAGAAATCCTCATACATGTTTTGATTCATTTATATTAAATATTTCAGTACTGTACTGCTTCTTCAAACCTTATTGGGGATTTTGCTGCCTTCACTAGAAGTGAGATTTCTGTCCATCTGTTTAAAAAATGTCTCTAAAAACTGGAGAGAAGATGTTCATATTCACCAATTAGATCCCTTGTTAAATTTTGTTGGAATGTTTATGTTAATTTACAAGTTATAACATGTTACTTTCCATAAAATTGCCATTTTCAACTCTAGTTGGCTCTCATTGCTGCAACTAATGATTACAACTTAGTTAATTGAGTCTTATGGGACCTATCTAACAGTGTGCTGTCATTATGACATCGGGGAGAAGTATTGATGGCTGTAGCCATCATCAATAAGGACAAATCACGTAAATGTTGTCATGGCTGAAGCTGCCAGTAAAGAGAACTATTCATTATGGTATAATTTAGTTGTAGCAGTGACTGATGCTCCTAGAAAAGCGGATCTGCCTTTGTGTCATCATGCATGCACAACCATGGCTGAAGCTGGCATTAATAAAATCCTATCATTAAGATATTCAACGGCTGTATCTGTGATTGAAGCTGCCAGTAAAGAAGACCTGCCATTATGGCATCATGCAGGTGTGGCAGTGACTGAAGGTGCCAGTAAGAGGACCAATCATTTGTGTTGCTATGACTATTTGTATGTGTTGTAATTTTTATAGCACTAATATGGAGTAATGTTTTAGTTACATGTTTGGTTTTTGGAAGCTAAACCTCTCCCATGTATAAGCTAATTAACCCGTTGGACTGGTTTATGAGATAACTGAGGCTACAGGAAATGAGGTAGGGGAAGGGACTTCTGAACAAGCCATGTGCTCAGGAACAAAGGCAGTTGCTCTGAGGACTTTGGAGAAGCAGGAAGCAATCTGGGAGATCCTTTATCCTAGAAGACAACTCCCTCATAAAGAAAGATCCAGGTTAAGTAACTGTTTAGTTTAGGCCCATCGCATATATTGTACATGCTTATTTGCTAGAAAGTATAGTTAGCTTGTACACATTGTAGGCATATTTCTAATACTTTGCATGCTATGAATTGTGTTTCCTGCAGTTGTCTTTGCAGCATTTCTGTTTAGTAAATCACATTAACCTCCCTGGCGGTATACCCGAGTGTAGCTCGGGGTAAAGTTTCAGTACCAAAAGCGGTAACCCCGAGCTACACTCGGGCTTACCATGCGGCGTTGCACAGGGATTCCCTACAGCGCTTACCTTGTCCTTCGCTCCCACGATGCGTCCCCTGCAGCGTCCCCGGCCATCTCCTCCGGCCGATGCCGGCATCTGGCTTCCGTGTTCCGGTCCCTGTGACGTCGGGACGTACGGGCGCCGGAACCGGCAGCAAATTTGAAAATTTAAAAAAAATGAAATTTTTTTTAAAACGATTATTTCATATCAAAACATTACTGTATCAAAGCATTTCACATACATTTGTCCCGAGTGCTTTGTCCTGCGCCCTGCCTGCATTTTGGCTTTTCTTTCTGCCTGGAAACTTCGAAAAGTCCACGGCGTCCAAAAAGCGTCCCTTTAGGTCAAAATCGGTTTTAGACCAACTAGAGAACAGCGATAGTAAATCGGAACTACTTGCAGAATTGAGTGATAATGATTCGTGGGGGAAATTTGTCATCAGACACTGAAAACGATTTTGCGACTTTGCTCAGTGATGTGCGAACTTGGCGCTATATTTCAAATTTCAGTGTTTTTGGTTTGATTATATTATTGAATTAAATTTAGTATTATTATATTTTTATTTTTTATCAGTATTTATTAAGTAAGTAATTACTAAGAATTGCAGGCCTACAATACATAACACCAAATTTCCATGCAAAAAAATGGTACCGCTTTTGGTACAAAATTCCTGACATAATCATACCGCCAGGGAGGTTAATACACTGCAGAGTTTTAATTGCTTTTTTGGCTTATACTGTAAAGAGCATTAATAGACACCAGAAAAAAAATCATTATGGCTTGATAATCTTGTCAGTAAAGGAGACTTGTTATTATGGCATTATATAGGTATAGAAGTGTCTTAAACCACCAAAGAAGAGAACATAAAAACGAGGGCCGTAGAACCAGTTTTTTTATATTGTAGCGCCACACCTGAAGGAGCCACTAGTTCAATGGATCCTCTGATACTAGTCTCAGCTATGTTGATGCCTTGACCACCCTGAGACACCCAGTTAAATTCACACAATTTAAAGTTTAGCACCAACCCTGTCTCTAGAAAAGGGACAATAACACAGTTTAAGTGTAAATCTCATATATTAAGACTAGAAACAGGATATAACTGGTCAATGGACAGGGCAGAGTGGTACACTGTACATGTTTAGGGATAGTTTTTTATATATAGAATCGCTCATGTGCAATACCCAGCGGTGGTACCCGGGCCTTCACTTTAACTATCTACCTAACTCAACTTAAGCAATAACAAAGTCACCAAAGGTTGCAGCAAGGGAAGTGTAACAGTCTAAGCGTAATAAGTCTAAAACCCCCAGAGCTACACTGCCCAATATTGCATTGAGGTAACCATGCAGGCTGCCTGCAGAACTTTACAGGGTCTAACAGCCAACGATGGATCATGGATGGAGTAAGATAGGGGGCAGCCTCTTAAAGGTTTCTTCTGCTATACTGCACAGTAGTGAAGAGTAGAGGGCACAACCTGCATTCAGCTCAAAGTACAACGAGGTGCAGTGGTGTCTTATAGTGGTCGATTGAACAAGAGAGTAATCAAGAAAACAGAATGATTAAAAATCCAATATAGAGTCAGGTCAGAATAGTAGGGTAATCCCAAGCGGATGTTAGGGTGTCTTGGATAGGTTATGCGTGGTGGACATTAACCCAGGAAGAGCAGAAGAGTTTGGCAACAGTGGGCAGTTAGAAGACTCAGTTCCTGCCATACAGCATATACAACAGGCTAGAAACCTGCATTGCTGCATTGATTACCAACAGAGGAGGGGTCCCCATAGATCAATGACTTGACAAAGAACACCACCGATGCTGATTATGGTTGGTGAACACGATTGCTCTCTCTGGAGTGTGCTGGAACCGATGAGCTGTAAGTGCAGCAATGTTCCCTTGCTGCTTGCGGTACTGCTACACAGGCCTCACTCCTAGCAGAGACCCCAGCCGGCTGGTCACACTACCGCAGAGGTCTGTACTTTTCCACATTCTGGCGCCACCTGCCTCAAACTTTCCCAGGCAGTGCACTATGAATCCCTTCACTCCTCCTTCTGGCACCATGGTCTCCTGGAAATTGTAGCCTTTTCCAGAACTGGAACAAGCACCACCACTATACAGCGGAACTAGCTCTCACACAATCATCTACAGCAGCACTTCTTCCTTCATAACCCGATGCTGCCAAATGAAGAGAAGGCATAAAATACCCATTGAGAGATAGGAGACAGACATGTCTAAGCCTGTTGTTCTAAATCAGTATTCCTTAGAGGTTTCAAAGGGGCCGATCCGCCAGCACTTGGCTACATAATTATCACGTACCTGGTGATGGAGGCCAATGGAGAGAGTTCTTCCCTTGCGGCTAAGTTCTGGACTCCCCTGAGAGTGGGACAGCGGGAGTCAGGCCCAAAGTTGCATAGGTCGCCTGTAGGAGTGCTGGTTGGTGGTCCACTCAGAAGCACAGCTTGTGCACGGAGATAGGTCTGCAGACAGGAGGCGCCTGTGTGTGGCATGTAAGTCCTTCCGGGATTTAGATGTTTACTGGGTAGTCTGTTCAAGCCAAGGTCAGGTACCAGGTGGGAATCAGAGCAGACGTAGTCAGATGGGATAGCCAAGGTCATACACAGAGGAGCAAGAGAGAGAGTATCCGTAAGCCAAGCCAAGCTCAGATCAGGGGTAAAGCAGAGTAGACAGGTCCAGGAGCAAGCCGAGTCGGTAACAGGAAATCAAAGGTCAAAATCACAGGAAACAGGAACAGGGCACAGGGAGCTAGAGATCATCCAGCAACTTTAGGAAGTGATGAGCCTCCTTATAAAGGCTGCCTGGCACCAAACTGAGGCTGATGCGTGCTTCTGCGGCCATGCAGAGTACTGGCAGAAATGCCAGATCTTCCAGAACTTCTGCCATGGACAGGACCCTGACAATAATGAAGATGGCTGTCTATGTCTGGTGTCTCCACATTTATGCTTGTTATTGCTGCTGCCACACTGTGGTGCCACTCGCCAATGTTTACCCACCCAAACCTAAGAGTCGTAGATCAAACTTTTTCTATTTGAAAGATAATTTCCTGTGGCTTTTGTCCCCACATTTAAACCTGTTTGCACTACCACCAAACTGTGGTGCAAGTGGCAGATAGCTATCTAACCATATCTGAGGGCTATAACTAATTCTTTGGAAGATGTTGCAGTGCCTTGTGCGCTGCCACTGAACTGAGGTTCCACCCAAACCTATGGGATGCAGCACTAATGTTTTACATATAGGTGTAGCAGTGAGAAATCCTGCCAGTAAATGGGACTTGTTATTATGACATTCTGTAGATGTAGCAATGACTACAATTTTCCAACTTTTACCCAATCCCTACCCAAAGGCTGTAGTGGTTTTTTTTTGCTAAAGACACTCTCCTGTAGCTTTTACTTCACCTCTGGGCCTGTTTTTGCTGCCTTCAAACTATGGCACCAATTGCCAGTTGTTATCTAATCGCGTCTGAGGGCTATAAATGGGCTTCCACGCAAACCCAAGGGATGCGGCCCAAATTGTTTTCTTAAAATACATCTCCTTGTGGCTTGCATCTCCACTTTTAGGCCATCAAACTGTAGTAAAAAACAATTTTTACCCAGTCAAACCTAAGAGTTTTGTTGGCGGTGTGATGGTGTGAAGTGTGTTGACGCACACTGTTTTTAAAATTTTAACACATATATTTACTTTTCAAGACATTAAGTGGTTGCATTGTGGGAGTGTAATTTACACCTGATATATTATTCTAAAATTGCTGAATGAATCCATTGTTATGTGTTCTGTCCTAGTGACATCAGCTCTCCTCATTTTTTGTCCTAATGTCATACAGACAGGAATGTAGCACTACCCCCTTAGGAGTTGCTGAAGATTTGGGTCCCTCTATAGTCTTCCACAACCAGGCAACACATATTTTCCACAGACTTGCATTCCAGAGACAGTAAACAGTCCTTGAACTTGTTTTTTTAAAAATTTTATTAGGGATAATAAACTTGGATCGGGTTGCGGGATGCATGGGATGGTCAAGGAACAGTAAACAGGACAACTTCCTGGCAACTATATACAAGCCTTTACAAAGCAAACATTCTTGCGGGAGAGCTCTCCAGCCTCACAGTGTACCACCCCAGATAAATCCTCTTCTTTACCCAGCTGTCTGGAGGAATCCCTGGGCAAGGGGATCCAGTGCCTGCCACTTTCAGATGAACAGTTCTGGGTAAGAAGGGTAAGGAACTAATCAGGTTTCCCACCAGACTGCTCTTTTCCCCTTACAGTAGTTGTCCAAGGGGGTATAGGATTACTCACTCAGTCTCTTTCCTGTGAGACGGTTTAGGTAGGTGTTAAGGACCGACTGGCGGTAGCCTCTAGCGACCCACAGGTCGGAATCCCTCAGGGCGCGGAATCTAAGCCCCAGTCTGCTGTTTCACCAGAGCCCCTGATGGTGGGGATGGACTTGAAGCAGCCTGAGACCAGGTCACGACCCCCGAGTTCAACCAGCTGTGGTAGAGGTGGATTTGGCAGTGGTAGGTACAAGTGAGAGCCAGATGTGAAGAGGTAGCGTATAACGTAGTCAGACAGGCCAGGTTGGTAACAGCAAAGGCAGACGGTACAGATCAACAGGCAAAAGGATAAACGGGTCACAGGCCAGGTTCAGCAACAGGAGGTCAGGTAAACAGGAGAAAGCAGAAGAATGGTCAGACAAGCCAGGGATCAGGGCAGGAGAGAATCACGATAATCTGGGTCAGGCAGGTTTGGCAACAAAGGCAATCTCAGGTACTAGGAACAGGAACACAGGAATAAGACCATATGGCAATGTGAGCATTGCAAGAGCTGGTTTAAATAGCCAGCCCAGCACTGACAGGCGCGCCTGGGTCCTAGTGCCTGCCAGCACTGTCATTGGTCACAGGCGCACCTGGGTCCTAGTGCCCGCCTGCCTCTATGTCTTGTCGGAATCCTACGCATGTGCAGATTCATACGTCGTGGCGATCTTCTCGTTCCCTGACAGTAGGTGGCTGCCTTCAAGCCTTCTGCTGGGCTGGCTCCTTTCCTAGCTCCACAAGTAGTCCTACCTCTGGCAACTGGTGAGGCTGAGCGATCTTCCAGTCCATGTCCCAGCCTGTAGGTAGGCCTTTTCTCACTGGGCCCCCTCCCAGGCTTCTGCATCTCTTCCTCTCACTCCATCTTCTACTCTCCTGCTGCCGAGCAGGCTCAGCCACTCCTAGGTGCTGTCCTGACCCCATGCCAAGCCTCCTGCCTGGGGATTGGCCAGGATCCCTCAAGAGTGCAGATCAGCTCCTCCTCACCCCTGCCCACTGAGTTCTAGAGACTTCTCCAACTCTCTAGATCAGAGGGAGGTATCAGCCTTGACCCAAATTTGACCCTCTGACTATCACCCAAGCTGCTACTCAGCCTTTCTGTCTAAAAAATAATTAGCTAGCTCCCCCTAGCTAACTAGGAGAGTGCTACAGGAAGTAGAATGAAATCTCCCCAATGAGGTCGTCTACAGCGATGAAATTCGGACAGTGGTATATACCTTTTTTTTTCCAGAAATTTTTTTTTGCTGAAGCTGCACTTTAACGCACAAACTGTAACCACACTCATCCATTTCAAATGGCTGCTCTCATTGAGACACATCAATCCAAACTATGTGATCCACCATAAATAATGAAAAATAAATATGTGAAGGACAGTATGAGTGCAGCAGCCATAACCACTGAAATGCAAATGGGAACCTGCTGTGCCCCAATCAACACTGTGGCTGATGTGGAAGTTCATTAGAAACAAGTATGCACACAAGCTAGCAGGTGCTTGTTCTGCAATGTATTGATTGATTTTGCATCACATCCAGCACAAAACAGAACATAGATTGATACTGTACTGTCAAAAGCTATTTACATTGTAAAGCAATTACATTTACCAGTGCATCCTTGTAAATAGACATAACTTATTAAATCACGTATGTTTCACCACAAGGCCTACTTTATTTCCATTCTTGTCTAGGTAATGTTTGGACATGTGCTGAAATCTTCATTATACGGAAAGACCTAAGGACCTGGTGTGGATTTTGGGGGGACACCCATGCTGCAACCTTTTTTAAATTTTGGCGTGGGGTTCCCCTTAAATCCATACCAGACCTGAAGTGCCTGGTATGGATTGGGGGGGACCCACACCCTGTTTTGGGCTTTTTTTAATGCTATTCTAAACTTATGAAATGAATGCCGAAGATATGTTTTGTATCTTTGGCATTAATTTTGTATATTAGATTTGGAACAGCAATAAACGATAAAAAAAAATGAATGCTGAAGATACAAAACGAATTTCAGAATTAGTTTTTTTATCTTCGGCATTTGTTTTTCTTATATTCACAATTCACAATAGCTGATTGTTAAGGACTGGCTGGCTGCGGCGTCCTTAATAACCATGATTCACCTGTCGTCAGCGGGAATGTAAACAATACAATTGCCCACATTACTCCTTCGGGTCTGGTATGGATTTTGAGGGAAACTCCACGCCAAAAAAAAGAATTGCATGGGGTCTCTCCCAAAATCAATGCCAGGCCCTTCAGGTCCGCACTGGGTATTCACACCTATGCGATCCGATTCTGCACATCGCACTGCATTTTGCGGACCACTTTCGGGGTTTTGTTAACTTAACCACTTGAGCTCCTCACGATTTACCCCCCTTAATGACCAGGCCTCTTTTTGCTACTCGGCGCTGCACTAATTCAACTGATAATTGCGCGGTCATGCAATGCTGCGCCCAAACGAAATTTACGTCCTTTTTTTCACACAAATAGAGCTTTCTTTCGGTGTAATTTGATCACTTGTGCGCTTTTTATTTTTCACGCTATAAACAAAAGAAGGCCAAAACTTTTGAAGAAAAACAATATTTTTTACTTTCTGCTATAAAAAATATATAGTAAACTCAAAGTTGGTTATAAATTTTGGCCAAAATGTATTCTGTTCCATGTTTTTGGTAAAAAAATCCCAATAAGTGTATATTGATTGCTTTGTGTGGAAGTTATAGCGTCTACAATCTATGGTATAAATACTGCAATTTACGCCATTTTTCTGCTATACAGCGCTGTGCTAGTTTAACGGAAAATTGCGCGGTCATGCAATATGGTACATAAATGAAATTTACATCCTTTTTTTCCCCACAAATTGAGCTTTCTTTTGGTGGTATTTGATTGCCTGTGTGGTTTTTATTTTTTGCGCTATAAAAAAAAAGCCTGACAATTTTAAGGAAAAAAAAACAATATTTTGGACTTTTTGCTATAAAACATGTCCAGTAAAAAAAAATTCAAAAATCAAATTTAGTCATAAATTTCTGCCAAATGCATTCTGCGACATGTCTTTGCTGAAAAAAACCCCAATACGTGTAAATTAATTGGTTTACGTGAAAGTTATAGCGTTTACAAATGGCGGGAAAGATACTGGGATTTTACATTTTTATTTATACTAATAATGGCGCCGATCAGCGACATATAGCGGCAATCAGGGACATATGGCGGCGACCAGCGACTTATGGCGGGACTGCGGGACTGCGGCGGACATTTTGACACTGGGGGGGGAACTGACTTAGGGTCACTGACATCCCCAGTGACACCAATACAGTGATCAGTGAAAAAAAACCACTGAAACTGTACTAATGTTACTGGGGAGGAAGGGGTTAACATTTTTAGAATTTGCTGTGTAAGGGGAGTGTTTTACTAGGGGGTGGGGGTGTGTACTGGATGGGGGGAGGGAGGGGGGGAGCTGATCGAGGGAGAGAAACTCTTCTCTCCCTCTGCAGCTTGTCGGCGAACTGTCACAGAGCAGGCTGTGTGTAAACAATGCAGCCCTGCTCTGTGTCAGTGATTACTGCTCATCGCGGGAAACCGGCCGGTAAAAAGAGACCCGCTGCTGACACCCGCGGGACAGGCAGGGTGGGCGCGCGCCTCGCGCGCGCCCCCTACCTGTTTTGAAGGCAGCCGTTTTAAAACGTGCTTTTGCCTACGAGCGCCGCCCTGCCACCGTTTATGGCTGGGCGGCATGTGGTTAACATACACACCCGCAGCGGTTCACATGAACGGGGTGCGATTGTGATGCGGTGCTGAATTCGCACAGAAAACACTGCAGATTCCGCACCGTATCAGTGTGAACCAGGGCTTAAAGTAGATAGACAGCACATATTAAAGCACAAAAATGAAATGAAAAGGTTAGCAGCCATGGTTTGCATTGTCGGTATATCCTTACATAAACAGAGTTAAAAAGGGGTATTTGCATATATATAATACACAGAACAAACAAGCAAATCCGTTTCATCTGCCTGGATGCTCAGTGGATTGTTACAGCCAGCATTTAGGATTGATGTTGTCTGTCATAGGAAGAAAAACATTCCGTGATCGGTGCATTGTACTGATAAAAGAGTGACACGGTATACATATGCAGCGTTATAAAGTCTGCAGATTGTCTTTCATGTAGATGAAATGGAACATAATGTTATCTGTGTATACCTGCCAGGGAGGATGTACAACTCCACACTGCTCACCTCCGGAGAATCTCTACATTTCTGCAGGCATTGCATGCTCTACTGCCATCTCATTCAAGGAATAAAAAACCTTAAGAGAGGAACGTCAGTTAGTGAGCTCAACCCCCATCCCCAGGCACCACCAATATGGCACATGCACAGATGGGTTCCAATTGGCCTTCAGGTTCTGGCAGAGCCCTTCAGCACATCTGTGCCTGCACAGGAGGTATCCCGCACATGTGCAAAGACAGCTGGGGGTTTGGACTCCATTATAGTTCTTTTTTTGCAGGAATACCCATGTGTGCAGATGTTCAGGGAAACCTGTGCAGGAAGGCAGGGGGCACAAATGCTATTCCTGCCTAGATGAGAAATGTGTGTATATATATATATATATATATATATATATATATAAAGGTAAATGAGGTGTGAGACCATCAAACTGCGCTAAGTGTACAAACAATTAAATTAAAATTACATCATTACTAAAACCTGTTTGTGTATAAACACCGCGCTGCCACTTTGAAATATATTAAACATATGCAAAAAAAGACTTCAAAAAAGTATTCCAGTGGCGCATAAATCAATTATCAGTGTAAAACATTATTTGCAAAAATACATATATAAATAATGTGAATAATAAATTTAAAAAATATATATATATATATATATATATATATATATATATATATATATATATATATATATATTCCACCTAAGCATTGTTAATGGTGTGAAATAAATAATAAATGTTTTATGTTATTCCAAATGAAAAGTCCAGATAACTTAGTCCATCAAAGAATCACCACGTGAGAAAACTTGTGCCAAAAATAAATCATACATAAACATGTGGTGCTCCCCTCTCAGGTGTGCACTCACCAAAAAGTGTTACCTCCCACTCTCATGGCTGGCACACTGAGCTTTTATTAATGATTTCCCAAGCACTAGATCAGATCACTTGTGATGATCTGTTCTCCTTAAACTTGCGACAATGGAATCCCAGGACAAACATTCCCAATCTAGGCACATAAATTCCTCCTCCCAATGCTCCACTCACAATTGACTATATAGGAGATAAAAAGACGTCCAGGATAGGTCCAGGATTCATATGATGGCTTAATATTTATCTTGGAGATGGGATGATCTGCACTTGCCTTGGGTAAGTATCTGGTGCCAGAGGAAAACATTGTCCATCATCCTCAGTGTAAGTAACATCAAGACTCAAGACATGACACCTGACCTGTGCCTGAACATTGGTAACACCCACAAGTTGGGTTTGACAAGGAACAAACTTTCTTCTCAAATCAATATTTCTACAGATAGAACTCTAAACATTGTTCTGGCCCCCTGGGCCAGAGGGGGTCAACAACATTTTTATTGATAAAAATCTCAACATTATTTGACCATCAGGGGGAAGAGGGGGTGCAAATCAACATTTTTACAGGTAAAAATCTCAACATTATTCTGACCATCGGGGGTCAAATCAACATTTTTACAGGTAAGAATCCCAACATTATTCTGACTATCTGGGGTCAAATCAACATTTTTATATATAAAAATCTCAGCATTATTCTGACAATCGGGGGGGGGGGGGTCAAATCAACATTTTTACAGGTGAAAATCTCAACATTATTCTGACCATTGGGGGTCAAATCAACATTTTTATATATAAAAATCTCAACATTATTCTGACCATCGGGGTTCTAATCAACATTTTTAAATATAAAAATCTCAACATTATTCTGACCATCAGGGGTCAAATCAACTTTTTTATATATAAAAATTAACATTATTCTGACCATCTGGGGTCAAATCAACATTTTTATAGAAAAAAATGTAAACAAGGTTCTAGCCAAGAGGCGGTTCAAATCAACATTTTTATAGATTAAAATGGAAACACTGTTCTGACCCAGAGGGGGTCAATTCAATATTTCTATGAATACAAATCTAAACATTGTTCTGGCTTAAGCCTAGTACACACCATGAGAATATCGGGCAAATTATCTTTTTTTTTTTTTGCGCATGCCTGTCTCCATATTGAAAATAAAGAGGTTACTCAACTTACGAAAGTTCTCGTACAACAGAATAGAAGTGATGTAATGTATTGTATTTGTATTGTATTTTTGGATGACGACTGCATTGATTAAACGAAAATCATACGAGAAAATGTTTTGTGTTTGGCCTTTCAGATATTGTCACATGAACTGTCGTGATCGGCTCTCAAAAGCTGTGTACTAACGATCAGATTATTGGACGAGCACTCCTCAAGCAAAAGTTTTCATACAATTTTCTTATCATGTGTACAGGACTTTAGAGGGCCCATAGATAAAAATATAATCACTGTCTGGCCCAGGGGGGTTTAAATCAGTATATCTATATATAAACATCTAAACACTGTTCTGGCCCGTGGGGGAGGTCAAATCAATCTATATTTCCACAGATAAACATCTAAATGTTGTTCTGGCCTAGAGGGTGTCCAATCAATATTTCTATAGATAAACATATAAACATTGTTCTGGCCAATAGAGGGTCAAATCAATGTTTCTGTAGAAAAAATTCTAAACATTCTTCCGGCCTAGAGGAGGTCAAATCAATATTTCTATAAACATATAAACATTGTTCTGGGCCTGAGGGGTCAAATTTATATTTCTATAGATAAAAATGTAAACACTGTTCTGACCCAGAGGGTGTCAAATCAATATTTCTATAGATAAAAATCTAAACATTGTTCTGGCCTAGAGGGGGTCAAATTAATATTTCTATAGATAAAAATGTAAATGTTTTTCTGACCTCGGGGGGGTCAAATCAATATTTCTATAGATAAAAATCTAAACATTGTTCTGGCCTAGAGGGGATCAAATCAATATTTCCATATATAAACATATAAACATTGTTCTGAGCCATAGGGGTCAAATTCATATTACTATAGATACAATCATAAACACTGTTCTGGCCGAGAGGGGGTCAAATCAATATTTCTACAGATAAAAATCTAAACATTGTTCTGGCCTGGGGGGGAGGGTGTCAAATCAATATTTCTATAAACATATAAACATTGTTCTGGCCTGGGGGGGGTGTCAAATCAATATGTCTATAAACATATAAACATTTTTCTAGGCCAGAGGGGTCAAATTAATATTTCTATAGATAAAATCATAAACACTGTTCTGGCCGAGAGGGGGTGAAATCAATATTTCTATAGATAAAAATCTAAACATTGTTCTGGTCTAAAGTGGATCAAATCACTATTTCTATAAATAAACATATAAACACTGTTCTGGGCCAGAGGGGTCAAATTAATATTTCTATAGATAAAAATGTAAATGTTGTTCTGGCCCCGAGGAGGTCAAACCAATATTTCTATAGATAAAAATCTAAATATAGTTCTGGTCTAGAGGGGGTCAAATCAATATTTCTATAAATAAACATATAAACATTGTTCTGGGCCAGAGGGATCAAATCAATATTTCTATAGATAAAAATCTAAATATAGTTCTGGTCTAGAGGGGGTCAAATCAATATTTCTATAAATAAACATATAAACATTGTTCTGGGCCAGAGGGATCAAATCAATATTTCTATAGATAAAAATCTAAACATTGTTCTGGCCTAGAGGGGGTCAAATCAATATTTCCATATATAAACATATAAACATTGTCCTGGGCCATAGGGGTCAAATTAATATTTCTATAGATAAAAACATAAACACTGTTCTGGCATAGAGGGAGTCAAATCAATATTTCTATAGATAAAAATGTAAACACTGTTCTGGCCCAGAGGGGGAGAAATCAATATTTCTCTACATACAAATCTAAACATTGTTCTGGCCTAAAGGGGTTCAAATCACTATTTCTATAAATAAACATAAACATTGTTCTGGGCCAGAGGAGGCAAAATAATATTTCTATACATAAAATGTAACCATCGTTCTGGCCCTGGAGGGGTCAAATCAATATTTCTATAGATACAAATCTAAACATTGTTCAGGTCAATGGGGGGTGAAATCAATATTCCTATAGATAAAAATAAAGACAATATTCTGGCCCAGAGGGGTATACAAGTGCTGGAGTTTTAATGGTTTGCAGAGATATATAGACGTTTACATGGAGTAACAGATGTACATATGTTCCTCTTGTTTATCCCAATGGCATCTTCTATGTATGATTTCAGCAATATTATAACCTGATGCTGAAGCGGATGATCAGTAATAGCCATATGGTGGAGTGGAAATGCTGAAGAGGTAAAAATGAAGAAAACTGAGAACATTAAGTATAATAAATATATCCAATTACTTACTGTAAATATTATCATATTTTTAATCCCCTAGGTAATTCCCTGAAGGATTTATTAGTATTTGACTGTTTTGTTAAAAGCAGCTGAAAGAGCAACTAGTTCCATTTATAGATTCATTTTGCATCACCGGATTATACAACCTCTTTTAATACCAGCGATCCAAAGTCTTTGACCAAACGTTTGGGCTCATAAATTATTTTTGAAAAGGCTTAACATAAAAAAAAACATAAAAATGTCACAAATTATACTGGATCAGCTGTGTCACCAAGAGGTGGCAGATAGCAGTTCTTCACCATAACCCCTGATGGTGGGGTTGGAATTTACTATTGGAAAATTCGTAGTGTACAGCATGCAGTGTGAGATCACCACCCTGCATCTCCACCTTGTCCAATCAGAGAACACTTTGCATTCAATAGGAAGATGCAAATGCTCCCTGAATGGCGACTACGCCAAGCAGTTAACCTCCTGCATTCACCATGCAGTAGGGCAGCCAATCAGCATGGGGCCCGGTGGAGATCACTGGAGAAGCAATATCTACAGAACTATAGGTATTTCCAGCTTCTAGAGAGATCCCACAGGCATGGTATAGGTATAGTTATATTTGTCCAAGCTGGACCAATGTAGAGAATATCCATACCTGGAATTCATCCTTCAATTTCAAGCTTCTAGAGAGATCCCACAGGCATGGTATAGGCATATTTATATGTGTCCAACCTGGACCGATGTAGAAATTATCCATACCTGGAATTCATACTTCAGTTTCCAGCTTCTAGAGAGATCCCACAGGCATGGTATAGGCATAGTTATATGTGTCCAAGCTGGACCAATGTAGAGAATATCCATACCTGGAATTCATCCTTCAATTTCCAGCTTCTAGAGAGATCCCACAGGCATGGTATAGGCATAGTTATATGTGTCTAAGCTGGACCAATGTAGAAAATATCCATACCTGGAATTCATCCTTCAATTTCCAGTTTCTAGAGAGATCCCGCAGGCACGGTATAGGCATAGTGGTGAGACCCTCCTGCGCTCCAAATAATGTGTTTAAACAATTAAAACAAATTAAATATATGAACCCCAAACAGCTGCTAGCATTAAATCATATACCAGTGATCAAGTGAATATAAACCATATAAATGCTGCGCTACATTCAAACTTATTAAGTGAATGTGGAATCCAATGACACAAATCCAATATAGTGACAATAATAATGAAATAAATAATACGTGCTTACTGATAACAAAAATTATCAAATAAAACACCCAAAAAGATGAAAAAACACAAACTTAAATCTATACGCATGTGCATGAAAATACACATACATATAATTACATCACACGTGCAAATGTGAAGTGAAATAATGGTTACTTATTAAACGCAAACAAAAAGTCCAATATAAAAATGTTGAAGGTGAACAAAACTGTAAACGGTGTTTCCAATAATACTGTAAAGTGACCACAAGTGAAAACAAATCGTGCAGGTATCTGGGTGTAGATAAAGCTTATGAATCCAACCACCTTCTGGATTAGCCTCTCACCTCATCACTTCGACCCTTGCGGATCAAAGAGCAATAATGGATCCCTCTCACAGATCCTCCAGGCACCACAGCACTCCAAAAACGCTTTTCAGGATTTAATATTCCCACTCAAGCTCTTCTCCAGGTATAGGTGAAATATCAATCTCTCAGAACAAAACAGAGGAATCCTCCCATAGTGTAGTATATTTATTATACCATAGGAACATAAAACTTTTTGGTAAAAATTCCACTTACATAGCAGCCAGTCCACATGAGACCCTCATGCTCTCAGATGAGGATATATCTGTGTTTGTTGGGTGTACAGCTGAATAACAGGTGTACCAAGATGGCCGCCACGCCGGAAATACGTCACCGCGCTTACGCCGACGCGTTACGTCACAATAACACGTGACTTCATCAGGGCTCCTGATGAAGTCACGTGTTATTGTGACGTAACGCGTCGGCGTAAGCGCGGTGACGTATTTCCGGCGTGGCGGCCATCTTGGTACACCTGTTATTCAGCTGTACACCCAACAAACACAGATATATCCTCATCTGAGAGCATGAGGGTCTCATGTGGACTGGCTGCTATGTAAGTGGAATTTTTACCAAAAAGTTTTATGTTCCTATGTTCCTATGGTATAATAAATATACTACACTATGGGAGGATTCCTCTGTTTTGTTCTGAGAGATTGATATTTCACCTATACCTGGAGAAGAGCTTGAGTGGGAATATTAAATCCTGAAAAGCGTTTTTGGAGTGCTGTGGTGCCTGGAGGATCTGTGAGAGGGATCCATTATTGCTCTTTGATCCGCAAGGGTCGAAGTGATGAGGTGAGAGGCTAATCCAGAAGGTGGTTGGATTCATAAGCTCTATCTACACCCAGATACCTGCACGATTTGTTTTCACTTGTGGTCACTTTACAGTATTATTGGAAACACCGTTTACAGTTTTGTTCACCTTCAACATTTTTATATTGGACTTTTTGTTTGCGTTTAATAAGTAACCATTATTTCACTTCACATTTGCACGTGTGATGTAATTATATGTATGTGTATTTTCATGCACATGCGTATAGATTTAAGTTTGTGTTTTTTCATCTTTTTGGGTGTTTTATTTGATAATTTTTGTTATCAGTAAGCACGTATTATTTATTTCATTATTATTGTCACTATATTGGATTTGTGTCATTGGATTCCACATTCACTTAATAAGTTTGAATGTAGCGCAGCATTTATATGGTTTATATACGGTATAGGCATAGTTATATGTGTCCAAGCTGGACCAATGTAGAAAATATCCATACCTGGAATTCATCCTTCAATTTCCAGCTTCTAGAGAGATCCCACAGGCATGGTATAGGCATAGTTATATGTGTCCAAGCTGGACCAATGTAGAGAATATCCATACCTGGAATTCATCCTTCAATTTCCAGCTTCTAGAGAGATCCCACAGGCATGGTATAGGCATATTTATATGTGCCCAAGCTGGACCAATGTAGAGAATATCCATACCTGGAATTCATCCTTCAATTTCCAGTTTCTAGAGAAATCCCGCAGGCACGGTATAGGCATAGTTATATGTGTCCAAGCTGGACAAATGTAGAGAATATCCATACCTGGAATTCATCCTTCAATTTCCAGCTTCTAGAGAGATCCCACAGGCATGGTATAGGCATAGTTATATGTGCCCAAGCTGGACCAATGTAGAGAATATCCATACCTGGAATTCATCCTTCAATTTCCAGCTTCTAGAGAGATCCCGCAGGCATGGCATAGGCATAGTTATATGTGTCCAAACTGGACCAATGTAGAAAATATCCATACCTGGAATTCATCCTTCAATTTCCAGCTTCTAGAGAGATCCCACAGGCATGGCATAGGTATAGTTATATTTGTTCAAGCTGGTCCAATGTAGAGAATATCCATACCTGGAATTCATCCTTCAATTTCCAGCTTCTAGAGAGATCCCACAGGCATGGCATAGGCATAGCTATATTTGTCCAAGCTGGACCAATGTAGAGAATATCCATACCTGGAATTCATCCTTCAATGTCAAAGGCTATGGTAGAGTTCTGTCCACAGTGTTTTATTTTGGTGTTAATCTATTAACTAATCTATAGTGAATATGTGGAATAGACTCCTTCAAGAGTTGGTTGAGGATGGGCATGGATATCAATAGTGTACCTCAAGACTTCCTCAAGAGTTGGTTCTGGCCAGCTCAGTGAATTGCTTTAAAAAAAAGTCCTGGATTCTTTCTTGGATACACAGAATATAACTGGATACTAACATTTATAGGTAAAGTTGATCCCGGGAATATCCGATTGCCTCTCGGGGGATCAGGAAGGAATTTTTTTTCTCAGCAGGAGCAAATTGGATCATGCTTTGCTGGATTTTTTTTCTCTTCTCTGAATCAACTGTGGGTGTAGGATTATAACTTTTTTTTTTTTTTTTCTATGGTTGAACTGGATGGACTTTTGGCTTTTTTCACCCAGACTAACTATGTAACCTAAAGATGGGCAAGGACCACTAGAGTCCATTTCTAAAAAGTGAATAGTCAGAACACCAAACTTCACCAATGATCAGTTTTACCCAAGCTGATTGTTTAACTACAAAATTTTCCACGTTCAGAAGCGGTGTATCATAGTAACCTGCTTAGTTATGAAGGCACTTCAGAGATCTAAAAAGTAAATCCTGACCCTGCAGGATGGGTTATCAGCCATTATTTATATTTAATACAATCACCGCAGGTTAAAAACTAGAGAAGGCAAGCCACTTCTAACATTTCTGTGATTATCACAGTGGCGTTACTGATGAATTGCTTTGTGGCTGTGTATGGTGAAGCACAAATTATACAGTACTTAATAAGCCACTTGAGCCGCTGTTCTGCGTTGGTGTGCGAGGGCACTTAATCACGGGTTAATGGAGGGCAGTGTTTTGTCTGGTTCAATTAATGATCTATACAGGAGGGGAGGTGGGGGGTATTACATACCAATATTCTAGCCTCCACAAAGTTCACATTTTATTTGTGCTATTGAAATAGAAGGCGAACACCAGAAAGCTGAGTGTGGATCTGTGCAAGGATTGTCAAAAGTCTTTAAGGCTGATTAAAATGGAAATCCAGCCAACTTTTAAAAAAAAATTAAGATAAAGTGACATAGATAATATCGTTATTATCCAAACATAAAATTATACTTCCACTACAGAATGGCATAATATTCCCTGATTCTGCCCTTGTGACTGGTGTAACTAGGACAGAAAGTTACATAATTACATAGTTAGTCTGGTTGAAAAATACAATACAAGCCCATCTAGTTCAACCAATACGACTAGTGATGGGAACCTATATGGAAGAAAAATGTATTTGAAATATATTTAAAAAATATTCTTCCCAAATATATTGACATATATTTGAAATGCTACAATTTTCGCCATATTCAATGTATATCCATATATATATATATATATATATATATATATATATATATATTGAATGTTGAAATGCGTTTTTATTCCAAAACATATTCAATGTATTTAAAAAAAAAAAAATATATATATATATATATAAATAAATATATATTGAATGTTGAAATGCATTTTTATTCCAAAACATATGAAAAATATTTTTAAAGATAAATTTCAAATATACTCTATGTCTTTAAAAAAAATCTGAAGAATATATTTTTTAAAAAATATATTTTTAAAAATATATATTTTTTAAATATATTCTTCAGATTTTTTTTAACATATATAAAAGTCATATTAACATATATTTTTACATATATTTGATAATGCATTCCAAAAATGTAGATTTGTATTTTTAAAGACATACAGTATATTTTGAAATGTATTTATAAAAATAATTTTCATATATTTTGTAATAAAAACGCATTTCAACATGCAGTGTGTATATACTGTATATACATATATATATATATATATATATATATATATATTATTTATTGAAATATATTTTAAAATTTATTGAATATGGCCAAAATTGTAGCATTTCAAATATGTGTCAATATATTTGTGAAGAATATTTTTAAAATATATTTCAAATATATTTTTTTTCCATGTGGGAAACCTCTGCAATGTTGACACAAACATTGGTAAGTACTTTTACCTGTAGCCTAGGAAACTCTGGAAAGTTTGTATTGTTGTTTTTGGCCTATTGGGAGATTTCTAAGGCCTCATTTACACTTGCTTCAAAATGTGGAATTGGACCAGGGGCGGACTGACAACTCATGGGGCCCCCCGGGCAATAGGGGTCATGGGGCTCCTGTATCCTTGCCCAAACTCAAAAAAGCCTATGAAAAAGGTACCAGGGGCATCTCATGGGGCCCCGTACTGACCCCGGGCCCTCGGGCAGTGCCTGAGTTTCCAAATGGTCAGTCCGCCCCTGCATTGGACACACTTTTTTAACCACCTTAGTACAACTTTAATTTAAAGCACTTTCACCCCCTTTCTGTCCAGGCCAGCTTTCAGTATTGTCCCACTTTGAATGACAATTGCGCAGTCATGGAACACTACCCATTTTAAATTTTTATTTTAGTTCACACAAATATTGCTTTCTTTTGGTGGTATTTAATTGCCACTGGGTTTTTTTATTTTTTGCTAAATAAACGGAAAAAAGACAATTTTGAAGAAGAAAAATTTTTTTTTTATCATTTCTGTTACAAAAGTTTGCAAATAAATAATCTTTTTTAATAAATTTAGGCTAAACTGTATTCTGCTACATTTCTTTGGTGAAATTAGTGTTCTATTTAGTCTGTAGGAAAGTTATGAAGTCCACAAACTATGGTATATATCTCAAAATCGATCAATCCTGATGTACCTATGGCCTCACTTATTTCTTGAGGCCTGAAAACACCAGGACAGTAAAAATACCCCCCAAGTGACCCCTTTTTGGAAAGTAGACATCCCAGGTATTTAGTAAGAGGCATGGCAAGTTTTGGAAATTGTAATATTTTTTGTCCCAATTTTTTGAAAAATTAAGAAATGCAAATATAATTTTTTTTCACAATTTTGTCACCAGTACAGTACTGCATAATCATATAACTGGTGTGGCAGTGATCAGGAACACACTCACAGTATGAAAAAATAAAATTAATAACTTTTTTCAATTTGTTTACATTTCTTTTATTACATTTTTTTTCTTTTGTTTTAAAGATCTTTTAAATGCACTGTGATACGAGCCTTAAAGTACTACTCTGGGGAAGTGATCGGGAATTTTTTTTTACACTTTATTATTGCTTATACCAGTGAATTTCGCTGTTATAAGCAACCATTTTTACTGAATGAAATTGATTAATCCAGTATTTACTATTGTGGTTAGTTTGATTGGCCACAGCTAATCACGTGATACAGATCGGCTTTGGCCTGTCTGTACCATGTGATCACTGTGACCAATCACAGAGATCAACAAAATAGTACACAATGGATGGCATGAATGAAAGTCATCCATTGTGTACAATTGTCATGTAATCTGCTGTGATTGGTCACAGCGATCACATAGTACTACAGCAGCTGGTCCACTGATCGATCTACTGGACACAATGGGTGACAGATTGCACCTCAGTGCTACCCGTAGGGCATGGAACTTTCCAGGAGGATGTCATATGACATCCACATGGAACACTGGATGCCCTGCCTGTCTGCCATTTGTTACATCACCGATCTTGTCTGTAAATATCACCCAAACCGTACTCTCCGCTCCTTGCAAGACCTCCTACTCTCTAGCTCCCTTGTCTCCTCCCATGCTTGTCTCCAGGACTTCTCCAGGACTTCCCCCATCCTCTGAAACTCCCTACCCCAATTTATCAGACTATCGCCTTCTCTGCTCACTTTTAGGCGATCTCTGAAAACCTATCTCTTCAGGGAAGCCTATCCCACCCTCTGCTAATACTGGAATCCTCTACTCTTCCAACCACTCCATCCCCCACAGTTATTACCTTTTGTGCCATTAACCCCTCCCTCCTAGATTGTAAGCTCCAAGGATCAGGCCCTCAAGTCCCTCTTGTATTGAACTGTATTGTTGCTGTTTTGTCTCCCGTTATATTGTAAAGTGCTGAGCAAACTGTTGGCGCTATATAAATCCTGTATAATAACAATAATTATTATAATGTGTCTATAGCCCGGATAGAAACTGGTTGAAGAACGCTGAATGCCAACCAAAGCACCTCTCACAAAATTAAATGGCAAGCTTACAGTCCTGTTCACACTCTGTGTTTGCTTTGCTTCACAAATTATACTCCATGCCACTTTCTTGGTGCTTCAAAGCGATTCCAAAGCCTCCATAGAAGTCTATCACAATGCTTGCTAACAGCACCTGCAGATTTTTGGGAGGCATCTATTCGGAGTTAGCTTCACTTTGTTTTGGAGGTATTGCAGGTATGAGATATCCCAGAATGCACTGGGAAACCAACAAGTGAACCAGAAAGACATCATCAGCAGTAACGTCCGGTTCATGTGTATATATTCTGGAAGTGTCTGGTGCAGACGTCACATTTGGAGTTCAGCGAGGAGCAGCAGGAAGGTGAGCAGGGTCCGGACTGGAGCAGAGCAAATAGCAGATGGGACCAGGGGCGGACTGACAACTCATGGGGCCCCCGGGCAATAGGGGATCATGGGGCCCCAGTGTCCTTGCCCAAACTCAAAAAAGCCTATGAAGAAGGTACCAGGGGCATCTCATGGGGCCCCCTACTGACCCCGGGCCCTCAGGCAGTGCCCAAGTTTCCAAATGGTCAGTCCGCCCCTGGATGGGACACATGATGTGCAACATGGGAACACTATAGCAGAAGGTAAGTGGGGACCATAGAGATGGGACTGAGCGGAAGAGGATCAGCAGAGCTGGGGGAATGGAGCAGAAGAAACTAACAAATGTCACGTTGTTTGCAGCATGGGAGCAACATAGTTGGAGGTGAGCGGGGACCGGGCAGAGAGGAAGATCAGCAAACCAGAGGATCAGAATGAGCTGGGTGTTGCTATTGAGCGGAGGTAGTGGTGCACCAAAATTAAAATTCTGGTGCTGAAACTGAAAATTCAAAATGCACTTAGCCGAAACCCGAAACCGAAACACGCAGTTTTTAAAAAAGAATATACACTTTGATTAAAAAAACAAAAAAAACACAATATATACCCCAATTTTTTGTACAATATG
Source organism: Staurois parvus (assembly GCF_062004578.1). Lineage (NCBI taxonomy): Eukaryota > Metazoa > Chordata > Amphibia > Anura > Ranidae > Staurois > Staurois parvus. Next base: position 4,546,185 of record NW_028318623.1, on the reverse strand, counting down.
AAAGAGGATGTTACGTCAAGTAAATAGATACTCAACATGTAATGCTTTAAAATTGAGCACGCTCATGGAATGGCGTGAAACTGCAGTACTCAGAAATCTCCATGGGTGAAGCTTTAAAATGTCTACAAGTTGGCAGTGTAAAGTTACAGAGGAGGTCTAGCCTCCCTGGCGGTATTCCCGAGTGTAGCTCGGGATAAACTTTCAGTACCAAAAGCGGTAACCCTGAGCTACACTCAGGCTTACCATGCGGCGTTGCTCAGGGATTCCCTGCAGCGCTTACCTTGTCCTTCGCTCCCGCGATGCGTCCCCTGCAGCGTCCCCGGCCATCTCCTCCAGCATCCGGTTTCCGTGTTCCGGTCCCTGCGAGTGTCGGGACGTACAAGCGGCAAAATTAAAAATTTTAAAAACTGTCATTTTCTAATAAACAAATATCACATAGTAAAACATTACTGTATCAAACCATTTCACATATATTGTGTCCCTACTGCTTTGTCCTGCGCCCTGCCTGCATTTTTATTGTTCTTTCTGCCTGGAAACTGAGAAACGTCCATGGCGTCCAAAAAACGTCCCTTTAGGTCAAAAGCGGTTTTAGACCGGCTAGAGAACAGCGATAGTAAATCAGAACCACTTGCAGAATTGAGTGATAATGATTCGTGGGGGAAATTCGTCATCAGACACTGAAAACGATTCTGCGACTTTGCTCAGTGATGTGCGAACTTGGCGCTATATTTCAAATTTCAGTGTTTTTGGTTTGATTATATTATTGATTTAAATGTATTATTATTATATTATTACTTTTATGATTATTTATTAAATTATAATTTATGATTTCGTGTTTCAAATTTTATCCTACCCGGGATGTTTACTAGACTCTTGTTCGGACAGATTTCAGTGTGTTATTCCTAAGAATTACAGACCTACAATAAAAAAACGACATATTTCCATGCAAAAAAATGTACCGCGTTCAGCACAGAAATATGGCCATAATCAGACCGCTAGGGAGACTAGTGGGGGAATTATTGCTCTCACTATGATATTCGTGACGATACCTCACGTGTGTGGTTTGAACACCGTTTACATATGTGAGCGTGGCCTACGTATGCGTTTACCACTACGTGTGGGGAACGGGGGCACTTTAAACTTTTTTTTATTATTTATTGTTTGTATTTTTTTGCACTGTCCCTTTAAAAAATGTTTTAATCACTTTTATTGTTATCACAAGGAATGAATGCTGACCTCCGTTGTATGTGTCAGACTGGGGCTGTCACCCAATATGCCCATGTTTATACCAGTTCAGCTATTTACCAAGTAGCAAAGAAAGGATACGGATGATGGCCCTGAAACACGCACCTTTACAAGCAAGCAGGGGCGGACTGACAACTCATGGGGCCCCCGGGCAATAGGGGATCATGGGGCCCCTGTGTCCTTGCCCAAACTCAAAAAAGCCTATGAAAAAGGTACCAGGGGCATCTCATGGGGCCCCCAACTGACCCTGGGCCCTCGGGCAGGGCCCGAGTTTCCAAATGGTCAGTCCGCCCCTGCAAGCAAGTTGTCAGCAAAAGCTTCCATTGTTTCTATCAGCAGACAATCCTTTTAACTCGAAATGAGCTTTATCTTGCAGTATTCATTAAATCCATGAGATGGCAGCAGTGGATTTGTCACCCGTAACACGCATTTTCAGCTGTCAAAAGAGAGCAGCAACCATATTGATATGAAATGGAAAGCCCCCGGGCTAATTGCTATCATTTTAAGAGATAGGCAGTTATAATGACAGAGATGTTTGTTCCTTCCATGTTTACTTAGTGTGTGGCTCTATGGCCCTGTAATCACGGGGTTCCTGGCTTAGAAGAAGAGTGAGAGTATGCATTATGATTGCAGCACTGACATTAGACTGTAAGCTCTTTTTTCTTCTGGGACTGACGAGTCAATCTATGTGTTGTGTAAACTGCATAACATCTCGGCTTTATATAAATCAATAAAATAAACATGTAACTGACAAAATCGGGGGCCTTAAAGCAGGGGCGGACTGACCATTTGGAAACTCGGGCACTGCCCGAGGGCCCGGGGTCAGTAGGGGGCCCCATGAGATGCCCCTAGTACCTTTTTCATAGGCTTTCTTGAGTTTGGGTAAGGACACAGGGGCCCCATGATATATACATACATAGAATGCCTTAAGGTAAAAAAAAAAAACCTTCTGCATGCTGCCCCCCCCCCCCCGCCTTATGTCCACCTAAACCTGATCTCGATCCAGAGATGTGCAGGAGAGCAGCGACTTTCTTGGCCCTCTCCCTCCTCAGTGAATCAGAAACAGCAGCAGGAGCCAATGGCTCCCTCAGCTGTCAAACACAGGAGGCGAAGAAGGGCGGGGTTGAGTAGTGCTTTGTGTGTCGTGGACACACAGGGTGCAGCTCAGGATCAAGTTCGCATGAGTGCCCCCATTGCAAACAGCTTGCTATGGGGGCACTCAGAACGGGGGAGGAGTCAGGAGCGCTGGCAGGGGACCCAAAAAGAGGAGGATTTGGGATTGCGAGTAGGTAAGTATGGCATGTTTGTTATTTGTAAAAAATAAAAAGTGATCATTTATAATCACTCTAAACCCTTAGTATTCAAAGTGATTCTAAAGGCTTATTTTGTTTAAAGAAAAATATGTTATACTTACGCGCTGTGTGCAGTGGTTTTGCACAGAGCAGCCCTGATCCTCCTTTTCTCTGGTCCCCCACTGGCGCTCCTGGCCCCTCCCTCCTGTCAGGTGCCCCCACAGCAAGCATATTGCTATGGGGCCACCTGCTGCTCTGTATGTCTATTCATGGAACCTCAGCTTGGCCCTGCCCCCTCTCTCTTCTCATTGGCTCACTGGCTGTGATTGACAGCAGTGGGAGCCAATGGCTCCTGCTTTTGTCTCAGCCAATGGGGAGAGGGAATCCCGCGATAGCCGTGACTCCAGTGCACATCGCTGGATCGAGAGGGGGCTTAGGTGAGTATTGGGGGGGGGGGGGCTTGCACAGAGAAGGTTTTTTACCTTCATGCATAGAATGCTTGAAGGTAAAAAACCTTGAGCCTTTAAAACCACTTTAAGCACTTTCAGCAGCTGATTTAATCACCTACTGAGTATGCAGCTTATTTAACTTTAAATCCTTTCCTATGTTTCAGGTTAGACCAGTGCCATGACCACTGCCCCAGGTTTCCCGTTTCAGGGTGGATCCTTCCGCTTGCTCTCCTTATGCTGTGGGCTTGAAAAGAAACATGCAGCCCCATGGCCTAGAATGGCAAGACACTCCCCTGCTCCTCCTTCCTCCACCCCCTCTCCTTTCTCAGACTAACAGAATGCCTGGAGACCGCACTGTGCACTCTTAACTCAAGAGGACCAGAAGTTTAGGAAAACAGCACCGAAAGAGCAGGAGCTCTAACCTGCTATAACCTGCAAGCACTGGAGTAAGAACTTTAACAAATAGTATACTGGGGATGGTTTATTTTATTGTTCTCCATGTGCTAGGCTAAAAAATGCTGAGCGTTTCATTCTACTTTAATAGTTCCTAAATTATCTAAATTAAGGCATAATAAGAAATATGCACACACAGCATTTTACATTGTTATATCTTTATTGACTAAAAATCAGCATAGCTGATGAAAAACACTAAGCAAACTGCAACAATAATGCCATATTGAAAGGAGTGGGATAGGAACGTTACGATCAAAGAATTGGGAGTTCCAGTCAACTCAGGTGTTGGTTTCATGGGTGGTCATGGATGGAAAGAAAAAAAAAATCTTAAGGGTTTAAGCAGCAGAGGTGCCCTTGGTAGTGTGGGGTGGTGGTAATGGAAGCGTCAAAGTCATCAGAAGGACATGCCGAGGATTTCTAAGCAACCTCTAAGCACAGTATAAATTGAAGAAGTGGCGAATTAGCCACAAAACAGGCTCTATTCAGCACTTCTGATGACTTTGAACATCACATTCCTATTCCAGTCACCGGGTAGTTCCCACACTGCAGGAACTGACCTTGTTCCATACTCACCAGGAACCTTACCCTGTGCCTTTCCCTAACCAGTGGGTACCTGTCCCTGACCTACCACATGCTCCAGACATGCGCAAATGACATGGGAGGCCCTATTTATGTCAAGATGGCCATCTGAGATCTCTAGAGATCAATCAAACAGCTTCTTCTCTGAGAAGCTGATGGAGTCCATAAGGGGACAATTCCCTTAATAGACTCCTCTTCACCTGCAACAATGGCACAATGTCCCCTACAGGCTGGAAGAATTCCTGCACCTGCTTATGTACCGCTCTACAAATACACTACATTGCCAAAAGTATTGGGCCAGCCCTCCAAATCATTGGATTCAGGTGTTCCAATCACCTCCATGGCCACAGGTGTATAAAATCAAGCACCTGCTTCTACAAAATTTTGTGAAAGAATGGGTCGCTCTCAGGAGCTCAGTGAATTCCAAGTGTGGTACAGTGGGAAGAGTTTGGGGATGGCCTCTTCCTGTTCCAACATGACTGCGCACCAGTGCTCAAAGCAAGGTCCATAATGACATGGATGAGTGAGTTTGGGGTGGAGGAACTTGACTGGCCCACACAGAGTCCTGACCTCAACCCGATAGAACACCTTTGGGGTAAACTAGAGTGGAGACTGCGAGCCAGGCCTCCTCCCCCGACATCAGTGCCTGACCTCACAAATGCGCTTCTGGAAGAATGGTCCAACCTTTCCATAGACACCCTCCTAAACCTTGTGGACGGCCTTCCCAGAAGAGTTGAAGCTGTTATAGCTGCAAAGGGCGGGCCAACTCAATATTGAACCCTACGGACTAATGCAGGTCATACATTCCCAACATCCAAAAATCAAAAATGTAGTTAGCTCGGTAATCCAATGATTCCATCAATGATTTCGAAAATCGGCCGACCCATTCATAAACTTCACCCCATATAACAGGCAAAACTTCTGTTCCTTCCAGGTCACGGCTCATGCGCATATTCTTTTCGGAAAAACGATCGTATGATTTGACCATCATGAGTCGAAAATCGGTTATTTTTCACAAATTTTCCAACATGCCCAATCACCAAAAAGGGGAGGAATCACGAAAATTGGCCGCTGCCATTGACCCACTAACAGAGTGAAAATCGGCTTATTTATTATTTATTTATTTCAGGTACTTACATAGCGCCGTCAATTTGCGCAGCGCTTTACATATATATTGTACATTCACATCAGTCCCTAACCCTCAAGGGGCGTACAATCTAAGGTCCCTAACTCACATTCATATGTGAGATGGGGAAACAGCTCTCATTGTTTGAACACTGTTTGTGTGCAGTAAATTATGGTGTAGAGTAAATTGATGTTTTGACTGACATTCTGCGGTTTAGCCACAAGATGTCACTGTTTTTCTAACACAGGCTCAGACTGCATAGATATTTGTATATTCATGAAGAGGTGGGTTTTTTAGTGAACAGGAAGAGGAGACTGCAGCCATGTTTTGGATGATGCTGAATGCAGGAGCCATGTTCTGGAGAATGTTGAATGAAAGGACCATGTGAGCTGCAGCTGGGTGAAGCTGATGAGATTGCTGCCAGGAAGCTGATGAGAGCCGAGGAACAATGCAGCATACACTACAATATCGCAGGCCTGTTGGAGAGACATTTGTTCTGTTCAGAGTCACCAGTGGATACAAAGCAGACCCGGGTCAGTAAGATCGTGCACGCACCTCATTTCAGTGTTGGCGCCTTGAGACTGAATCCAGGCCTATAGTTAGTTAGTTAGGGTCTCTGTTTGTGTCAGGCCAAAAGTGTTGTTACTGATTATTGGAAGGACTCCACAACTTAAAGTGACATTTCACATTGGAGAGCTGATAAAATCCTACAAACTCAAGCCAGACTGGCATTTTGCTCAGAAGGAATACTCAGGCACGCACGTGCTACAGGACTAGTTATGGGAGAGGTAATACTGTAGATTTGTGTAAGATTGTAAGCTGTTGTGCTGCACCGCAGGCTATCCCATACCATACACCCATACACTGATTCTTGTTCTTTTAGGGTAATAATAGGTAAGGTGTGGCAGCTTAGTTGTGCCCCCCAGTAGGTAAATTACTACACTTTCTACTTTCATCCATCAGAAGGCGCTGTGCTGTGCAGCACAAGGGTCTCAGCCTTTGGGCTGGGTGTATGTAAATTTATTGTATGTTCCCAGCATTTGTGGTTGTGTTTATTTGCCACATCTAAGTAAAATTCTGTTGTGGCAAAAGCTGGTAATGAGGTTGCTTTCCTCGTTCGTGACTTCACTGTATCCTGGGGAGCCCACCCCAGTACATGACTTACACATACATACATACTAGGGCCAAGTTTAACCTACCAGCATGTCTTTGGAGGGTAGGAGGAAACCGGAGTACCCGGAGGAAACCCACGTAGGCACAGGGAGAACATGCAAACTCCAGGCAGGTGGTGCTGTGGTTGGTATTCGAACCAACGGCCCTAGTACTGCCAGGTGGAAGTGCTAACCATTTAGCCACTGTGCTGCCCAAATTCTTTCATCCTTCAATGTCTTTACCATCTTACAGGTTGCCTTGCCAATGGTCTCTCTGCAGATGTAGGACATTTGCAGAGAGACCACTGGCAATTCAGCACCCTCCTAGTAGGTTGCTAGTAGAATTAGCCACTGTGCTGCCCTGATTATTCTTAGGTACGATTTTCAGACGCAAAATCGGTCGAATTTCGACCCATGTATGGCCAGCCTTAGACTGGGATGCCATTAAAGTTCATGTGCGTGTAAAGGCGGGCATCCCAATACTTTTGAAAATATAGCGTATCAGGTGTAGGTGTTACTTGTCTTGCGGTTTTTAGAAAGAAAAACAGCTTTGGTTACCTGCTCCTGACAGTACAATTCTGTTGAAGTACAATACGGCCCGATCAAAAGAAATTTTTGTGAATATCAGGAGATTTTTGCTGTAAGGGACAATAAAGACAATGGCTTCCCTTCTCTCCAGATCAAGCAGATTGTTGAAAAAAACGAAGACAAATCCATGACATTGCTGCTCTCCCCAAGGGTTCCTGTGAAGATCAGTACATATTGTACAATTTCGTAATCAAAATTACAGCAGCAACACCAGTAGGAACGGCTATGAAGCCCATGGCACAGGGGGGCCCGGCTCTGACACTAATGTATTCTTTCCCCTTGATCGCACTAACGAAAGTACCATCACAGCATGTCTATTAACTAACAGACACTTTCATGCTCATATGTGCACTGGATATTGTATGAGCGGTTTTGTGTGTATGGTACAGGTTATTAATAATCTGTAAATGTCGTATGCCGCTTCACATCTCGGCCCAGATGAATTCAGCTTTGCTCCTAGTCCAGGTAATAGCTCGGCTTTCTGGCTGAGTGCAAATTTCTATAAATAAAAGAGCACTTAGGAGTTTGAAAAAAAAAAAAAAAAAATGAAACATCCATTTAAATTAGGCATTGTGCTGGTATGAGATCAATGCAACAGAAAATTGCCAGAGCCAGCAGTAGCAGCAATCAGAATGACAGACTGTGACTTAGGCGCTACATGCCAGGAGTAAGTGCCAGTTCAGACAAAGCATTTTCCCCGGGAACCATGACATCACTGCCAGTGACATGCCTGAATAGCCTGGCTCCTGTGACTAGGATCTAAACTACGTGCCGTGCCACCGGGTGTTAGTTCTGAATAATGACATGAAAAAAGTGTTAGAGCTGAACTCCGGGCAGGTATAAAAATACACAAGTTATTCCAGTTATAGATTAATTAAAAAAAATAATTGAGAATGTGTTTTTACATTCAGCTGATATCTGGCAGCCACATTCAGATTGGAAGTGGAGGGACAAGCGGTGTCAGCTATTGAGGTTTTACTGCGTTGCACAGAGGTTTGTAAGGGAGGCATTGTGATTGGCTGATTTTGGCACCAAGCACAAGTCCTTACCCCCACTCTAGCCCTGCTAGAATCCCACCTACTGAGGATGACCCCTCTGCCATCTTGTGCACTACTCCTCAAGATATCCCCGGTCATAGACCTTTTCATCCAGAAGCCAATGGCAAAGCGGAATCGGCTGTCAAGATAGTGAAGAATCTTTGCAAGAAGGCCAAGTTTGATGGTACCGATCCATGGAAGGCCATTCTACATTGGAGGAACACCCCATCTGAAGGCATGGACAGTAGTCCTGCACAGTGCTTGATGTCTAGGAGATTGAAGCAGAATCGGCTGTCAAGATAGTGAAGAATCTTTGTAAGAAGGCCAAGTTTGATGGTACCGATCCGTGGAAGGCCATTCTACATTGGAGGAACACCCCATCTGAAGGCATGGACAGTAGTCCTGCACAGCGCTTGATGTCTAGGAGACTGAAGACTTCATTGCCTGTGGCCAACAAATTGCTTGATCCTTGTGTGGTTACAGGTATCCTGGCGAAACTGCAGAGGAGGAAACAGATTGCCAAACTGTCATACGATGTCTCTGCTAAAGACTTACCTGAACTAAGCATTGGAGAGCCAATCCGTAGGAAGCCGCTTCCAGGTGACAGGACTGGTCGCTGGAGACTGGGTTCCTGTGTTCAGAGGGTTGCTCCTCGATCATATCTTGTGGATGTAGAAGGCAGTCTTTACCGCCGCAATCAAGTGGACCTGCGAAGGGCAGAACGATTTGCCGCACAAGCCTATGAGCATCCTGCATGTGATCCTCCTGAGGTTCTCAATGCCCCGAGTCCTACTGGACCATATACTGAAAGCAGAGAGAACTCTGCTGTCATATCGGGATACAATGAGGAGGACATAATGCAGCCACATATCCCGTCAAGTTCTTCTCTGCCAAACACACCAGCCAGGAAAGAGGGTAGCTCCTTAACACCTTCTGGAGCTGAACGGATTTCCCCAGGCAAAATCCCTGTGACCTTGTGTAGTGGTTGAGTTTCAAGACCACCAGATAGACTCAATCTGTAGTGTATCTACCAGTAACACAGCATGCCATGTTCAAGATTGTTCAGGATCTGTTTTAGTTTAATTGTTTACAAGGTTTGAATTGAATGTAAAAAAGGGAGATGTTATAGAGTTATTATGCAAATACTGTGACCCTGCTTGCATATGGTAATATTGCATTGCCTTCTACTTCCTGTTTCCTGTTCTATGCTGACCTGGATGTGGTTCTGTTGTACATGGGCAAGAATGCCCACACAAGAGTTAGCTTCACTGCACTTTACTAGTGTTGTTCAGGGAATGGCAAGACAGTCACATCACAAGGACATACATTCTGGAGTCACTTGCATAAAGTGGTCGGTCCACAGTAGTCACAAGTGAAAGCATGTGCAGCGCCTCACAGCCAAATCCCTCTAGTCTCTCCATGGATAAGTTCTCTTTTAATTATTATTAATTTAAAGGAAACCTTTAATGCAAGGAATATGGAACCTGAGATTACGGTTTCACTTTTGATTAGTAACCATTTGCCATAGGCTGTACACATACTGTATATATGGCAGCATGGTAATGGGCTTTAACACCACTGTGGCATATATTTATTTTTTAATGTATTACAGGTATTTAAATACAATTGATACAACTCTTCACATACTGTACTTTCACACCAGTCCCTGCTCTCATGGAGCTTACAGTCTAAGATCCTTATCTCACATACTAGGGAATATTAGACAGGAGCCAATTAACTTAACAACAGGTCTTGGGAATGTAGGAGGAAACCCAGCACAGGGAGAGCATGCAGACTCCATGCAGATAACATCCTGAACAGGATTTGAACTAAGGACCCCAGGGCTGAAGTGCTTAAAACAAAGTCGCTGTGCTGCCCCATATGTGTACAGCCACTGCTGCACTGTACTGGAAGCTCTGACCCCCATCAATGACTACACGGTCACTGTCCACTCCTGGTCACCTGACTCCCTGGAATTAGGGATGGGATTCAGAAGACTTGGAAATTCCTCCCAAAAGGATGTTATAGCCATAAAGGGAGTTGAAAATCTATATTAATAGCCATTTTTTTTAGGAGGGGGATATCCAAAAAGCTGATATAGGTGTGATGATCACATGCCCACAGACAATTAGCCATATGGTGAATTGGAAATGTTCCAATTTTGTGGAAATCTTGATTTGCAATGACTCTGGTAGTCACAGTATTCAAATCTGCTAATACATTTAACACTCCTCTCCCCCTAGACCAGGGGTTTTCAAAGTGGCGGCCCTCCAAGTGTTGTGAAACTACAAGTCCTATCATGCCTCTGCCTTTGGGAGTCATGCTTATAACCAGGGGCGGACTGACCATTTGAAAACTCGGGCACTGCCCAAGGGCCCGGGGTCATTCGGGCCCCATGAGATGCCCCTGGTACCTTTTTCATAGGCTTTTTTGAGTTTGGGCAAGGACACAGGGGCCCCATGATCCCCTATTGCCCGGGGGCCCCATGAGTTGTCAGTCCGCCCCTGCTTGTAACTGTCAATCTTGCAATGCCGCATGGGACATGTAGTTTGGCAAAAGCTGGAGGGCCGCCAGTTTGACACCGGGGCTGACAATGCTGCTGTCTGCTGTGTCCTTTGCTTTTTCCCCCACAGTGGTGTCTCACTAATACAGAAGATGTGTTACTGGTCAGATCACCAGGGGAAAAAAAGTAAAAGAAAAGAAAATGAATGCAGCCACCATGGGTAAGCTGCAATATAATACATTTTTGGTTTGGGCTTTAATACAATTTTAACTACTTTGCTGTCAGCAGCTAAAAAGAGCGCTAGGAGAGCATATGAAAAGTGGATACAAGCAGCTGGTGAAGGGGGGGGGCATCAATACAAACTTGTTGATTTGCCCTACATCAACAAAAGCAAAGGTTCATTTTAAAATTGCTCTATATTTTCACATCCTGATCAGATAAAAGCATCCTCACAATAGCACAGGTTAACGGCTGCCTGATTTAATCCCTTTCTCGATAAAGTCCGTCTCTCTTGAGATCACACAATGTGATCAATGGGTGAAGGCATGCCTAGCATTCTCACAATAACCCATTATTCTCTATTCTCAGCAAAGTCACCTTTGTAAGAACGCTGAAAAAGGTTGGAAAATAAAAGCAAAATTTACCTTGACTATGTAAAAGTATATAAATAAATGGAAATACCATAAACAGCGCTCGCTAATGAAATGCAATAATATCCCTAGAAATGATCAAAAAATAAAAAATATGTATAAATAAATAAATATATATGAATAAATATAAACATTCAAAACACAACAACAAAATGAATAAATAATATAAAATAATATAAACACTGCCACCAAAAAGTGCAAAAAGTGAAAAAATTTCTCCATAATATAAGAATCGGTTCATAATAAAATAAAGTCCAAAATAATTTTCTTCAATAATTTTATTATGAACTGATTCTTATATTATATTATGGATTGATTTTTTCACTTTTTTGCACTTTGTCGTGGCAGTGTTTATATTTTTTATATTATTTATTAATTTTGTTTTTTGTGTTTTGAATATTTATATTTATTCATATATATTTATTTATACATATTTTTCATTTTTTATCATTTCTGGGGATATTATCGCATTTCATTAGAGAGTGCTGTTTATGGTATTCTAATTTATTTATATGTTTTTTAATTTATTTAAAATAGCAGCTCTAGTCACAATTTTGAGTTATATATAATTATTTTACATTTTTGGCGTGGTGATATAAGCTATTGATTGATTTATTAATTTTTAGCTTATATATATAGATCTTATGTAAAAGTATAAACAGACTTAAAGTCCTTGTAAAAGGCAAACATATCCTGTAAAATGATTACATTAAAAGGTAAAATCATTGGTCATTTTTTACATTACTTGTAATTTTAAGAAGATTGAAAGTTTGATCGTACTCATCTTCTGCTATTGTTCAGTGAATGACACCTCCTCTATATTCCCAAGACAGCTTACCTTCTGTAGACAGTACAAGGGTGCTCGCTCTCACCATGGAATGTTTATTTCATCTATTTGTTCAAATATGGAAAATGTAGCAGCCTCCAACCATGGTCAAAGATGCTCAGATAGCATTGTTAAATGGACCGCTTGAAAATATCTCTAGGCACACGCAAACTCTGATCTATTTGATCTTTTTGGCGGCCAAAATTGCAATAGCCACTGCATGGAAAAGTCCAGTGTTGGATCTCACTTTGTTGAAGCGTAAGTTGACTTTGATTATGCGTCATGAAAATATGGTGAGTGTCTTATGGGATAAACAATCACTATTTGAAAAAACATGGAACCCCTGGCTCTCTTATCTACAGGTACAGGTTACCTAGAGGTGATCTCCTTGACCAGATGACGTTGGACTACTGGATCCCTGGACAGACACTTTCTGTCTCTCTTATTCCTCCTCTCTTCTTTTCTTTTACTCCTTTTGCTCTTTTGAGACTTTCTTTCCAAATTGCTCTCGATAATAATGTCCACTATGCTGACTTCTGGTTTTATCGGTTGTGTACCATATGTGTTACATCACAGTACGGAATCTGTCATATCTTGGAATTTGCATGGATAATAATATTACTGATGGGGAACCCATGGGTTAGTCCCTTACTCCTATAAGACTCATGGAAAAGGGTCATACTTGTCGGATTGTGTGGTGGAAGGACAGGTGCAAACCAGCCTGTCTCTTCTACATAGAGCACCAGATGGTCCTCATTGTAGTTCATTCATTTGTTCTCCTTTTTATATACATGTCTTCTTTTCTTTTTGAGTCCAGATTGGTTGATATTGCAACTGTGCACTGTTTCCTGATAGCTCAACAGTTGAATATAATTAAATGGAGATACAGTATGGGCCTATGTTGGTATCCTTTGATATTACTGTATGCCTAAACTATTCTTGATAGTCTCAACAACATAAAAACGAAAACAATGTTATATTATCCTATTTTGTAAAATGTATGAAAACAACTGAAACAGAAAATTTAGCAGTGTCAATGGCTGGGCGCAGGGCTGGTACTAGACTATTTTGCGCCCTAGGCAAGACCAGCTACTTGCCAACCACCACCAAAAAAAAAAAAATTAAAAACAGTAGAAAATATGAAATCAACAAAACATGAAACTGTTGAATTTCTTTTAATATACAAAAATAAGCGCCATAAGATGCCACCAGCACCAATAATAAAGGCAAAATATAAATTCACCAAATATAAATTAACTGTATTAACCAGAGAAACAAAAAAAAAGGACGCAGTTACAAAACTCAACAATGATTAGCAGCCGCCAGCCGGCTTACAGTAAGGGACTGAATCTGAGAGGAACACTGGAAGGAGTGGCAACTCAACTGCTACTCAACTACTGCTGCTCAACTGGCCCCAGACACAAAAAAGACACTAAATGGTCATGTGTGTGGACAGGCTGTGAGACAATTGTGCAGAGTAAAGATACCATAATTCTCTCATCATTTCCTGTGTATGAGGAAAGGACTCTGCAGAGAAATTAAGAATTAATACTAGAGGTCCGTAGGCCACACATTGAAAGTGTGGGCCTGTGCTGTGTCCAGGAGCCCCTAGGTGGCAGTGCACCCTAGGCGGCTTCCTAGTTTGCCTAGTGTAAGCACTGGCCCTAGCTGGGGGCCATATACATTGTATGGCTAAAACATTGTGGTTCTGATCATCCCATCTATGTGAGCTTCTTGGACATCTCATTTTAAAACCAAGGGCATTAATATAGAGTTGGCTCCAATGGCCTCTTGTCTTCTGAGAAGGCTTTCCACAAAAGTTTGGACTATGTCTATGGGTATGCGTGCCCATTTAGCCAAAAGAGTAATTGTGAGGTCAGGTTCCGGTGTTAAAAGAGAAGACTTGGCTTACAATCATGGTGTTCAAAACTGTTGCAGGCACGATGCAAGTGTCTTTATTTACCTTTACTGTTTTGGGTAGTGTGTAATAAGGGGTACTAATGTGGCACATTCTCATTCACCTGAGGTGGATGGATACCTGAGGCCCCCTTATCATAAAAAAGGGCTTCCAAACTCCGATAAGTCTCCACACAAACTTTTGCCCCCCCCTTCCTTACCAGGCCAATTTTCAGCTTTCAGCGCTGCCGCACTTTGATTGACAATTGCGTGGTCATGCAACATTGTACCCATATGAAATTTTGATCATTTTTTTCTCATAAATAGAGCTTTATTTTGGTGGTATTTAATCGCCACTGGGCACTTTACTTTTTGCGCTATAAATAAAAAAAGTGCAAAAAAATTTGAAAAAAAAAAAAAGTTTCTTTGTTTCTATTATAAAATTTTTCAAACAGGTATTTTTTCTCCTTCACTGATGTGCGTTGATGAGGCAGCACTGATGGGCACTGATAGGCGGCACTGATGGGCACTGATAGGCAGCACTAAAGGGCACTGATAGGCAGCACTAATGAGGTGGCACGGATAGGCGGCACTGATAGAGAGCACTAATGAGGTGTCATGGATAGGCGGCACTAATATGAAGCACTGATAGGCGGCACTGATAGGTGACACTGATGATGGGTACTGATAGATGGCACTGACTGGCATCACTGCTGGGCACTGACTGGCGGCACTGACTGGCACAACCCCTGGACACTGACTGGTGGCACTGACTGGCAGCACTGCTGGGCTGCACTGGTGGGTGGCACTGGTGGGCAGCACTGGTGGGTGGGCACAGGTGGGTGGGCACAGGTGGGTGGCACTGCTGGGCACAGGTAGGTGGCACTTCTGGGCACAGGTGTGTGACACTGCAGAGTGGCACAGGTGGGTGCACTGCTGGGCACAGGTGGGTGCACTGCTGGGCACAGGTGGGTGATCTGTTGGGCACAGGTGGGCGGAGCTAGTGGGCGCACTGCTGGGAACAGGTGGGAGGAACTTGTGGGTGGCACTGCTGGGCACCGATCATCAGGGCACTGATCATCAGTGCCCTGATGATTGGTGCCGATCCCCGCTCTGACAACTGCCGGTTCTCGGCAGTACTTTCCTCACGATCTGACGGCGTGAGGAAAGTACAGCCGAGAACTGGCACTTGCATTTCCCTCTGATCAGCGTGTCATTGGACACCGCTGATCACGTGGTAAAAGGCCGCTGTGATTGGCCTTTTACCACATCACGTGATCAGCTGTGTCCGCGCTGGGGCGCGCAGGATAGCGCGTTCTGGGAGGACGTCATATGACGTCCACCCAGAACTGGCCGGCCGCAGTGCAGCCGTCATTCGGCTATCTGCGGTCGGCTACTAGTTAAAGGATTGGTGTAGTTTCAAAGTTGCCCTCACCCACTGCCTGCTGAATGATATTTTTTATTTTATATTTTTCAGTTCTACACATTGCCTATGGCAATGTCCAGTTTTTCATGCCCCTTGTTCTCTAATAGATTGCAAATTAGCCATGAAAAGTTTTTAAAAATTGCCTTTCATAGACCTCAGTGGGGTTTGGCACAAAAGTCTGCATTTGCAGTTTTTATGGACCTTCCTATGATCTGAACCCAGGCCAATTCACCCATCTGCGTTGCTTCAGGCAGCTTATGAGTTGCTTCTGGGATGTTTGAGGTTGCCTTTAGAGTCTATGTCCTCAAGGAATAGAGACTGTTCAATTAGCAAACTAAATGTTTATTCAGCTTGGCGAATAGCATGAATCTGTATTCACATCCATCATCCAATGATGTGCAAGGTTTCAGTGTATGAAGTGAACTAAGCTTTTTTTTAATCTATTATGGTATGGTTGGCTTCATTCAGCAATATGAATACATTTCCCATTGGTATTGTATAGTGGTGCTGCAGGCTGTCAAAATACCCTTTCAGTGCCTGCAACAAGTCAACAATTTTCTACCCTGCACTTTTGATCTTTCATTTGCAGGATCTCGAATAGGAGCCAACAGGGCCACCATGGAGCGAATTTCTGATCTGTTCACCATGAACCGAACATAATTTGCTTTAGAGAACAGTCTCTATTCCTTTAGTGAACCACCCTCTTTGGGTTGCTCAGAAAGCTTCTTTGATCTGCTTTTTGGTTGTCTTGAGCTGCTTCAAGCTTTTTTTGAGTTGCTTTTCAACTCACAATAACTTTTATGAGGGTAAGGTTCAAAGAAAAAAAAAATTCTTTGTATATGATCCCTACATCTGTTAGCCCAAAAGTTCAGGGATATTGATAAATCCAGAGCAGTGTTTCTCAACCTTTTTTTCAGTCGTGGAGACACTTACAAGTACACAAATTCTTGAGACAGTCCAGTGTAACATGTATAAAACGTAAATGTCAGACATTTGCGTCCCACTTCGATTTGTTTTTCGGTTGAAAATTTATTTTCGTAGATTCGCCTGTATAGGAATCTCCAAATGGACATAGTAATGAATGTCAATGAATAATAAAAAAAAGGTTATAACGAAATTAATGAATGCATTTGTTTCATTCGGATAATATCACATGATATGATAGTTCGGGCCCATGGGGAAATGTATAAAATTTTCGAATTTGTTTAATCGTTTGGATTTGGATAATGAATGGATATAAATTTAGTTCCATTCGTTAATTCAGATGCACAAGACGCCAGTCAACATTGTCCAATCAGCTCATGCCATGTCTTTTGGTGGAATAATCTAGCGTCCAAAAATATTGAATATAAGAAATGAATAACAAAGCTACAAAACAAATTCTGAAAATGATTCGGTCAACATAACAAAACATGATAAAACAAAATCCTTCAATGAACAAAATTCTTCAAAGAAATGAAAATTTTTGGCAGGCACATGTCTAGTAAATGTTACTTATGAATGGGAAACCTGAACCTGGGATGATACATACAACCACCTTGAGGGAATTAACTTCATATCATAGGCCTATTTTCATGTCAGAGGCCCCCATCATGTCCCCCTATATATCAGTTTTAGAGTCAGATGCCCCCTACCAAAATCAGAGTCCCCGGTATACATCAGGGCCTCCCCATCAGGGAGGGGTGGCTGCCCTGGGGGAAATAGTTTATTGTAGGGATGGGGACACCTTCTGTTGCAAGGCTGATAGGAGTAGTAACAGTGGCAATTCTTTTGAAAAGCAAGTGACCATTGGGTGTAGAACCCCCATATGCTTGCATATCATGAACAGGACGGGGGCGCAGTTTGGCATCTTTGCCCTGATGACCTTGTACCAGTACTGCTCCCCATCACATCAGTGTCCTCCATCACCACAAAGTCCCCCCCCCCTCCCTGAGCCTTCTCATCCATCTCTGATCCAAGGCAAACTGTGTCTCATGCTCAGAGGAACCCCGAAGAAACCCAAAAGGCACCCAAGGGTGTACGGCTCCCTGGTTGAAAAACATAGATTCAAATACTTTCATGCTATCTCTGTCCCTCTTAGACTGCCTCATGAAGTGTGTTGAGGTGCGCCTTCTTAGAATTCATGGCATTCGGAAATATTTTGAAAATCTTGGCATCTGCAGCACTGGATGTTCCATATATATAGGGAAGCCAAACAGTAGGGAACCAAGTATTACTATTAACACCTGAAATGTACCACAATCCACCAGGGCGCACCGTGATGGACCTACAAACAAATGTGTAACAGTTGTCAGGGATTATTTCCTACACAGGTGATAGACTGATAAGCCAGCCTCGATAGCTGCAAAATCAGCTCTGTAACACATCCTCCCATCCCCGGTATCCCTGAAGAGCTAACACCTGGTTAGTCGATTTAAACGTGGTAATGAACTGGCAAGCGCGCCTGTACGTGCCGCTATTAAATAATGCCTGTGCTCCGCTCCGCTGTCTTAAACGTCTTATTGGAAGAAAAATCACAGCTTGTCTGTTAAGACTTTGCGAATGACTGATGGGGTCCGTTTATCTGTGCCGGAGGTGGTAACAGTGCAACAAAGAACCTCAAGGTCCTCTATAGTCCCCACTGGCTTGTCACTTTACTGTGATAAGCACGGCCTGCGTCGTCTGTGCTCAGATAGGATTTGACAATGTGTTCAGCTCGCTTTCCTGTTACGAGGAGAGGGCGCAGTGCGGGGATATACTAACAACAAGCCCGGGTGGAATTCATTGACATTTAGAAGTCATGCATGTAGCATGCCTGCCTCCACAAACATTGTGTTAGGTGCTAAAATGTGCAAAAACGAGGCCGTGTTGATTTTTGTTTACAGAGCTACATAGTTGAAATATACACTCACTGGCCACTTTATTAGGTACACCTGTTCAATTGCTTGGTAACACAAATTGCTAATCAGCCAATCATATGGCAGTGTCAGGGCAAGGGCCGAGGAACAGACAGGCAGGCCTAACAATGTAACGCACTGGCTGACGACAACCACCACCCACAGACCGAAGTCCCTCAGGGCGCGGAGTCTAAGTCCCAGGCTGCCCTTCACCAGGGCCCCTGATGGTGGGGATGGACTTGACGCAGCCAGGAACCAGGTCGCGGCCCCCGAGACACCTCAGCTGCGGTAATGGCTGCCGCCAATGGTGTGTAGCTGGTGAAAGAGACAAAAGAGTAGTCAGGCAGGCCGGGTCAACAACAACAGGACAAAACAGTACAGGACAGCAGACGAGAATCACAGGTCAGGAGCCGGGTTCAGCAACAGAGGGTCAGATCAAAGGAGAACGCAAAGAATAGTTGAGTCACAAGCCGAATCAGATATCAGGAGAGTCACGGGAGTCAGAACAGAGTAATAGCAGCACAAAGACACAAGACACAAGTGCAAAGAGCATGTGCGGACCACAGGCTTATATGTCATCAGCCACTCCCCTCTGGGGGATGGACCTCAGAGACCTGAAGGCATAAAAGGATTCCCACCATGCACAGCAGAAATCCAAGATGGACGCCAGCACATGGAGTAACATAACCACAGAGAAAAGGTAGGACCTTGACAGTCAGCAACTCAAAGCATCTAGACATGGTGAAGACGACTTGGTTAAGTTCAAACCTGGCATCAGAATGGGGAAGAAGGGGGATTTAAGTGACTTTCAACGTGGCATGGTTGTTGGTGCCAGACGGGCTGGTCTGAGTGTTTCGAAAACTGCTGATCTACTGGGATTTTTACACCCAAGGATCTCTAGGGTTTACAGAGAATGGTCTGAAAAAGAGAAAATATCCAGTGAGCGGTAGTTGTGTGGATGAAAATGCCTTGTTGAGGTCAGAGGTCAGAGCAGAATGGGTAGACTGGTTCGAGATGATTGAAAGGCGACAATAAGGTCTTTTTCACAAGGGCGTTCCGTATGTCCATTTTTCATCTGTCCGTTTACGGATGAAAAACGGACACCCACATATTTCTATGGACTAGCGGATGTAAACACATGATCATCCATTTACATCCCTTAATGTCCATATCCATTAACCACTTGCCCTCCAGAGGATTTATCCCCTATTTCCTGACCAGGCCATTTTTTGCGCTACGGCGCTGCGTTACTTTAACTGACAATTGCACGGTCATGCAATGCTGCACCCAAATGAAATGTATGCCCTTGTTTCCCCACGAATAGAGATTTCTTTCAGTGGTATTTGATTGCGTATGTGGTTTTTTTTTGGTTTTTTTTTTAAAAGGCTGAAAATTTTGAGAAAAAAACATTTTTGACTTTTTGCTATTAAACATTTCCAGTAAAAAAATTTAAAAAATCAAATATCGTCACAAATTTAGGAGCATGAAATTGTACAAAATGTCTTGGCATGCTGACGTCTTAAGAGTTCCCTTCACTGGAACTAAGGGACCCCTAAAAACAGCTCCACACCATAATCCCCCCTCCACCAAACCTTACACTTGGCACAATGCAGTCAGGCAAGTACCATTCTCCTGGCAACCGCCAAATTCAAACACGTCCATTGGATTTCCAGACAGAGAAGCATGACTGGTCACTCCAGAGAACACATCTCCACTGCTCTAAAGTCCAGTGGCGGCGTGCTTTACACCACTGCATCCAAAGCTTTGCCATGCACTTGGTGATGTAAGGCTTGGATGCAGCTGCTCGGCCATGGAAACCCATTTCATGAAACTCTCTATGCACTGTTGTGCTAATCTGAAGGCCACATGAAGTTTGGAGGTCTTTAGCTATTGACTCTGCAGACAGTTGGTGACTTCTGCGCACTGTGCGCTTCAGCATGCGCTGACCCCGCTCTGTCATGTGACGTGGCCTACCACTTGGTGGTTGAGTTGCTGTTGTTCCCAGTTGCTTCCACTTTGTTATAATCCCACTAACAGTTGAGCGTGGAATATTTAGTAGCCAGGAAATGTCACGGATGGACTTATAGCACAGGTGGCAACCTATCATGGTAACACACTTGGAATCACTGAGCTCCTGAGAGTGACCCATTCTTTCACAAATGTTTGGAGGTGGAGGTGGAGATAAAGGTGATTGGAACATCTGAATCCAATGGTTTGCAGGGCTGTCCCAATACTTTTGGCAATATAGTGTATGTGAAGTTTCAAAGGTAAAACTGACAAAGTGAGGTTCCAAGGGCAGCAATGGCTCAGTGCTCGGTCATGCAGACTGTATCCAAATGAAATTTATACACTTTTTTTCACACAAATTGAGCATTTTTTTGGTGGTATTTGATTGTCACTGGGTTTTCTTATTTTGTATTGAAAAAAATTACAAAAGACAGAAAATGTTGAAAAAACCCCAATATTTTCTACTTTATGTTATAAAACATATCCAATAAAAAAAAAAAACATTTCTTCATAAATTTATGCCAAAATATATTCTGCTACATGTCTTTGATACAAGAAAAAAGCTCAATAAGTGTATATTAAATAGTTTGTGTGAAAGTCCTAGCATCTGCAAACTATAGTTTATATACTTTAATGTACACAGCCATGGCACCAGGGGTGCACTGACCATTCGGAAACTCGGGCACTGCCCGAAGGTCCCGGGGTCAGTAGGGGGCCCCATGAGATGCCCCTGGTACCTTTTTCATAGGCTTTTTTGATCATAGGACACAGGGGCCCCATGATCCTCTATTGCCCGGGGGCCCCATGAGTTGTCAGTCCGCCCCTGTATGGCACTATACTGGTAATGGTGGTAATCAGTGACTTATAGTGGGATTATGATAGTGTGGTGTCCAATCTGGCGCTGACAAACCCTCTCCGGTAGGTACACTAACTGACTAACTGACATTGATATCAATGGTGACACTAATACAGTGATCAGAAATAATACTTTACACTGTACTAATGACACTGGCTGGAAAGGGGTTAACATCAAAAGGCAATCAAGAGGTTTCAGCCATACATTGTTGGACATAATTGCTCTGTAGCCAGTGACGGCATGGGTCAGCAGGGCACGTGCTTGCCCCGAATCTGGAAGAAGATGGATCAGGTACATGTACAGTACATGATCCAGCCTGGCTGTGGTGCCCGCCTGCAGTAAATGGGTGAGCAGCAAGCAGTTAAAGTGCATTTCCACCAAATTTATGAAACTCCCACTATATGTTTGTTATATGTTATATATACATAGGAATGTAAACATTTCAGCCAGGGTTCATGGGTGACAGAAAAGGCCTACAGGTATACCATTTGCATTAAACAATATTTTTTTTCAAATGGCACAGTGTATTTTAAACTCCTGAAGCACCTTCACTGCATGGACCAATTTATGTAAAACTTGAAATGTATACAAAACGATGTCCTTCTTCCAGCTTTCACTTCCCATGACACGGGCCCTCTAAAGCAATCCTGCTTCACAAGATGGCTTCCAAAATCTCATGGAACACTGCAAAAAGAGACACAACCTCCCCCCCAATATGAAGACCAAAGTGCTACATATAGTAATCAGCACATGACAAAAGACTGTCAATGACTTAAAACAAAGTAGAGGAGCTGGTTAGAGACTGTAGACATAACAACATGGGCGGTTGGAGATTGAAAACACACTATGGAAGACTGGAGGAATGCTACATGAGATCACTAATCACACTAATCACACTACAGCTCCCTTAAAAAGCAATGCTCCTACTCCTGGGACCTGCAAATGGTCACACAGCAAGCAGGGCTGAATATAGCCTTTGGGCTGCAAGTTTGGCATCAAGACCTTACATCCACCTCAGCCAATTCTACAAGAAAGAGCAAAGACGTCATTATACATGTGTAAATGAACTCACAACTGCTATTATGGCCTTAAGCATATTTAAAACCCTTTATTGCACTGCCATAATTACAGCTATATCAGTAAAAGGGGTTAAAAAGTCAGTTATTTTAGTTATTTTTATATGTCTTGGATTCTCCAATAAAGAGATTTCTCTGCCATGATTCTCAATTTTATTCCTATCAATCTAAGAGTTTTAGGTGTTCCCACCACCACAGTTTCTCAATATATACTCTCCATAATATAAAATAAATACAAATTTAAATAGGGAGAGTAGGAACCTGTCATAGTGGACACAGAAGGTGAGCTGGCTTGAGAATTCAAGTGCTAAGATCTCCCCAGATAGAGTCTCTGAGAGATATAAAGAACCGTCATGTGCTTAGTCCATAACAATTCCCCAATATCTCTCAGGGACTCTACTGCAGCTACCAAAAATTGAAATGTCAAGATTTATCCAAATCCCCTAAAAACTGAAAAATTGGGACTGTGACTTTAAGGATTTACCAAATCTACCAAAAACTGAAAAGTCACGACTGTTGCTTGAAGGATCTACTGCATCTACCAAAAACTGAAAAATCAGGACTGTTCCCTTAAGGATCCACCAAATCTGCCAAAAACTGAAAAGTTAGGACTGTTCTGTTAAGGATTTACCAAATCTACCAAAAACTGAAAAGTTAGGACCGTTCCGTTAAGGATTTGCCAAATCTACCAAAAACTGAAAAGTTAGGACTGTTCCATTAAGGATCTACCAAATCTACCGAAAAGAAAAGCCAGAAGAACTGTTAATTTAACGTTTCTTTAAATAAGTTCAGTTAGCCTTATAACAAAGGAACACAAGCATATATTTTCCTCATCTTCCCAGTGACCAGTCTACTTATGTTTGGCAGACATTAGTAGCAATCACCTTCTGAAAGTTCTTCTACCGTACGGCAGACAAATGAAATAGCCTCCTTCTTATCCTTCTGTCTCTGTGAAGCTTGTTCTGAAACACAGGTGTCTAGCACACAAACCATTTCCTTTTATTTTAATTCTATTCAGATTAAACATCTTGGAATTGCTGTTTAGAGAACACGTTACAGTTTTTCAGTGTGAAATAGCCAAGAAATGAAGTGTAACATCTTCAACAATGCACTCTTAATTAGTCCTCCAAAGCTTTAATTCTCTAAGCATCAACCGGGATGTGTAAAGGAGATCCTAAAAGAGAGCTCTAGGCAACAAAGACAGAAATTATACACATTTTCCGTTACCTGTAATATACATAAAACCCTTTTCAAGAAACCAATTCTTTTTATTTCAGGTACTTATATAGCGCCGTCAATTTACGCAGCGCTTTACATATATATATTATACATTCACATCAGTCCCTAACCCTCAAGGGGCATACAATCTAAGGTCCCTAACTCACATTCATATACAAGGGCCAATTTAGACAGGATCCAATTAACCTACCAGCATGTCTTTTGGAGTGTGGGAGGAAACCAGAATACCCAGAGGAAACCCACACAGGCACAGGGAGAACATGCAAACTCCAGGCAGGAGGTGCCATGGCTGGGATTCAAACCAGCGACTCTAGCACTGCCCGGCGGAAGTGCAAAACATTTAGCCACTGTGCGGCCCAAGCTCTTTTATCCTTCAATGTCTTTACCGTCTTACAGGTTGCCTTGCCAATGGTCTCTCTGCAGATGTAGGACATTTGCAGAGAGACCACTGGCAATTCAGCACCCTCCTAGTAGGTTTCTAGTAGAATTAGGTAAATTTTGTTTTTTTTCTCCTCTGTAGCCAGTGGAGCAGAGCTTGATTGTTTTTGGTTGTTTTGAGTCCTGCTGGTTGCAGGCTCAACTACCTCCCTCTGTTTTTTAGTAGGTTCTATAATATAATGGGTTGGAAGAGGCCAACCCTGGGATGAATATTCATACAGACTCAGCCAATCCGTGGTCATATGGGTGACCATCAGGGGGCTGAGATATGTATAAATAGTTTGGGGTCTGGAACAATAGGTCTTTTGTTGTCCAGGATGAGAATACCCAGCCTGAAGGGCTGCCGCCCTTCTGGGCAGATTAGGTGAAGTCTGCAGGAGTTTCATCAACACCCTAGCTCAGGAGAGCTGGGGGCCCTGTCTCTAAAGCTGCAGAGTACAGTTTGGAGAAAGTCTGCTGAGGATCTGGCCTGGAGGGTCACGGTACAGGGTCTTGCTGGTACAGAAAAGAGGCATCCATGTACACTGGGACACATTGATGACCAGCTTGAGCTAGAAAGATTCTAGAGACTGTTGTTGCATAACACTGGGAGAGATTGTTCCAGAGTTGCTGGCTTAGGGCTGCTTCCATAGTGAGAGTCCCCTGAGCTGTATGACCACTATCTCTTATCACAAGAGGTCCATCCTGAGTGTCCTCTGTTACAGCTTGCACTAAATTTGGAGTATCCCAAGTCTCAGCCTACACCCCAACCAAGTTTAACCACCATTAACCTCCAAAAAAGGCACTTTCTGCCTGATTATTGTGTTGAGAGACTGGGGAACTACTGTGTACCTAGCGGCCGTGCACCCAATAGGCAAAATAACCGTGGACAAAAACAGTGGAACTAGCTTGGGGTCTTTACTACACATTAGAGATGTTGATAGAAATGAGAATTGGTTTCTTGAAAAGGATTTTCATTTCATTCCTCTCACTTCCTTTGAAGCTACAGGAGCTACTGGCAACCAACATATAGCCAGGTTCTTTCAGCTAGGGGGCCCACAGTCAAAAATAGCACCATGTATAGGGCAGCAACATAAGGGCTGGGTTGCAAAGCTAATTCCCAGCCCAGCTACTCAGCAATTTGCAGAGAAGGACTGGCAAAGCCCAACCCCACCTCACTGGCTCTCTTACAGGTTCCAAACAGATCTTTGCCATTGAGCCTGGTCAGGAGCATACACTGGGTTATTACACATGTTACAAGATCTTGTGTTCTTGGTGGTTCCAGGTCTAATCCTTAGGCCTTTTCCATCTAACAGGGCCAAGTAAGATTTAACATTTTCATGTTTTAGGATCCATGATGTCTCCCTACCACAGGGGAAGATCTCCAACACTCTCCTCTTTACATGGCTTCTCTCTTCTCCCCACTTGGGCCATGAGCAGGGGCAGACTGACCATTTGGAAACTCGGGCACTGCCTGAGGGCCCGGGGTCAGTAGGGGGCCCCATGAGATGCCCCTGGTACCTTTTTCATAGGCTTTTTTGAGTTTGGGCAAGGACACAGGGGCCCGATGATCCCCTATTGCCCGGGGGCCCCATGAGTTGTCAGTCCGCCCCTGGCCATGAGCATCTACTCCACCAACCTTATATAGAGAAAGGGCAGGGCTACAAGGGAACATGGAGTAAGGAGAACCCCCCCCCTCCCCTTACAAGGATGTGAAAGGAAATCACCCCCAACTGCAATAAAACAACAATGGTTTTAGCCTTTTCCTACACTATCCAAAATGAAAAAAAAAAAGCTTTGGCTGTCGATACACATCAGAGAGGACCTTCAGTGTACCCCCCCCATATTTTTTCTCTGCCCCCTGGAGTGGTAGGCACAGTTTGGATACTCACCCAGACACCAGATCCAGCATTGTCCCTCTGACATCTTTCTGTCAGCAAACAGCAATAGGTCCCACGCGGCCATCTTACGAAAGGCCCACCAGCTCTTTCAGGTTTAGCTGGTGAGATCTCACGATGACACACCGCTAGACTGAATGAATGACTAAAGGCTTCCTGGGATATCCAAGGGGACTATGCACATCATTTGTCTAGGTGAATGACATGCATTGAGGTGTGGGCCGCGCTGTTTGGCAAAAAAAAAAAGGTAATTTAAAAAAAAAATGAATGCTCGATTTGTGGGGAGGAGGGGTGGAGGGACTTGATATAGAGGGGGAAGGTCTGCTTTAATTTGCCAGATCCTCTTCATTCTTTTCAGTTATGAAAAGAAACCTTTGTAGATAATTGGACAGAATACTCTCCATCAGTACAGAATTTAGTATGGATAATAGTACTGCCGCACAAGCAAGCATTTGAATTTTTCTGCTGAGTTCTGACATTTAGCAGTAGTGCACAGGAGGACATTACGGCACTTCCCAAAAATGTGAAAATGCCTGGGGGTTTTAAAAGGTCAGATGAACAGAAATGTAATCACACTCAGGGAGCCTTCAGGTCCATCAACAAAATGAGACAAGCGATAATGAAACAAGAAAAATATTTTTCTAAATGAATGTTTCTACAAACTATAGAGGGCAATTAATAGTGCTATAATTTGTAGTGTTGAAAAGGAACTATGGGCAAAAATCAACCCCCCCCCCCTTTCCCCCAAACATAATTTATAGACCGATTAATCCTGCTGGTAGATCTGTTATTTTTCTACTTCTGTTAACCTTCTTGCTACCACCAATGTTTATATCTGACAAGGACCCCCGTAGTGCACAACCCTGTTTCCTGGGCTCTACTACCTAGACTGCAGGCCTGGATCCCCATAGCAGATGCCACTACTTAAGGGGATGGGGGGGGGGGGGGACCTGTGAACCTGAGATTGCTGATCTCCTCTAGCTACAATGAGCATAGAAGCTACATGCATTACGTCATTTTTGGGTTCAGCTGTTTTCTCCGGCCTCTGTGATCCCTGTTTAAAGAGAACCCAATAGGAAAATGCTATCACATAGGGATTTTTGATCCTCTATATCCGTGGTCTCCAAACTGTGGCCTACGGGCTGAATGCAGCCCTTTCTTACCTAATTCCTGCCCTTGGAGGACTATTCTTCACCCTGATATGAGGCACTATTCTTCCAAGTGACACCAACAATGAGGCACCATTCCTTCTACTGACAGCAATGATGGGGTACCATTCCTTCCACTCTTCCACTGACACCAAAGATGAGGCACTATTCCTCCCTATCATACCAATGATGAGGCACTGTTCCCTCCTCCTACTGACCACGATCTCTATGTTATTGTTTTACTCCCATTTACCACCAAGTCTGATGTATTGTTCAATGACATTTTCACTTAGGGGTGGACTCACTTTTGTTGCCAGCGGTTTAATAACTGTGTGTTGAGTTATTTTGAGGGGGCAGCAAATTTACATGTTATACAAGCTGTACACTGACTACGTCACATTGTAGCAAAGTGTCATTTCTTCAGTGTTGTCACATGAAAAGATGGAATCAAATATTTACAAAAATGTGAAGGGGTGTACTCACTTCTGAGAGATACTGTATATTCATTTCATTTGTGTTGAACAATCACAGTCTCTGTTTGCAGAAGTTAGTTCCATTGATTATTCACTTTTTTTACTTTTATTCATTTTCATACACTTATTTGCTATTTACTTGGCAGTGCACAATCACTTTTGAATTTATTCAGGAGGTGATACTGCCACCTTGAGAGACACAGAGAGAGAGGGGGGTGAGGAAAAAAAAGGCAGTATAAGTGAGGGGGGGATTAGAGAAAGGGGGGTGAGAGAGAGAGGTCGGAGGTGATTGAGAGAGGTGGCTGAAAGAGGGGTGGGTGACAGAGAGGGGGGTGAAAGAGGGTGAAAGATAGAGAGGGGGTGAGAGAGGGGGGATAGGAGTGAGAGGGGTGGGGAGAGAGAGGGGGTGAAAGAAAGAAGGGGGTGAAAGAAAGAAGGGGGTGAGAGAGAGGGGGTGAGAGTATGAGAAGGGGGTGAGAGAAAGAGGGGGGATAGAGAGTGGGTGAAAGAAAGGGGGTGAGAGAGGGCGGTGAGGGGGGTGGGAGTGATGGGGGGAGAGGAGTGGGGGGGGAGAGGGGTGGTAAAAGAAAGAAGGGGGTGAGAGAGAGGGGGATGAGAGTGAGAATGGGGTGAGAGAGATGGGGAGGGTGGTGGAGAGAGAGAAGGGGGGAGAGAGAGAAGAGAGAAGGGGGGGGGGGTGAGAGAGAGAGAAGGGGGTGAGAGAGAGAGAAGGGTGTGAGAAGTGTGAGAGAGAGGGGGAGAAGGAGGGGTTGAGAGAGGGAGTGAGATAGAAGGGGGTGAGAGAAGTGTGAGAGAGAGAGGGGGGAGGGGGTGAGAGAGAGAGGTGGGGGCTCAGAGAGAGAAGGGGGGAGAGAAAGGTGAGAGAGAGAGAGGGAGGAGTGGGGGGTGAGAGAGGGAGAGGATATGTGAGAGAGAGACCCCTAGCCCTGTCTGCAGTCCCCCATGTGCTTCCCTGTCCCAGTCCCTGTCTGTGGATAGGTGTGTGTGATGCTTGGTTCCTGGCATGCCAGCAGTAGGCAGGGTCCGTTCTCATTCCAGCTGATCTGCTCCTTTCTCTGCTCTATGTTCCCAGGCTGTCTGCGCTGTTGCCCGTCCTTGTCCTCTGGGCCCCGGCCAGTCTGTCTGCCTACTGGAAATTGCTGTTGTTGTTGGGGCCAAGAGCTGGGAGGTGTCCATGCACTGGGAGATGCCGGTGCCAGAGATACTGCACCCACTGCTGCTCTCCTGGGAAGTGGAGAGGTCTTCTTCCTGGGCTCTTAATCCTAGCTGCCTTTGATGCTTGCCTTCCCCCTGCTCCCACCGCCACCAGGACCAGGACCCTTCAAGACAAGGGCCTTGAGAGGCAGCTGCTTTGGGCCCCACAACAATGACTGGGCCCTGGGCAGCTGCCCCTTTTGCCCCACAAATACCTATCGATCCTGCCAGTGAAATTCATCTAATGTAGTTTCCTGTGATGGAGTGGCAACAATGTAGCACTGCTCCTGAGTTCAGAGCAGAGTTGTCACTCATAAAAGCTGTGCCTGCTTGCACTACAGTGAAATGAATAAACACAGGGAAAGTAGTTATCAGCAATGTCACTGCTGATTCAGAGGTCTCTAGCTTGTCAATCATCACCTGACCACACCTAGCCCTGATTAGCAAAACTGATGGTGCTGCTGAAAGCGTCCCCCAGAGAGCTGCAGTGTCTGGGAGGGGGAGTGTGTGAGACACGAATGAAGAAGGATGAAGAAGGCGCAATTCGAGAAGGTAAAGGACAGTTTATGTTTCTTTTATGGAGCATGTGCATCTCATAGTAAAAGGATTTATAATTTGTTAAAGCTGTCATACAGGAACCTTAGTTGTACATTAACCACTTTGCCATCGCCCTATAGCTATAAGGTGGCAGGTGTGCGCAAAATCACGTATAAATACACAGGATTTTGCATTGCCGGGTAGGGGGTGCACGTTCCCTACCCACGCCGCTATTCGCGGCCCCGGCTGTCAATCATTGGGTCGCGGCCGGTGATTACTCGCCGGCACCCGGTGATCGCGGAGCATTACCGATGGAGGGAGAGAACTGTAAGTAAACAATACAGTTTTCTCCCCTGTCAGCCCTTGCACACTGCTTATATGGCTCTGTGTAGCAGAGTCACGCAAAGCAGTGTACTTGCAGTGTAAAGCACACACACAGCATACAGTAAAACAGCACCCCTCATGTTAACCCCTTCCTGCCCAGTGCCATTAGTACAGTGTCACTGCTTTTCTTTTTAGCAATAATCACTGTATTGGTGTCACTGGGGATGTCAGTGACACCAAGTCTGTTCCCCCCCAGTATCAGAATACCCGCCGCAGTCCCTCTATAAGTCGCTGATCGCCGCCATTACTAGTAAAAATAAATGATAAAAAAAAATCTCAGTATATACCGCCATTTGTAATTGCTATAACTTTATAAACCAATTAATTGACACGTATTAGGATTTTTCCAGAAGAAATATGTAGCAGAATACATTTTGGTGATAAAATTAGATTTTTTTTATTTTTTTTACTGAACATGTTTAATAGCAAAAAGTCAAAAATATGTTTTTTTTCTCAAAATTGTCACTTTTTTTTTTTTCTAGCGAAAGAATAAAAAATGCACAGGCGATCAAATACCACCGAAAGAAAGCTCTATTCATGGGGAAAAAAGGATGTAAATTTCATTTGGGTGCAGCGTTGCATGACCGCGCAATTGTCAGTTAAAGTAACGCAGCACCGTAACGCAAAAAATAGCCTGGTCAGGAGGGGGGATCCTCTGGAGGGCAAGTGGTTAAGCAGTTATGCAGCTTGCTGGATAGTGACATGGAGAGAGTTAGAAGCCATTAAAATGACTTGAAAACACTTTCTCTTTGGCTAGAGTCCTCCGCCAGATATCCCAATGCAGAAGAAGCGGAACACTACTTAGGAACGTTCCGCTCATATGTTGACATTCAAAGCGCGGTCGATACCAAAAAATGTAATTGCAACTCCTGCGTGTTTCCTGCTCTCATCTCTCAGCCGCAGAGATGACTCAAAAAGCCAGCATTTGTTGAAAAATGTAATATCCGTTCAGAAAGATAAATCTTTCCAGAACAGGAGGAGATTTACTTCTTCTGGGATCCGATATTATTAAGCTCTTAGTTCCAGGAGAAATAATTGCCCGGTGGAGAAATATCTTTTAGTGATTTCATCTAATAAGCCAAAGAAATGTACTTGTTTTAGGCTGTGATTTCTCCATTGCGTGCTTTCATCAGATAATAGGCTAAATTACAGCTGGAAGAGTTGTGTACATTATTTTGTCGCTGACTAGTAGTATAGAGTTTGCCTCTGGTGCAGTGATGACGTCATAGTCTGTATAGGACAATGGGATCATTGCAGGGGCGGACTGACAACTCATGGGGCCCCGGGCAATAGGGGATCATGGGGCCCCTGTGTCCTTGCCCAAACTCAAAAAAGCCTATGAAAAAGGTACCAGGGGCATCTCATGGGGCCCCCTACTGACCCCGGGCCCTCGGGCAGTGCCCGAGTTTCCAAATGGTCAGTCCGCCCCTGGATCATTGTATTGTACATCAATCTGGTTGAAAAAAGATACAAGTCCATCTAGTTCAGCCAGTAGCTGGACAAAGTCATCCATTGCCAAAGGCAGCAAAGATGCAAAACTGCCCCCCCCCCCTCATTCATGATGTGAACATTTAGGGTATCAATGCCCAGCAGTCATTTGATTGTAAAATCACTGTGCAGCTCACTTTTAACACTTTTATTGATGGCTTTCCACTTCTGGCTTTCTCCTGGAAACTTTGTGCTCGGTGGTGCAGGCTGTGCTCTCTCTCCTGCAACTTCTTTCTGCTAGTACAGCTCCTGTATGTCTGTGAACAGGGGCGGACTGACCATTTGGAAACTCGGCACTGCCCGAGGGCCCGGGGTCAGTAGGGGGCCCCATGAGATGCCCCTGGTACCTTTTTCATAGTCTTTTTTGAGTTTGGGCAAGGACACAGGGGCCCCATGGTCCCCTATTGCCTGGGGGCTCCATGAGTTGTCAGTCCGCCCCTGGTATATATACATATGGCAGAGGCATTCTCCACCCAATAGCTACGTATACATACTGTACACATATACATACTGTACACCCCTTGTATACACACGTATACAAGGGGTGTACAGTATATATACATAGCTATTGGGTGGAGAATGGGGGGCAGGTTGGGGGAAGGGACACTTATCATCTTGGCCAACCTTGATCATCCCTAACACCCCCTTTATCATCTTCGATAAACCCTGTGATCACTCTACCAACTCCCCATCACCAAGGGCATCCCATGTGATCACTGGCATCCCCCCACCCCCCAATGGCTTTTGACTTTTTTTTCTACAGCCAGTAAACCCCCCAGCAGTGCCCGAATTTCCAAATGGTCAGTCCGCCCCTGGATCTTCTTTCCAATAAATCCTCCTTATCCTAGATAACCATCATCTGCTGCAAACTCCATCAATTTTGCATGTCACTTCAGATTTTACCGAAGAGGGTTGCTCATTCTGGGGAGATTTTCTATCACTTCCTGTTGTTTCTCTGGGACAAGAAGAGATTGGAAATATCCCTTTTTGGAACTCAGACATGAATGAAAACCTAATCCTTGGGCAGTGCCCGAGTTTCCAAATGGTCAGTCCGCCCCTGATATATACATAGCTATTGGGTGGAGAATGCCTCCGCCACATGTATATATGTATAGGAAAAGTAAAAAAAAAGTCCTTTATCTGTTCAAAACTCTTTTTTTAAAGTGCACTTTAAAGGCATAAATACTGTACAGGGACATGATTAAAAAAAAATTTGTAAATGCATTGAAAACCAATTAATCTGTTCGTATTGTCAAAAAAATTTGTAAACCAAGCCATTATTTTCAATGGATCTTCATTCGTAAACCGAAAATTTTGTTAATCGATCCGTTCGTAACCCGAGGTACGCCTGTACACTCATTTGTATCCCACAGTACACTCATTTGTATCTGATTCATGGCGATTCCATGGTCCAGCTCTGGGCACCATGTCTGACAAGCTTGAAAGCCTTTTCCATAGACTTTTCTTGACCTCTACGTCGCCAGGTCTTTCCTCAGCCCTCCCCAATTGCTTGGGGCTTGGGACCGACATGCAGAATGTTATGCCACATGAGACTGGAACAGATAAAAGCCTTTAAAGTTTATTTCTTAAAAGCGGTGATTATCAAAAAGTGTCTCGTTCTGTTAGCTACTTTACCCTGAGGCGTCTTTAAACCTTATTCTGATTCTCAAGTTTGTGCCAGACAGCTGCAGAATACCCTGTAGACCAGCGAGGAGTTATGCTCGCTCTGAAATACACAAGAAAAGACGACCGTCCTATTCCACTATATGTATTAGGCAATTTTCACAAAGTGACATCCAACAGACAATGCAATATAGTTTGGATAGCTTGCATGAACCTCTGCCAAGACATTAGCAACTTAACAGCAATCAATCCAGAGTGGCTTTTATGGCTGCGGGAGCTGCAGTACAGTGCTGTGGCGCATACAAACCTAGAGGGCTGGTTATCTGGGGGCTTATTGGGTAATAATGAACATGAAGGCGGTGTATTTCATTGTGTCTAATAATCAGAACAGACCCCCTCTGTTATTTAACCTCCCTGGCGGTATTCCCGAGTGTAGCTCGGGGTAAAATGTCAGTACCAAATGCGGTAACCCCGACCTACACTCGGGCTTACCATGCGGCGCTGTATAGGGAGTCCCTGCAGCACTTACCTTGTCCTTCGATCCCACGATGTGTCCCCTGCAGCGTCCCCAGCCATCTCCTCCGGCCGATGCCGGCATCCGGCTCCTGTGTTCCGGTCCCTGTGACGTCGGGACATACGAGCGCTGCCGGCGGCGGGAAATTTGAAAATTTTTAAAAAAAATGTCATTTTTTTCAAAATGATTTTACATGGTAAAACATTGCTGTTTCAACCCATTTCACATACATTTTGTCCCGAGTGCTCTGTCCTGTCCCCTGCCTGCATTTTGAGTGTTCTTTCTGCCTGGAAACTTAGAAAAGTCCATGGCGTCCAAAAAGTGTCCCTTTAGGTCAAAATCCGTTTTAGACCGGCTAGAGAACAGCGATAGTAAATCAGAACCACTTGCAGAATTGAGTGATAATGATTAGTGGGGGAAATTCGTCATCAGACACTGAAAACGATTCTGCGACTTTGCTCAGTGATGTGCAAACTTGGCGCCATATTTCAAATTTCAGTGTTTTTGGTTTGATTATATTATTGAATTAAATGTATGATTTAGAATCTTGTTCAGACAGATTTCAGTGAGTTATTCCTAAAAATTACAGCCTACAATAAAAAAACTACATATTTCCATGCAAAATAATTGTACCGCTTTCAGCACCAAAAAT
This sequence comes from Staurois parvus, assembly GCF_062004578.1. Classification (NCBI taxonomy): domain Eukaryota; kingdom Metazoa; phylum Chordata; class Amphibia; order Anura; family Ranidae; genus Staurois; species Staurois parvus. The sequence goes on along the minus strand of NW_028318623.1, from coordinate 4,512,561 downwards.
CTGAAATAATCATACCGCCAGGGAGGTTAACGTGGTTCAGGGGCGGACTGACCATTTGGAA